>NC_138575.1:103285644-103756296 GCF_964289735.1 Phaethon aethereus | reverse complement strand
GTTTCAGGCTGCCTTGGCAGCCAGCTAGCTCAGCTCCAAGGTCTGTACCTGAATTGAGTGCATTTTGCCTGGGAAGGAGAAAGTTTGTCCTCTCTTTCACACAGCATCTCTCTGGGATGTGCTCACCACGGCACCGGGGGTAAGTCTCACAGTTACCAGGGCAGTTTTCTTCCTAATATACAGCCATGTGATAGGAATTGCCAAACGTTTCTGTTCCCTTCTTTCAAGTCTATGTAGGTTGCTCTCCATTCTTGAAACACGCTAAGCCATTAACAGAAATGTTTCTCCTCATATGGAGATCTTGAACAATCATCATTTGGTAGCCAGCTGCTTTGCTTAGCTATCGTGTCTGTACATCACCTGGCTGTAGCATTGAGCACCTGTGCTGATAAACCTGCAGCTTTAGCAGGGCTCAAAAGGAAATGCTAAACCCTCTTTCTTTGGTTAAGCCTGTTCAGTCAGGGCAAAGGTTTCCAAGTTGGTTTCTGCCGTTGAAGCAGCTCCTGAGCTTGCATGATTATATACATTTGGGAGGCATATTGAGTTTTTGGATCGCATTGATCTTTTTGCTACCTAGGAATTACCACTCATCCCATCATTGACCCACTGTTTCTCTGTTGCGTTCTCCATTCCTCAGTCAATTTTCTACTAACAGCCGACTGGTCCACCAGCTAATTTCCCTCTGGTCTTGAACAAATATCAGCAAAAATCAGCTGAAGCTGAAAGCCTGGTATTGCTTTACGCTATAATTTTCCTGAATCAGGCAAGTCCCCAAGACCCACTAGGACCAACTGTATGTCTCCAGAAAGGGAAGAAGACCACTGGCTCTAAACCACTGTTGCAGTTCCCTTTAGTACAGCTTCAACGTTGCCACTCCTGTATTACCTTCACCACTCTCTCAAGCCTGTAAAATCAGTCATGTCAATGAAGACTAGCAGAGAGAGAGAGAGAGTGCGCGCAAGCGACATGCAGCTTCTCTTGTGGCCTTAGAACGGGAACTGGAAACTGGATCTAGGAATCCTTCCCCAAGGTAGTCCATCACGTCTTATGACTTTATGTAAAACCTTTATATTTCCTCCCATCTTGCTCAAGTCTGGATAGAAAACTGGGTTAACAAAAATGTAAAGAATCTCTCAATGCAGCAGAGACTGCTTCAGAGCCAAGCTTCCCTGGGGAAATAAATGATGAACAAAAACAAACAGCAGCACTGCTCAGATGATTCCTCCCCTCACCACAGTCCTGAGATTTCATAATTGCTCCCTTCATGGCCATTTTGGTTTGTAATATGCAGAGTAAAGATTTCCATTATAGCTGTGTTTACTTAATCACTATAATTTTTTTAAGTGAAGTTCAGGCTGTTGAAACCACCAGGCTGCCAGCCCCAAGCAAATTAGCCATCAGCTGGTTGCACTAGAAGCTGCTCTGCTGTGATTTTTAGCAAGGGGTTTGCTCCCCATCAGTCTCTGGGTTCTCAGATGGATCACCCACCTCTGGGAGCGAGAAGGCTATTTAGCATGTTATGCCCTTTGCCTTATCAGGCAAGATAAGGACGACTTCTTTTGTGTTTTTGCGTAAAAAAAAAAAACGGTCCCTGGGAATGGGATGATCATGTGGACATCTGGGACAGGTCTGATGTCCATCAGAGGGAATACAGAGTTCGTTTCAGAAAGCAGCAGGACATTGACTACATCTGCAACATAGTCTTTCCAATGAGGTTACATTGAATATTCTCATTGTGCATGGCAGAATATCCTGGCATGAATATTTAACCATGCAGGGCAAATATAAATAGATTGAAATTCTAGGTGACGACAACTTTCATATGACCTGGGCCCAGACTAGAATTTGTGATTTCAGATGGGAAGGCTCTACGTCCCAATCCTGTTCTCCTGAGCTGCTGATCCCCTGGCATGGGAAGTGGGCAGCACCTCAGCCTTCCTCAAAGCAGCAATAGGTACTACGCAGGGGACTTAAGCCAAACAGGACAAATGTGGGGTAACAGAGTCAATACCTGCAGCTGCTGGAACAAAGGCACTTCCTTAGTCGGGATGTGTGAGATTTGCTGTCACTTGAGGCAGTCGTCGGCAACATCAACATTTTCTTGGCAATATCTCCTGGTTTCCAGCACTCCAAATCACTATGCTCAAAACCAAACCAGATCTCCATTGCTGTTTTCAAGCTGGATTGACATGAGCAAAGCCACCCCATCCTGTGTGCTTGTAACCTTTTGGGAATGAAAGATCCAGCCTCTGAAAGAAAACACAGGAGTGCAGTAGATGGGCTTCCTTGGCCCTAGTGGATCTAGGATCCCCAGAAGAGATGTCAGATTAGTCTAGTGGGCCTCCTTCACATAGGCCTTTCTGCAGGTGCTCCATCCTCACTCACCACACTTCCCAAAGTCTTTACAGGTGAAAGAGAGATGGGAGAATAGAGAAGTGCACATGCATTGGTTTTGGGAGAGACTATAGACCAGCTCCATCATGATATCTGGTGCCCAAATCCCGTAGAAACAACAGAAGGCAGACACCTCAGTTGTTCTGGCCTGAAGGTGCTACAGCACTGGGACCCAGTGCATGATCAGAGAAAAAAAGATGTGCACTGTTGAAAAGACAGGGCATTAACAAGCTTATTCTTTCCTGTAGTTAGAAGTGCAAATTCCTCTATTCCCCTGTTTAAATAACTGTAACTCATTTCATAGTTTCTGCTGATAGGAATATAATTGAGTCATTTCAGCAAGGGTGTCAGGCACCATGAATGGTCCCTGCATTTACAGCTCCAAGTATTATCCTCATTTCCTAGCGGGAGAGACTCATAAAGTTCAGTATCATCTCTGTTTGCAGAAACAAATCCACATAAAGTGAAGCTATCACAGCAAAGTTTAGCGAACATGTTTGCATCACAGAGAGGCGGAGGAGGGATGCAGGAGAAATCTCATTGTACAGGCAACAGGCAGAGATTAGAAGAGCACCAAGTGGCCAGGTGGTAAGGGAACCCACTTCTGATTTACAATTGCAATGATTGCAATGAATAGGGAGAGTCTATGATTAAAGACATGTCTGAAAATAACAGTAATGATTTCCACTTGTATGCCTTTGATCAGACAATCTCACAGTATTGTATAAATGAAATCTCCCAATATCTCTGCGTGGTTGGAAAGCCTTCTACTGACATGAACATGTCAGAAATAAATAGCAGCTGAATGGTGTTAGACAGGTGATGGCATAGATAATTCATCCTCTCTTGGAAGAGGAGCTTCTAGAGGTGGAATTTGCCCCAATTATAAGAGAGGAATAGATCCTCAATATGAGCTATACTGGACTACATGCATAAATTATTGCGCAAAATGATCATCCAGCCCATTCAGTTCTCATTTCCGCAGGTGAAAGTGCCAATAAGGGAACTAATCACCTGTCTGTAAGGGTGATTTTAAAAGATGGAGACACTGCCCATCAAGAACACCGCTGGGACTCATCAATACTGTTCAAACAGGCTGCTGGTAACCACCAGGAAGTAAGAACTGTACTTTCAGTTACTGTCTCTGGAGGATTAATTTGAATTAGCCATCTGGAGTGGAAAAATGGATATCCGTTAACATGCCCTTGTGCACTACATTCCCCGGAACAAACTTGTACAGGACCATCACATACAGCCATAAGCCTGATCTAGAGAGTCCTGGACACATCACCCCACCTGCCTCTTTGGAAACCAGGAGCCATCTAGGCAGCTTTTGCACAGGTTTCACTGGGCTTTGCAGCTAAACCCCATCCAAGGGCAGGAGACGTCACTGCATATTTCTTTTGCAGCAGGGGAGATGGACCCAAAACTGAACAGAGTATATTGTTTTCTGCAGTAAAGCAATTTTTTATGTTTGGAAAGCTTGAAACAGTTATGTTTGGTCTTGCTGGAGAGCTGAAAGGGTTAAATACAGCTCGGCACTTATTTCACTTATTATTACGTTCATCCTCCTCTCACCAAGAAAGAGCCCAAAATACATTCTGATATTCAGATCTGGCTATTTTAGTTTGTGCTTTTCTCTACTATTAGTGAATATGAAATGACTTTTCACTGGTTCAGAAGCTATTTGTGTAGTATTTTTCAAGCATAAGTTGTAGGGGTCAGACACCCCAACTTCACTGTTACGGTTGATAACCGTAGTTCCTGGTCCTCTTCAAGAGCCAGTAATAAGCTGCCTGCATTAATCCTATTTAGATATTTGATTTGGGTATATCTGTCAGCAGACAGATTATATAAATACAAGGTTTGATGAAAAAACCCTCATATTGAAATATAACCAAGTGCCGTTTTACCCCTGGTCAAGGAAAGGAAAACATCACCCGACAAGTCAAATGCTGGAGGTGCTCTCCAGGTGCCCAGAGGGACCTCCCTCCAAAAGGTAAGGCAGTCCTTAATCTACTGAGGGCAATGTCAAAACACCACCCTTAATAACTGAGAACAGAAATATATTTTGTGAGGAAAGATTAAATCTGCCTGAACTCCCCAAAACGGAACTCTCTTTCACAAAGGGGACTAGATCTAAAACCAATGTGTTGTTCCTCCCCCGCTGCCAGTGTCCCCTGCTTTGGGGACACTCTCCTCCAAGCAGGCACGGCGACATGGATAAAACCCAAATCTGTGCTCACCCCCGTGCCAGCAGCAGCAGCAGCTGCAGTTTCTGGCAGATGCACATGCAACACAAGCCCCCCCTGTGCTGCCTGTCCAGGTCCCCCAAGCCTGCCGGCAGAGGCACCTTTTTGGCTCCTTCCTTGACCTGTTTCACTATGAGAACCCCCCCAGGAAAACTGCCACTTGCCTTTTGAGGGGTCTTCACCTGCTAGATCAAAGCCCCGAGCAGGTCAGACGAAAGCCAGGCGGGTTTCAGCAGCAGCACTAGGCTGGTTTAGCCACCGGGCGAGCCTCTGCCTTGGAGGGGTGCTCTTGGTGGGCTTTGGGGGAGGAGGGCTGGTGGGTACGTAGCCCTGGCCCCCGCTGTGGCTGCAGCGAGGCCCTGGGCACGGTGCACAGGTGGGGCTGTTTGAAGAAGTGGGTTGGTTTGGCCACGGCAGTGGAAACACTGAGACACCACAGAGCCCGGAGCATGGCCGGGGCTGCGAGGACCAGGTCCAGCCAGGAGGGGAGGGACGGATGGGCCACGTGGCCCAATACCCGCTGCCACCCTGCATCTGCAGAAGCAGGGATCCTCCACCCCAACATTTTGGGGGCTGTGGGAGCTGGCTAGGCTCGGCACCCCTCTGCG
Source organism: Phaethon aethereus (assembly GCF_964289735.1). Taxonomy (NCBI): domain Eukaryota; kingdom Metazoa; phylum Chordata; class Aves; order Phaethontiformes; family Phaethontidae; genus Phaethon; species Phaethon aethereus. The sequence goes on along the minus strand of NC_138575.1, from coordinate 103,751,042 downwards.
CGCAGCAAGCAGCTCCATGCTCTCCTGGGGCAGAGCGAAAACTTTCCACCGGCGGCAGAAAACTTACAGCTGCGTGAGCCCTCCAGCCAGATGACCCAGAGCTACGGCTGCAGGAGCACAGTTGAGCTCCCTGGTTTATTTCTTGGGTCGTTAGCAGCACTGGCCTCAGCCAGCATCAGAACACCCCGGGATCCACCTCGCCCAGCCTCCCTCGCCGCCCAGCTTCGCGCGCTCCGCTTCCAGCCTCGCCAGTGCATGTTGGGAAGAGCAAAGCCAGGCGGTTACCCCTCTCTCCGCCCGATTCATCCTCTTACCCCTTTCTGTTCTGCTAACAGGTGCTCTCTTAAGTGGGTCCCGCTGTGTTCAATGGTCTCCCCTGCCCCCACCTAACCTACTTACATCTTTTCTGTGAGCCTGCTGGCCTGGTGGTATTCCAGTTGTGTGGTATCTGACAGCTGCTCCAGGATGGGTCACGCGGCTCCTGTAATTAAAACAGGGTGAAAAGGCAATTCCTCTGCTCACCCAGAGGAAAAAAAATGGGGACAAGGGGAAGGAGACCCTTAGCTGCTAACATGAGAGATAATGAGACAAGGCTGGAAGGTCTTTAATTTAATTGTTAACACAGAGTTGCACCAGAAGTCGTCAGGCCCCTGTGCTATCAACAGATCACTCAAGTAACATTAATGATTACGCTCATATATGGAAAAAGTATGGCCGTGTTTGATTCCTTCTGGCCTTCTTCCCTCTCCCTCGCTTCCCTGGAATAACTCCCTATGGTCTGGCATACCAAGCAGAGACTTCTACTTCAGTTACACCCCTTGTTGGCTGGCACCCCTCGTTCTGCAAAGAGCAGACGCAGCACTCCTTTAGAAACATCACTGAGCACAAATCTCACTTGAGTTTGTCCTGCCAATTCATTACCTGGCATTTTTATAGGGCTGTGTATATGCTGCTACCATCCTCTGCATTTCTTCTAGCGTACCCCTATGTCTGGTCTTGGTGTACTTCAAGTGGAAGCTTCTGGAGGCAGAGAGATCTCCTCCTGGGTAGCACGTGCACACCATCTCCCTGCTATTGGGAGAGTCAGAGAGGAATTTCCCAAATGCACTGGTGTTCAGTTGGTGAAAGATCCAGGTCAGTGCTGCGCCAACATCGTCTCCATCCTCTGGACCAACACACATTGGTCTCCCATCGCAGGTGAATGTTTCAGGGTCCTATTTGGCACCATGGTTGTGTTGCACGTTGTCAGGGTCCACCTTTGTCTCCGACTGTCCGTGGGATGCAACGCGGGGTGTGTGGGAGCTGTGGTGCGGCGCAGCGGTGTTTGTAATGCGTGCCGCAGAAAGGGGGTGCGCTCCTGAGAGGGTGGGGGCACGGAGAAGGGTACGACGGCTAGGTTTCAGAAAACTGGATGCTGGGATGCTCTGCTGGAGAGGACTTGTTTGGGGCACGGCTGTGAGTTATGAAAAGGTTGGGGGAAAGATGGGACCTGAGGGGAGAGGGAAAGGTGGGACGATGCTAGAGAGAGCTTTTGTGAAAGGGAGGCGGCCACAGAAGGGGACCGTGAGTTTAAAGCTCGCTCCAGGCTGCTGTTGGCAGCTGGTCCATCAGTGCAATGTGAGGGAAACCTCTGTTCCATATAACCTGGCAACAAGGGGAGATGGTCCTATGCCAGGGGCTGAATCAGTCGGAGGCATCATTAATACATCTGGTGTGGTCTCTGTGGGAGTGCCATAGGGTAATTCAGTTTGTGGGTGTCAGAAATAGTGCATTAATTATGGGGGGGAGGGGGTTGTAAGAAGAAAAAAAGTACAGGATTTTTTCTGCAGGTTATTATGAAATCACTTAAGAGAGCATGTTGCAAGTCATTCTGCTGAGGAACAGCGGATCCAAAAGAGAAACTGCTGTAGGATGCTGAAGAGCTCATATACTGAGTAATTTGGAGACTGGTGCGATGGAAGTTTATGAGTACCCTTCAACTGACTGACTTTGAGGAGAGGTGGAAGCAGAGGTTGAGGAATCAGGAGTGCACACTCCCGCTTCTCAGCAGAGCTGTCTGTTCTCAAATAAGCTTGCAAGTCCTCCATTAGTAGTCTCACAAATGCCGGGTGGCTGAAGCAATGCCACTCTATAAAGAGAGTCCCTAAATTAGCGTAAAATAAGGGGATTCTGCAAACCTGCACTGAAACATCATAAGTCCCTGTAAAATCCCCAGCAATACCCTTCAATGCCCTACTTTCACTCTACAACTCTCCTGAAAAGATAGGAACATAAATAATGGACTGTAGGGAAAGGAGGGGTGGCTTCTTGAAACTTTCCTCTGCCAGGGAGAGAGTTGCTAGAAAAAAACCTTGGTTTGGGCATTGAATGAAATAAATCTGGATCTGGCAGGCAGGATGGAGTTTAGGTTGCAGGCAGATGTTGGTGGAGCCTTCTGCTGTTTTCTCTCTCCCTAACCTTGTTTACAGAGATAGTAATCCGATGTTTAACTTTGATTTTGGTGTAGTAAACTAACCTTGCTATTAACTCTGTCTGGTAACAAAATGTGGTCTCTCTATAAAGCAGATTTGCAAGTCCCTTTTTTTTTTACAGGGCGTAAAGATCTTTTTTCAGGGAGAGTAAAGTGTTTTCAAGTCTTTCCCAGTCAAAGCTAATTGTGGCATTCCTAAGAGCTGGGACACAAGTTTTACATCTTCCCGCAAGGGTTGGAGCCCAGTAACATTCATTGCTACACTGGGGAGAAGGGAATTTCCTTCGGCGTGTAGCAGGAGAGGTGGGAGCATGGCTTCTGATGCTGAGAATCACCTGCTCGTAAAAAGGAACAGTAAAGGATCCTCTAGGCTGGGGGAGCTGAAGGTACTGTATGTGCTGGACAGGCTGGCCCCTATATATTTGTCCAATGGGCCATGAGGCTCAGAAGGAAATTTGGCCATTATTTCTTCTGACAGGGATGGAGGTAGCATGGGGCCCTAGACACTGAGTTACCCATCCTGCCACAATAATTCTTCCCAAAATGCCATCATTCCTGAGGCCATTTAGCATTTCGGCGGTTGTTCTGATCTACTCTGGGCTAACACTTGCTCAATAAACTATAATAAACCTATTAGATAGGTTTGCTGAAGTGTACTGCCAGATTGGGCCGGGGAATCTTAGAGTCATTTTTCATTGCATTCGGTTACATCCAGAGTAACAGACCACATGAATTAATGTTGATGTGATGGAGTGGTACGGTCTGAAAATGACCTTTTCCTTTTACCCTCACACTGTTTTCTGAAAGCTCTTCTTTTGTGGGGCAGAGCTGGTCTGCGTGCCACTGCACTGCACTGGGTCTTCTCCCCAGAAGTGATACGCAGCTGCTGTTATTGAGGTCTAGGGAACGATGTTCTGATAGTTTCTAAATTATAACAGAAAGAGAATTTTTTCTCCTCAGTATCTGAGGGCTTTTAGTATCTACAGCGTACCCTTTTCTTTATTAATTAATGTTATGTTTAAAACATAAGTAGGTTCTTATTTCTGCTCGCTACTTATTATAATGCCTCATCAGCACTTCGGTGCCTTTCCCTTCCCGTCAGCCCCGGAGCCGGGTTCAACCCTTGCTGTGTTAGCCCCAGTCAAAATTGCGGCTTGCAACACCGGCCCCCATAATGCAAGGGTCGGGGTAACTCGTAACCCAGCGAGGCGAGCCCTGGGTTTACCTGCACAACCACAGATAAGGAGTACCCAGCGCCATGGCTGCTGTCGGATGCCCCGTCCCGGGGCTGGGAGGTGCCCACCCGGCTGGCCCCTTCGGGGTACCCCGCAGCCTCTGCCTCCGGCCCGGGCCACGCTGTGCTCCCTGCCGAGGATGGCGTCTGCAGCAGGGGGGTAAGACGAGAGCATTTTTTTTTTTTTTAAGCATGTTAACTAGCTGAAGTGGTGTCCAGAGGCAATCTTCTTCACCAGTCTCGGTGTTACACCTCTGTTAGGACTAATGCAATTAGTGCACTTTTTGCTTAAAAAAAACCAAGTGTGTGTGGGGGGGAAATTCCCCCTCACGGATCGGGCTCAAGCCGGTCAAGCCGCCAGCCTCGGCTGGGCAGGACGTCGTCACCAGGCTGGGCTGGGGTTTAACCACCAGCCAGAGGCTCGGGTCTCATCGCCGCCCTCCTCCAGCGAGGCAGGGCAGGCGGGGAGCGCGGGACGCCGGAGGTGCCGCATGGGCACCGCCACGCCGACGCCGTCTGTGCCGCCCCGTCTGTCCCCGGCGAGGAGGGACCCCTCACCAGCGAGCCAGAGACGCTGGCAGACAGGCGGGCGGGAGCTCGCCTCCCCCCTTTGAAGCGCGGCTATATTTAGAGGGAAACTGCGAACAAAGCGACGGTGAACTGCTGCTGCCCGTAAATTATCCAGCTGCGTGGGATGCAGAGGGGCTCAGAGACACCTCCTGTCGCTCCTGTGCCGGTGGGAGCAGGAGAGGGACCCGGAGGGAGGGGACGTCGCTTCCCCGATGCTTGCGAGGTTCTCCCCGCATCGCCCCCATCCCCCATCTCACCCGCCCTCCCCCTCCCCGGCCAGCCTCGGCAGCGGGAATGGCGGATCAGCAGATGGTTGCCATGGGTTACCTCCGCGCCGCAGATATTCCCCTCCGAAATAGCAATCCTAATGGAAAAGAGGGGCTCCGCACCGCCAGTTCGAGGTTTGCTTTGGCGGGCTTGCGGTCCTCGCCAGCAAGGGGCACCGGGCACCGGGCACCGGCAGGGCTCGGGGGCCCCAAAACCTCCTCGCAGCCCGGGTGTCCCAACAGCATCCCTCACGGAGGATGTGCTGGGGACCGGGGCTGCTTGCCCACGGCACGACCTGGCACAGCGGGGAGGGCCATCGCAGCGCAAAGCCTGGGGAATATGGCCACAAGAAGGGGAGGACGGTGGAGGGACGGTGAGCCTTGGCAGGTGGTGGCCCCGCCGCACAAGATGTGCAAGGCAGCGATATCTAAATTACAGAGGCGCAGGCCATGCCCGGGGTTACCTGGGTGGTCAGCAGCCAAGCTGGGAACACACTCACCTGAGCATGGCCCCATGCTCACGCTGCCTCCGGTGAAACGGTGCTTTTGAGAGGAAATCAGTGGAGCTTTTCAAGAAGCTTTGCCACACTGACAAAAAAACTGGCAGGATGACCAGGGCAGAAGAAGGATGGTAATTAGAGAGATGTGGAGGAGGTGCCTGGTGGGGTGCTACAGGAATCAGTGGTAGGTCTCATCTTACTTTAACCCATTCCATTTTTAGGATGATTAATTTGTAATCAGTAGGCTTGCAAAATTTAGATAGTGTAACCTGCTGCCACCAATTAGCACGATATTTCCGTTCTGCAGAGGACTCTCAACCTGTAGCATGGACTATCATTGCAGGTACAACATCTGCAGGCAATGAGGAAAGCTGGTCTCCTGCTCGGGGAAGGTTGCTTCTCCCCATCCGACATTGGGGGGGTTTCCTGGCTGCTTTTCAGGCGCTGTTCCCCCCGTGCCGCGAGGGCCTGGCCCTGCCTGGCCCTGGGCTGCTCTGAGGATGAGCTCAGCGCGGCCTGGGAGACGCGCGGTGCGGCGGGGACGAGCGCCGGCGGGTCTGTGCAGCACCATCCTTGCAGCCTGAGCATTAGCAACGCCATTTCTGCATCAGGTTATTACACTTCTGATCTATTCAGCTCCTACACCAGTAACATTTCACCTGAGGCTGCACCACTTCACAGGCAGATAAGACTTTGCTGCTAAGGTGGCAGATAGCCCATTCGGTGTATCTTTCCTTGTGTGATCCCTTCCAAAAGTTCAGCTCTGCTTTCCTTGATGCCAAACCAAACCCTTTCAGCTCCCCCTGTTTCAGTGCTAAGCACCTCTGGGTTTGATCCCCAGTGCTGTGGGCGTCTCCAAGATCTGCTCCCAATATCTTGCCAGGGTTTCTTGGTCTTTTATGTAAGCTCAGAGGGACATTTGCAAAACTCTGCTGCCAAAATCAGGGCCTAAAGGCTCCTTTAACATTCCTTCTTGTCACATCCCCAAAAACTGAAAGTATAGGAGAGGTAACATTCATTCTTTTCATTTTGTCAATCATTTTGGGGTAGCAAGATCCTTGCCGGGAGCTTTGGTGCCCTTCCAGCACTGCCCCTCTCATTTCGTCACCCTGACTCCACAGGCTCCACATTGCCCTTATTCCACACACTGCTCACAAGATTTGCAAGAAGTTCTGTTTTAAAGGGGGAAAAAAAAAAAGCTACTCCAAGTAGTCCTGTGCAATCTTAACAATCTTAACCAGCCTTCTTAGCTCCTGCAGGGTTTGCTTTGCCCTCTGCTTGCACAGACAAACATTGGAGGTAGACACCGTTTGCATTAGAGGAACCCATCAACAGACAGAAAAGTGTAGCATGAACACATTAGGTTATCAGATTCATTCTGCGTAAGGCAGTGACATCAGAAGTTTGACATCATCTGTGGCATCTGGAACGCATCGGAGCGTCTGCAGTGCAGAGCAAAGTAGCTTGGCAGCACTGCTGGGGAATTACACTGCCTGCAACATGTTAGCAGAATGGCAATGATGTGCTGGACTGTGGAAGCATTATACGATGCACTGGAGGATGACTGGTCTTTCTGTATCCACATAGGCTGCTAAATACCATCCAACGTGCTACACTGTCAGATAAGTATTATACTGCTGGGAAAGCTCAGAGGAGGTTTGACTTAGCAAAAACTGAAAGAGTTTAAGATATCTTTCCTGGCCAGATGTCAGCTAAGGGTGTACAAGATCCTATCCTACAAGTATCCTAGGAGGTACAATGACCACAGTGGGAAAGCACTTGCATCAAGAAATGAAAAGAAGAATTGGTAAATGGAGCAAGATGAACTTGAGTTAGAAAAATTGGACAAAGATTTTCCTAACAGCAAAATATGTTGAGCCATAAAAGAAGGAGCTCCCCTGGTTGAGCCATTTAAGAGTAGACTAGAAGACACAGCCCGCATTGCTTTCTGGAGCAGAGCAGAGAGTACATGCCAAGGAACAGATCTTTTTCTTTAGTCACAAGCCCATATCATTGGGAAGGCAGCCTTTTATTTTGCTTTTTACAGCCATCAGAGAACCAGCGCTGGATTTCCATGTCTACCTAGCTCAAGCCTGGCAGGACAGGAGCAAATTTTAGGGAAAGTAGCCAAATCTTACAGCACATCATTGCCAGTTGCTCCCCAGAGCAGTCATCTCTCGCTCTCAAAAGTACGCCCTGCAGTGCGGGGCTGAGAGCAGCAGGGCCACGGCCACTTTGCTGGCTGGCTGAGCGAGCACGTCTCATTAACAGGGATTCAACAGCACCGTTGTTAATAATGCAGGAGCTGCTTGTCTCTGGGGGAGTTCCTCAGCAAAAACTGCACTGCTTCTGTATTTCAAACACAGCCTCTGCTGGTGTGATGGGCTTCCACGCTGACAAAGCATTTTGGTTATTTGTTGTTCTCAAAGCACATCTCAGTGGTGAGCAGTGACCGAGCTGAGAGCTACTTCCAGAGCAGAGGAGAGCAAAGCCAACCCTCTGCCAATCTTGGACCTACCCGTGTCTCAGCATCAGCAGGGATCAGTATGATTGCTGCTGAGAGCACTCTGGTCCTGAGGTTGTCTTTGGGGAAGGCAAGAGCAGGAGTTCAGTCTGTCCTGGCATTACCCTCTGGTCTGGTCGCTCAACTGTAGGGAGAGAGGATGAGCACACAGTGGTCCTGCTGTCTCCGACCTTCTCCTCTTTTAGGATGATCTCGCTGAAGCCTTTGTGGTGGCCACAAAGGCTCTGCCAGCACAGGAGAAACTGCAGCCGGGGCCAGACTCTCACATGAAATAGCTTAGTCCACCTAGTATTGCAGCCTGTGTGGAGGATGGAGCAGATATTGTAATTCCCTGTCAGAATCACCTGGAAGCTTTATTTTGTCATTACCCACTTGTGTGTGGCAGCACGTGGGATAAGGGATAACTTTGCGCTGTACGGCAAGGATAAGAGGTCCCATGCCCTCTCTAAGGCCAGCCTGCCCGCTGCCAGCCTGCGAGTTCCACTGCTGGTGGGGCTGGGCAGCCCTGTGGTGGAAAAGGTGCCTTTTAACATTCGCCCAGAGAGGAAACCTAGTAAGAAGAGACTTTAAAGTGAGCAACCTAGCAAAGCAACCTATTAAAAAAAAAACCCAAGCAAACCTGCCCTTTGGCCGCTGTAGGCTGTTCTCCAGCCAGGCATCTTTGGGCATGCACAGAAGCAGCGATCTCACACAGAAGTAATTGCCAGGGCCTGTAGAGCGGAGTTCCCCAGGAAGCGTGAACCTCCAGCCAGGGCAGCATGCCCGCTAAAAGCACATGTTTTGATTGAGCTGAGATACCACCATCCCCTGGGAGGGCTGAGCATGCCCTCGCTCATCCTGGCCTGGAAGGTGGAAACGGCCATGCTTCCCAGCTCGGCTGCGGGGACATCGTGTGCTGTGGTGGGCCGGGGGGAAGGCTCCTCTCTTGTCCGAGGTGGGGGGGTGCTCTGCCCTAACTGCTCCGGTCACCCAGCACAGCAGCCGGCTCACGTGCGGGAGGCGTGCACGGCCCGCTCCAGCTACCTGCCCTGCTCTGGCGCCGGCACAGAGGTCGCAGCCCCATGCCCTGAGCCGCCACACGAGGTGATGGCGGCCGATGGCGGCGCGCATCAGCCTGCCGTCGGCGACTTTGTCATACCTCCTGCTACAGGAGATCCCCGCTGATGGGACCAGTGTAACAAAGGGAACTCCATGGGCCAAGGCCAAGTTTCAGGGTCAGCTTAGCCTCTTCATACAGCACAAGGTCCTGGGACCACCTTTGTTTCAAAGCACGTTTGGTGCTTCATGCTTAGGTAGATGACACCTTCCTTTCGGGCATGAAGTGCACATGGATGGGCAGCCCCGGTGGCAAGTGGTGTGATCCCCCGCCTCAGAAATGAAGGCAATGCCACCCAGATGCTCAGACGAGCATCTCTCTCCCCGTTGCAGTTCGACCAGCAAAAGAAAGGGGGAAGATTTCTCACAGCACTCTCTGGAAGCTCTGGGAAAACTAACAATATAATTGTAAAGCCCTGCAAAAGTTCAAATTATTGGGATGGCTTTAGCAAAAAAAAAAAAGTCTGTGCCTCTAAGTCTGGTTAACACCCAACCTGCTGCTGAGGGACAACGGCCGTGATGCATGCGGACATCTCGCTGGACGCAGGGAGGACGCCAGAAGAACTGCTGTGGGGCCAAGCCGGCCCAGCTGCCTGGCAAGAATCCATCAGCTGATTGTAGATTTCTGTAAGGAGCCAAGAGAGGTGCAGATGGGAACCATATGTTCGGCTTGTCTGAGGAGCTGGGAAGTTCACTCTCTTCTAGCCCAGGGCCCCAGCACGGCTCCAGCCCCGGCTGGGGTGGCAGCCGCCTCTGGCTGCTCCAGCATTGTTGGCCTAAGATTCCAAAATTTCAGTGCCTGGGAGGAAGCTTGCCTTAGATCCACGTTTCCCTACATGGGATGGGTCCGTGCTAAAGCATAGTCAGGCAGGTGGCTGCAGACAGCTCCTACTGGGAGAAGATGCTTTCCAGAGAGCGGGCACTGCAGCCCTTCACACCTGCCCTGCTCTGCCCTCTGCTCCGGCCACCCCTGGGCTACGGCCCCTCTCCCACCACTGCTTGTTTGGGCAGGTCAGGCGAACGAAGGTGCATCTCCCCTCCATCATCCAGATCTCCGTGACTCCTCTCGCTGGTGTCCATACAACCGTCCTTCTGCAGCTTCTCCTGCCATGCCCAGGCCACCCCTGGCAGGCTGCCCTCCTCTGCTGGAGGCGAGGAAGGCTTCGGGAGCTTTCAACCAGGAGCTTTGAAAGAAAGGCCTGGGGGACTCCCAGTGTCCTCAGGGTACGCTGCTTCTCTTTAGGGAGGACAGGCGCACCCAGGGCCCATTCGGAGCCCTTTCCATCACTCCTTTCACCTCCCAGCAAGCCCCTGTGGCCACTCAGGGAGGAGGCACCCAGGTCCTTGCTGTACGACTGCTGATCTATCCCAGCCTGCAGTACTCTGGCTATGCTCTGCCAGTGCCCAAAAACCCTCTACCCTCCTCTCTGCTCTACCCGTGCTGCTAAGTAAACCATATCTAGACATAGAAAACTGGCTAGCTTGGGTTTGGGAAAGCACCCAAGAACTCAGATTGTTTCCATTCCCTCATGACACCCACAGAAAATTCACAAGCTCTCCAGCCCAGTACACCAGGCGCTTTACAGGCCAGGCTTTGAGAAATTACCATGAATTCTCATTTTGTCTAGGTATTAGCACAACAGCAGTAGCCTTTCACCATTGGAAAAAGAGAAAATACAAGGAAGTCACAAAAAAGAGTGATGTGAAAAAAAAATCAGAATCTTCTTAAAAAGGTCCAAACATAGGCACCAATCTGGGAAGAAGATCTTGTTTTCTAACCTCTCCCCACCAATGTAGTAACTCAGACTCCTTGAACTCTGTATCTGTGCCTGGCAACACACAAGAGCCTTGTTCCCACAGGGACTTTCCAGTTCAATGTTTGGAACAGCATCCATCAAGACCCTCAATTTCTGTGGAGCCTTTGAATTTGCATCCTCCCAGACACTGCCCGAGGCTCCCTGGGGAGGCTTGTGGGTCAGTGGCGGCAGAAGAACCCGGCTGCTCCCATGCAGGCTCCCAAACCTTTGCTTTCCCAGGCCGGGGCAGTGTAAGGAGACAATGAACAATTGTTCTTTCCCCATCGGGGCTGAATAATGAAGCTGTGAAAGCCAGGACTGAATAATGCAACAGTGAAAGCAGTAAGAGACCATCCTAGGCACCTATGAGACCACTTGCCAGGTGCCCACTGTTGATGCAAGCTGTAGGAAGACCCATTTTCTCTACTGGTTTCTTGGAGCAGGCAGAGGGAGAGCAAGGTTCATGCTGACAGAGGTTAGAGTTGGGAAGAAGGAGGCAGAGAACGAGCCCTTGCTACCAGCCCTGCTGCTGGGACTGTACGTGCCTGCTTTCAGAGGCCAGATGCTGACAGGCAAACAAAGATCTCCTTACGTTTGTTTTAAGGCTCGAAGAATCTCTTGAGATAAACATCCTAAATTAAAGATAAAAGCGCCGTGGGTTTGCCAGCAGCCTCTGTCCCCCTCCCTGGGGATAAGCTCTTGCCCGAGTCACACACACATCTTCCTGCCGTGCGCCCTGAGCAAGGTTGCACCCATGGGTGCCCCTCTCCAGGGGGCCTGGAAGTAACCAAAATCCCTCTGCCCCGCTGCCTCAGCTCTGTCTGATGGCAGGTTCACCTGGAGCAGCGCTCTGTCCCCGTTTCCGTTTTCAGGGTCTCTTGGGAGGATGTTAAATCCCGGCTAGCTCTGGCTGTATTTAAAGTGATTGTAATTCACATGGATTGGGCTGTGGTTATAAGCTGAATTACATTCCGATTTAGCAGCAGGGATTAAGGCTCTGCATTTTAACCTATTAACCCAATCCAGGTTAGGAGAATTCCTCTTGCTGCCCTGCTAAGCTCCTGTGGAAGGAAGCACAAGGATACATGTGGGGAGCGGTGGGGATGGGGAGGGAGGACAGTGCCCAGGCGGGGTCACAGCTGCGCAGCTCCTGTGGCAGGGGGAAAGCAGAGGGGAGGAAGCACACAAAATGGGCTACAGCACTTCTTTAGTATTTCCCATACACAGGAAACTTCCTCGCATTAAACCTGGCAGAAATGGGTACGTGAACAATTAATTCCCTGGCTAGCAACCAAGGAGGTGTCTGCTGCTTGCAATTGCTGCTCCAGCCTGGGCCGGTGATCCTCTGGCCCAAGGACCTCAGTTCTCTTCTCTTTGGGGCCATGCCAGTGGTGGGACAGCTCGCGGAGATGTTTGCTGCTCTGGGTGAAACAACAGGAGATGCGCGGGCAGCCCGGCACACAGCGATGCCTGTCATCATGGCTCCGCAGCGGGAAGCCCTGCACCTCCAGACCCAGGGTTGACCCACTTGGCTTCTCTCTCTTACAATTGTCAGACAGACAATTGAAAACAGCCCAGGCACACTCCAGAAAACTTCACTCCATTTAATATTTAATGAAAACCCAGTGTAACTGTCATGTCCTTTTCTGTTTTCTCTCGCTAACACTGCTGGCTGCACAGGTATCTGTGTGTAAACAGAGCCCGTCTCCTTTCCACTCGGCTGCGTCTCTCCAGCTCCGGGCAGAGCTTGTGATACCCATACTCACCTTCAGAGGAACCCTTGGGGCAGCCCTGCCAAAGACAGCATGACTCCCTGCACGGTGCCCTCGCCGCTCCAGGCACCTGACAGCATCGCAACGCAGCCCAGAGAGACTGAGGGACTGAAGTCACACCCCCGTCGCGGCAGGGAATTGTGAGATCGCGGCTGCGATGTGGCATCCCGCTTGCCTCTGTGCCAAGAGCCCGACGTTGCACGCCGCGTCGCTTTCGTCTCCAGGCCGTGCAATTACTGGCAAGGAGGGAGGGAAGGCATTGCACTTTCAGTCCCCTGCCTGTGCTGAACTGCTGGCTGGCAGCACGTCCTACTTGCTCCCACAGAGCGAGTTGCAACCAGAGCTGGGTAGACAATAAGGGAAGAAAAGGTGGGATGTGTTTTTATGAAGCAGGTTTTTTCCTCACAAAACTAAGCAGCAAATGGTGGGGGGAGGAATAAAAAAGTTTGATGTTTGTCAGTAATATTTTCAATTTAGTTCAAAATAATTTTCCTTTCAAAAAAACAACAAACCCCAAAACCCTGAGATGAACAAAAAATGGCAGAGAGGAAGTTTCCTTCCTTCCACCCCTAAATGTGTTATCACAGCTACTGCATAGAGACACCTCTGAACGATTCTGCCAGCTCAAGGGGGAACCTTTGGACCAGGGCTTACACTGTGATTTGGAAGCTGGTACCAGGCAGAGGCCCAAGAGCACGACTGTTCTTCTTTGTATGAATGTGAAGCCAAGCTACTGGGCTCTGTGGGGAACTGGGGGCTCTGCCCCAGGAAGGCAGGAGAGGATCTGTCTTCCTCTGCACTGAGGTCTTCCCTGCTTGGGGCATGGCAGCGCACCGAGTCCAGGGCAGGGAACATACCCCATTGCTTGCCAACAAGACCCCTGTTTCTCCACGTCCCGTGCACAAGAGCAGGGCTGCAGAAACCCTAAGGCTTGATCCAGATCTCTTTCTTGCTTATTGAACTCAGTGCTTGAGGGGTAACTCCTGGCATCAGCGAGGAAAGAGGAGACCTCATTTCATGCCACCCTCACCTTTTCCCTTGGCCCCAGAAGAAAAGGATGTGTGAATCCTGGTGGAGGATGCTCCTGCCAGCACGCCCCTCTGCAGGGCAGACAGGAGCTATGGGAAGGAGTATCTGCCACGTGCTGTATAACCCTCTCAGAAGAAGCAGAGCTGAAAAGCACGTCTGCCTGGGAAGTGCTTTAAGGATGGGGTTGATCCCGTGGCCTCCATCTTCTTGAACTCGGTGGCAGAACATCCCCATGGCAAAGCATCCACGCCAGAAAAACCATGCCCAAAACAAACCCTAAGGGGTGGAGGTGGCAACAGCCCAGGACAGAGACTCTTCCCCACGGAGGCAACTGCCACCGACAGGAAGCCAAGGCACGCTCTCAGATCTGCTGGCCAGTAAACTCTCCTTGCTGCGGTCAAGCATAGAAACGCCGTCTCCCAGGCATGTCTGGTGTGCCTCAACAACAGTAAATTTACTTAAAGAAGAAGAAAATGGCTTAACTAATCTTTGGTCACTCAGCTTAACTTCTGCCGCTGACACAGCAGGAGGTACTCGCAAGCCCAATGGCTTTATTTATTTAAGTGTATTGATTTTAGCCTAGATTGGAAGAAAACAGGCGGATAGAGGGCAGGAAATTCCTCAGCTGTGGGAGCCACACAGAGTACTAGAAATCAGATTTAAACTAGCAGATGAAAATACATTTGCCAGAACAAGGTAATGAATCATTCTGCCAGGAGCAGAGAGATCTGGCCAAAAGCCAAACCCTGCCCACTTAAAAGCAGCAATTTGGGGTATTAAGTGGTGACGGCATTCCTATCACTGACCATCATTTTAACACAGCAGCAATGCTTGATGGCTCCCAACCAGAACTCAAAGCCTGCTGCAGAAAAAAAACCAGAGCAAAACTCGTCAGACCTTTCCCCAAGACCTTATTTATAATCAATGGCCTCAGAGTCAATCAGATTCAATAAGGGATGGCTAAGCAAGAAAAATAGATGAGGACAAACCATACCAGGAGTGTACTCAGCTACACAGGCTGCTGCGCACAAGCGGCACGTGATGGCAGAAAACCGCAAAGAGCACCAAGATGTGCAGGAAGATGACAAGGGAAGGATTTTTGGAGGGTAATATTTTGTTCATGTGTCAGCTCTGATTATCTGATTAACTTCTTTGTGATAGCCCAGTGGCTGGGACTCCATGAGAGAGGTCACCAGCTCCGTTGCCTGTTGTCACAGGTCTTGCCTTTGCTAGTGGTGCAGTGTGACATTGCCCTGTGGAGATAGGCAGGGAAAACAAGGCACCTGAATGGAACCCTAAAATTAAATCCGAGGGGCTAGCGGGAAATGAACACATGCAGTTTGTGAAACTGGTTCCTACCTTCTCTGCCAGTGGGGAGACCTTGAGCAGCTCAGAACAAGAAACCGGGCTCCATGTGCAAATCCCTCTCTTCCATGAGAACCTCCAGAGAGCCTCTGAAGATGTGGAGATACACTGAAGGACCCATCCTGTGAGCAGGAAGGCCTGGTTCCATGCAGAAGACGGGAGAGGCAGAGAGGTGGCAGAGGTGATGCGATGACTTCCCTGCCTTGACAGATGAATAGGAAGAACACGCTGGATTTCTCTTCTTCTCCCATCACGCGTTATGCTCCTTTCCAATGCTGGCGAGGCCTGAGCACCCCTGACAGTCACCTATGGCTTTTTCCGCTCCTCCTGCAGAAAAAGCCCCCAGCATGCCGGTGAATGTAGAGGCAGGAGCTGGGCTGTCCCCAGTCCCTCAGCCCCACGGCGGAGAGCCGGCGCCCAGAGGCTGAGGGCCTCACGTTCCCCGTTGGCAGGGACGACAAGAGGCTATTCACTGCAGAAGGGACAGAATCGCCAAAGCCAGGAGAGGGGCAGCATCCATCGGGGCTGGGCAGCAGAAGGAGCAACAACACAGGCACCAGCTAGAGAGCACGTTTGAAAGCAGGTAGCTCGGGTAGCAGTACAGCAAAGTAAAGCACAACTTTTTCCCAACTGTACAGGGAAATTTACCCGGTTTAAGGTAAACTTTTGCACGGCTAACAGGCTGTGGGCTGCCATGCCTATACTCATAGCAGTATGTGAGCAGCAAGCAAGCCTGCCGGAGCTTGCATCTCTGTACCCTCAGAGCAGGCAGCAGGGAGGAGCCTGCCCTGCCTGCACCATCTCCCCATGCCCTCCGCTGTGAAAGGCCTTGAAGGCAGGTGACTCGCAGCTACAGAGATGGAGACTGGCTTCTCTCTTGCAAGGGCAGAAGGGATTCTCCCCAGCAAGGTCAGGCAGGTTATTATCAGAGCTAACCAATATTCCCATAAACATTCATTACTCGCTGCCCCTGCAGGCACTGCAAAGGGCAAAGTTTGTCCCTGTTGTTGAAAACAAAGATAGGAGCATCCGATCTGATTTTTGCAATCCAAAGCCCTAGCGACCCATCTAAGCCCCAGGCAAACACACAGCAGGAAGAAGCTTTAGGAAAACCAGATTGTGTCTGTGGAGCCAGAATCCAAACCAAGATATGCAAAACCCAGATACCCGCCAAGCAGTGGACCCAGCAACTTTTAGTTATGCATTTGATAACCGATGTGCTGAACTGTAAAGATATTTTCTTGAGCAAATTGTTGATTTGCCTCCCCTCCCACTGGAAAACCACAGGTGGAAGACACTCAGCACAGCACTTGCAAGAGCCTCCACTTAACCCTGAGTTGCAGGACTGAGCGTTTTCACAGAAGCACCATCTTCCCCTCACACCTGAGCATCGCTGAGGAGGAAAGTTCAGTTCCCAGAGCCAGGGGGAGCTGCCTTATCGCTTGGCAGGGGTTTGCACAAACCTTATTCTCAGTCCGCACAGGTTTTCAGCCTCTCAAGCTTTGTTTTGAATTCTGTATTCAGGACAAGTCCAAAACTTCAGAGCAACGGCAGTCTAAAGGGGCAGATTGATCTGCTCTTGCATCAGAGTTGCACTCAAGCGGTAGTTTCGTGTAAGAAAAGGCGCTCTGATGCTGTGCATCCAGCATGGTGGGAACTTGGTTAAAATGCTAATCTACAGACAGGGTTAAGATTGAACTGTATTTTAATCTGCCATTTTTCAGATGTCACTAAACACGATAAAAAAAAAATCCCCCCAAACTATGGATCTAACCTGTCAAACCCACAGCTTGCCTCCAAAGGAGTCGGAGGGAATTGTACGTGCTCAGCACTCCTGGGGAAAGACAGGCAGGCCGTGTAAGTCTCTGAGCAGGCGGTAGGTCAGCCGACATGGAACCGGCCAGCTATTTTCCTTCCACAGAGGGACCACATTGCAAATGGTGCCCCCAAAATGTATGCCTTTGTGGCACAGGGAGGACTTTGGTCCTGCCAGCACCGCTTGGATCTGGGCCCAGGCTGCGCACCTTAACAAATCCTCAAAATAAACCATGGGCAAATTTGACTTTGTAACAAAACCTAATGCTGACAGAGTTTTGCTTCATTTTGAATGCTTCCAATTTCACTCTTCAAGCCTTTGACCAATTGGGAGAAATTGGCAAAGGACTCCATTTAGCGCTGCACACATAGCTGTGCTCAGCAAGGACACGATGCAACAACAACAGATGCAGAAAAGCGCTTTTTAATTATTTAAATACATCCTCTTACACAGTGCCTTCACCTCAGAGGAGCTAAGGGTCCAGGCTCTTACTTGCACAAAGGTCCTGTGAAAAGGGCCACGAGAGAAGATGAACATCAGCACTTGAAGCCTAGAGGAGAAGGTCATTTCAGGCCGTTGCTAAACAGCGCATTACTGGAGCATTACACTGGGGTACCTGTTGCTCTGCATCTCATGGCCAGATTTTTTAGAGGTGCCAGATATCCAGGGCGCTCCAAAGCCTCTCTGAGTCACAAGTAGAATATCCCAAACCGCTTAGCCACTGAGGGGTTTTCCCAGATTTCTGCAAGCCTGGCCTCTCTCGGTAACTATATTAAATATTTCTGGGCATTTCTAGACTCTTGGTAGCCTCCTAAGTTCTGTTGAGAAAAAGCTCCTTTAGCTAGGGCACAGCACATAGCTGAGAGCCGTTGCAGCTTCCAGAGGCGTGGGAGACACCTCTGGTGTCCATCACTGACAAGCTGGCTCAAAACCAAGAAATGTCCAAGGGATGCATGAAAATCCCAAAGCAACATCATTCTCTTGCTAATTTACTTAACAGTGCTGCTGAGCTCCCCAGGATGGGTCTCTTCAGACACCTTGCGAGCATTCACAAGAAAAAGCCTCCTTGCTGCTGATGCACCCAGCTGGCTTTCCCCATCCAGCAGGCAGTGGTTCTGCCATGGCAAACATGGGCTCCACGCTGCCCTGCCCCGGCATTGTCCCAGAGCCCTCTTGGGCTCCTCACTGAAATCCAAACAGCTTTGCCCGCTAAAGCAGCATTTCTCAGTTTTGGCTGGCAGCATGGGACCTCCCTGTGCTTGCTCTCCCTGCGAGCCACTGCCAGGAGCGGAAACGTGTGGTACGCAGCTTCGGGGTCACAAGTGCCTGCTCCTGGCCTAGCAAAAACCACCTTGGAGTATCTCTGAGCACCAGGCTGGCTGCAGCAGAGGATGTGAAGTGCAAAGCTGTGACTGAGGGTGCGTGGCTCCTCATGCCGTTGGAGAGCCGGGCTCGTTTCTCAAGAGCTTTTCTGACCCCAGGAAAGGAAGAAGGGTCCTGGTGGGTCTGTTCCCAGCTCTGTTCTGGTTACTGCTCTTAATCCAGCACAGGCAGTCCCAACTGTTGCGAAGGCCCTCAAATGAGACTGCCCTAGAGAGGGCTGGAGGGACTTTGGGCTGTCTCCTTGGAGAAGCTATGGCTGCCTGTTCCTGCTAAAAAGTGGGGCCACAGCCGTGGGACAAAGCGCCCTTGCAGAGGCATTACCAAGGGGCCATAAGAAGAGACAGCGGGTGGCCCGAAGCAGCTCATTGCCACCCAGGTCAGGAGCGTGCATGCCCAACCTCCTCCTCTGCTGCAGCCTTCCCCGAGCAAGGTCTGAGCAGTTCCCTCCCTAGCACGGCCACTCAGCTCAGCATCCCCACCTCATCCGAAATGTCTGGAGAGAAATCTGAGAGATTTCACACTTCGGGCTGAGTTTGGGTAAGTTTGCCCAGCCAGCTCAGTAATGAGCATAAGAGAGCCTGATGTACCTGACGGCGCAGGAGCCCGGTGCTGCTGGCAGCTGTGGATGGTCGGGAGGCTTGAGAGTCTCCAACGGTGGGAGGATAGGGAACAACTTCACCAGCCCGTAGGGAGAACTCTTGTGGGACTGAATCCAAAACTTGAGGAGGGTGGTCTGAACCTGCCTTTGCTTTAAGCAGCCTGGAAGTTAGCAAAAGAGGAAGGATGGGGTTTTGCTAATTGTTGAGGTGCCTGGCAGCAGAGAAACAAATTCTGGCAGGGGAGAATTTATCCTCTAAGCTTGTTATCCTGTCAAAAAAGGAAATGAGGTTAGTTGAGGCTCATTTGTTTGTGATGAACTTCTGTCTCTTACTATTTATCACTGTATGTGGTTACCAGCTGACTTAAGCTGAGTGAATTGTAGTTATGACGAGGCCACTGGCAATGCAGAGAGCCCCCCCAGAGCATTGCCTGTCCCCCATCTGCCACTGCACCCCCAGAGTGCCCCAGCACAGGGTCTCTCCAGGCTCCACCATGGGCCTGACAAGCACATGACATCGCTGGTCTTTTCAGAGGGGCAATGTTCAGTTTGGTGCATCAGTCTGAGATTTAGTCTGGGGATGAGCAAACATCTCCTGTAGGACTGAGTGCTCTTCAGTGTCCTCTCTGCTCCCCTAGAGCCCATTTCCCCCTTCCACACACCAGGAGGAACAGGGGGATTAGATGAACGATGACACATTCAGCTGGAGACAGAGAATATTGAGGACTGTAGGCAGTATGTCCAACTTTCCTCGGGGATTTCCCAGGCTTGAGCATCAGGTACGCTCCCGACTGAAGACGGCCACGTGCTAACACTGCGTGGAGGAAAGCCGCAGAAAGGGAAAGCTTCATTTGAAGGGCAGTGAAGCTCCTTCGGTGCTGAAGGATGTGGGGACACATGCTGAGGCAGCAACAACGCCAGTGAGACCAGAATGAAGTTCCCAAGAGTTTCACGGTGGGTCTCAAACGACGGCAAATCAGAGGATAGGAATATATTTAACAACTGTCTCTGCTAGTTTTGTGGGCCTTCTCTGATGAGATGACACATTTACTTGACACATATCACACCTACAACTTGACTCCAAGGCTGACTCCAAGTCATCTTTAGGGAGGACTGTTGTAAGGCATTTGACATTCGACTGTACAGTATTCTGATTAAAAAATTAGCAGTATATAATATCAATAAACCACATGTTAACTGGATTAAGCACTGGCTGACAGATCTCAACAAGTAATTGTCAGTGGTGAATCATCTTCGGATGGGAGTGTTTCTAGCAGGGTTCTTCGGGGAGCTGCTTGAGGCCTGACACTTCCCGCATTTTCCTCACTGGGAGCAAATGCAAATCTCAGTGCTGTTACAGTGCATAAATAACAAAGAGACTCAGAGTGATGAATAATGTGAAGAACAGGGCAACCATGCAAAGCAATCTCTACAGCTCAGTGAGCAAAGCTCCCTTAAACAAGATGCATTTTACTGCAGAAAGCTGTTCCTAGAATAAGGAGTGCCAGGCAGACTCCTAGGGTGCCATGTCTGGAAAGCAGAGGCTCTGCGAAGGATTTTGGTGATCATGACAGAATATGAACTAACAGCATAAAGCTGTGGCAAGAGAGTGATAATGGACGTACCTCTGGGAATAATGAGTAAGCGAGTCATATACACCTTAGATGCATGTTAGCAAGCTGAATTCCCACTCACTGGCTCTCCTGCGGTGACAACACTCTGAAAAGACTGATGGAAGAACTGGGTATAGAAGGAGCCAAATTATCTCAGTGCTCCAGGGAGAAAAAGAAAAAAAAACCCAAACCTTTCCAGAAGACACACAAACCACTCAATTTATTCTGCTTATCAAAAAGAAACTGGAGAGTTGACCTCAAGGGAAAGAAATGCCAGGTTTTCTCAGTGAGAAGGAGGTTGGGGAACAAGAGAGGAAAGGTGCAAAGGTTAACAGGGATGAGAACCTGGAAGCAGACATTTCCAGGGAAAGGCTGATGTGCTCAGCTGGGCAAAGGGGACAGCCAGGCAAGCTCCAGACCAAATTCAGAGGAAGTTGTCAGGATAAAACAAGGGGCCGGTAGGAGAGTTTTCTAAAGGATCTAGCAAGCAGGGGAGGAGAAAGAGGTAGGGTACTAGATGACTGAAGAAGAGCCTGTGGTGGATACACAGAGACATGCATACAGGCAGGAGATAAGTGCTAAAGCCTTGCACACCTCATGTGAAGGGAAGGCCTAGATGGAAGACAAAGGTAAATAAAAATCAGATGCAAGGTGGGTTTTATAACAGGTAAGTCATGTTCTACACAGATGATACTGCTTTGGGGAAATGCTTTCCTAGACAAAGGCAGAGCAGTAGACCACATCTATCTGGACTTGACAGAAAACGTCTGCTAGTGGAAAATTAACAGTTAAGCCAAAGCTGAGGATTAGTGCAAGTACTGGAAGATGAGTAGCAAGCCATCTAGAAAGGAGCTGGTAGCAGGCAGCTTTCAAAGGAGGACGCAATGAAACCCCTTTCGGTCTGCTGGTTGTCTTGTTTAGTGCTTTTTAAGCAACCTTAGCACAGAAAAAACAAGGGTATGCTAATGCAATATTTTGGTGACAAAAGGGGAGAGTGTTGCCCATAGGGTGGAATACTGAAATATGCAGGAAGGAATAGATCACTGCAAGGAGCCTGGCAACTAAAAACAAATAAGAGACAACAGCCCAGAAGCTAAGGTCTAGCAGCCAGGAACAAATAGCTTGAATTCCTCTCACTCACTAGAAGAATAGCAACTGAAACTGGAGGGAAGGGGGGGAAGAGACTTGTGTTCATTAGTATGCCTTTTCCCCCACAGGTTTCCTACCTGACTTAGTGCTGGGCTGGATGGCACTGCCAGACAAGCACAGGTAAACATTGGTTTAACCTTGCTACTCACAGCGCGAGGCCATATCCCTTGCCTTCTGCACGCTGCCCAGTAGCCTCCCCAAAGACTCAATAACCTCTTTGTGGGCTATTCTCTTGAGATCATACTTACAGCATCTGGCTTCACATCATGTATTAATGAGTTGATTTTCACCGCAGCCCTGTAAAATAGAGCAGAGGGAGAGGGGGGTGAGACTAAGACACAGAGATATCTACTGGTTTTGGTAACAGAAAATGTCTAGGTAATGAGTTTTGTTACCTAACACTTGATATGCTCAGACAGCTCCAAAGGAGCTCCAAAGGAGACCCCAGCATCTCACAGTATCCAACACACGAGGACCATGCAGTGCACGCAGCAGAGGTGGCTGGCTGGGCATCGCTTCACAAGTCGGTGTGGGAAGTAGGTGCAGGGCTGACTGCAGGTCTTCTCCACTGGGGCTGGAGACACTTGCATTTCTCAAGCACAGCAAGATGTTTTATGAAGATATTTTTTCCTTAGTCTCACTCTGAGAAACAGCTCAACCAAATTTTGCTGAAGCTTCTGTTTAAAGCGAAAAAATAAATCAGCCTGGGGCAGACATTTGGCATGGAAATACTCAGCTGCAACACTCAAGGTCTGGCAATACTATGAGCGACTGAGAGCAGGGCCTCGGTCAGCAGTGTCTGTCTTTGGTGTTAATGGGGGCACCCCCAGACCTGCCCAGAAGAGTGGCTTGGTGCCACCGGGGCTATGTGGCTGCCGCGAGCCCGGAGGCTCGCTCGCCCTTCTGTGCCCCTTGGCTGAGACCGGAGCTGTCAGAGCGTCAGTGTTGCCTTCTGCCCGAGTAATGGCATTTCCAGCAGCATGGCTGCGAGGGGGCAGGGGTCCGGCATCGATCAGGAGGTGAGAGCTAGTTATTGGATTAAGGCTGTTTCCTGGAGCAGTTCGCGCCGGCGATCCCTCTCCAAGACCTAGCTCTCCATGATGGACCTGCCCTATGGCGAGTGGCCCCCCACAAGGAACCTCTGGGCTCCAGACACAGGCATGAGGATCTGAATTTCCAGAGCGTTTAGCGTTGTTCTGGCCCGCCCTCACTTTTTCGACTCGGACTTGACAGCAGCGCAAAGCGGCGTGGGAGAGCACGCTGCCCCGGCACGCGGCGGGTGAGGGTGCCGCGCAGAGCTGCGCCGCTCCCAGCCCTGCCTCCTGGGCATGCAGGAGGTGGCGTGGCGGGGAGACCCAGGAGGTTACTTGTGCATGCCTGGGGGCAGCCATTTGCTCAGCAATCCATGCTGCTCGGGGCAGGAATGGCAGAGCCCTTTCGGGGTGGTTTCCAAGGCAGGATGCTGCTTTTTTTTTTTTTTTTCCTAGTGCTACCCGTGTGACTGTGATTCACAGTCGTGTCTGTTCTCCCTTTTGGGAGGAGCATGGTCAAAGGTCAGAGATTAGAGCTTCATTCCACCACTGCTGTGTTTGGGAGAGCTCTTCCTCTACCCAGCACAGGTGGGAAAGCCAGGATGGCAGTACATGCCCAGAAACCCAGCTGGACTGCCTCCTCCCCAGCCAAAACCTCCAAGCACATGGCTGCGATGTAACTGGTGTCTCTACGCACGCTGCATCCAGCCAGGGCAGGATGTCAAGTGGGTCAAGTGCAAGACTAGGAGGAGCCAGCCCTGATGCTTCTTTTTTCCCCCCCATATTGGAAGTGGGGCCAAGACATTTCCCTGTAAATCTAGCCTGCAGAAGTGTGACAAACATCCCTCTTTCGCCTAAACTTTCAAAAAAGCCCCCCACACAAACAACCCCAAACCAACTGCAACACTTGGTTTTGGAACCAAAATAATTTGCCAGCTAAAGTTGCATTTTTCTGGGAATAAACACATTCCTCTTCCTTGCATCCTGCCAAAGATCTGCTAACCACCAGGGCTTCTGCCGTGAGGCGATTTGCAGATGTGCTTCCCTGTGGAAAAGGAAACGAAACTCATGGGTTCCAGCCACAGAGCTTCTCACTCCTATGAGCAGTGTCTGCCTCAGATCTCCAGGTTTTGAAAAGCCTAAGGCAAACCCTCAAAAATCCTGTAAGAGCAAGGCTGTTTAGGTGAGTAGAAGAGGGAGGCTGGAGCCTTTAGGAAGACTGAGTGAGACAGAGGGAGATCCTTCTAGCTCTTTTCCCAGAGAGAGGCAAGCAGAGCAAAAAATAAAAGCTGTGGGTAGGTGGTCAGGACCTGACATCAGCCCATGTCCTCTCCCTTCACTTCAGTTTTACAAGCCGCAAGGCACACCAGCAAAGCAAGGCTGCCCCACTCCTCCTCATCAAAGCAGCAGTGCGAGGCTTGTTGCTGGCAGCAGGACTTGCCAGCTGTGCCCAGGTGTTGCCTCTCTCCTTGGAGGGACACGGGAGGGGACGAGGCCAGCACCAGAGCCGAGCAAGGCAGGAGCAGCTGTATAAGTGTGCTTCGATATTGTGGCATGGAGGAGCTGTCTGCCTCTGAGCCCTGGGCTTGCTGTCAGGGATGCCCTGGGAGGAAGGGAGCCAGCCCTTGGCCAGACACCCTGAAGCACAGGACAGGTTGCACGGTTGCCCAGTCATGACAGGGCGACAATTAAAAATAGTAATAAAGGTGGCAGCAGTAACATCCACTCCTTGGAGCAAAGGGAATCGCTCAGCTTGTGGGGCAGCTGCCCCAATCTGCTCAGGATGCACTCAGCTGAGCAGGGGGACAGGTAATGTCCCCTACTCCAACCACTGCAAAGAGGTGCATGAAATACCCACGGAGGTCTCACGGCCAGCAGAGCTGCCAATCCTCCACATTTCCCAGGAGCTCTCATGCAAGCCAAAATCCACCTTTGTAGCCTGACCCAGGAAACTGCTGTTCCCCTTCTTCCCTCACTGCTGTGCAGCTGCACGCTGCCCTCCCTCCCTCCTGAAGGCAGGTGGGTTTCTGGGCCAGACCTGTCTCCTGCTCCTCCTGGACCTTGCATGATGGAGCAGGAGTTTGGGGCTGGAAAACCTGTGCTCAAACCAACCATTTGTGCCGTACCTCTGTTTCTGCAGCCAGGGGTAATACTTACATCCCTTTGCGAAACATCCAGGCCCTCTAGAAGTAGGGCTGCTCAGGACAGAGGTGTTAAAACAAAATAAATAGGTAAAGGAGACCAGTAAACTAGCCTGGAGAAACGCTGACATTCCCAAGCGCTCCTTCAGGCAAAGGAACACCTCCTCCAACTGTTTGCACAGACCTTCTCGCAGGTGGGGGACGGGCCAACCAGGCGGGTGGCGGCACAGACCCAAGCCCAGGCAGATGCTCCAGCTGTGGAGCTTGAGGGACCACCTGCGCGTACCCACCGCAAAGTCTGGCTGGCTATTTTTGGGAGACACACACCTTCCCTTGCAGGGTGACCCCCACCTGCAGGCAAGGCAGGCGCTGCGGCAGCAGTCTGTATGCTCAGACAGGCACTGCCTGCTCCTCGGCCATGGGGGATCGCCCTGGGCTCCTCATTGCCTCCATGGGCCGGTTTCTCCCAGCACGGCTGCTGTCGCTGTTTCCCAACTGAGACCTACAGGAGCCACATGGCTCCGGCATGACAGCTCTTTGACCTGCTTGCCCCCAGAGCAGGGCTGGCAATGAGGTGAAGGGAGCCCCACAGGGCCGGGGCTGGGGCTGGCGAGATGGCTCGCTGCTGTGGGAACAGCTGCTTTATCAGTGGGAGTGGAGCTGCCCTGCTCAAGCCCGACCGCATCGCAAGGACGGCCCTCGCACTCCTCCCTGCAGGGACGGCCGCCAACTGCATGCCCCTGCCACCGCCGCCGCCGCCTTCTCTCTGGGCTACCAGCAGCACACGAAGCATCCGTCCGGCAGCTGGAGCCAGCACATCCCCCAACCCATTACTCACTTTCCCATCAAACCCAACAGGACCAGCACGGTGACTACAGAGCCTGAGTTTCCCAGTCCACACTGGGTTTCTATCCATCTGTCCGTCCATCCATCCATCCATCCGTCTGTCCCTGCTCCTTCATGCAGGGATGGAGGTCCCACATCCAGCCCTTTTTGAACAACTCTCTCGTCAGGTGCTTGGTGGTACGAGGACGCAGGCGATACTTCGCCCGAGCGCGACCCGTGTGGGCAGCCAGCCAGCAGCCACCGGTTTGCCCCCCGGGCAGGGGGGCAGCTCCCCGTGGCTTTCACCAGGCGAGCGCTGGCGTGCACGCTGGAAACGCGGAGCCCCGCACGCTGGAAACGCGGAGCCCCGCACGCTGGAAACGCGGAGCCCCGCTCTCCCCGGAGCCCCGCTCTCCCCGGAGCGGATCAGCCACACTGGCGCCTCGGCCTGTAGGGCTGCGCCTCCCTGCTCGGTGCTGGGCCGCCCGCCTGCCCTCCAGATCAGGGAGCCGCAGGTTCCCACTGCTCTTGACCCCGCACTTGACTCGGCCACCACGCTTCGGCCCCCGGGACCCTCCAGGCTCCTCCCCGACAAAGGAAGCACAGGTCTCGGCAGGCCCTTGTTACTTCAGCTAAGGCTCATCAACCATCCTTCTGTCACTAAATGCCTTATTATGTGCAATTAATGGACCGACTGAGAGCAGCGACAAAGTCCTTCTCCCCGTGAACCGACAGAGGCAGCTGGGTTACTTCTAGTGACTTTCTAACGCTGCCAGCTTCCTTACTAAAAGCAGCCGTGCAAGGGGAGAGAGGGAGGGAAGGCAGGCAGGGAGGACGAAGCACACGAGTTCGCTCAAACCCAGCAGCTGTGCCTTTCAGAGACCTGCAGGCAGCGCGGCAAAGAGCTTCCCGCCACCCCCGGGGCCGGCACATCCCCCCGAGGGACACGCAAACGCTGGTCACCCTCCACGGTTACTTACAGGCAACGGGTGGCTCCAGCCCTGCCCCACGCAGGTAGGTCTTTACTGCCGCCTTTAACTTTTTTTTTTTATTATTAATAATACAACAAGAGGGAAGAGATAAGAGCAAACTGACAGTGTAGGCTGAAACAGCTAATTTGACTGTAGCCAAACTGCGCTCAGATATGCAAGGCAAGAGAATAATTTCCTCTCTCTGATCTCTCAAAGATCATCCTCTTAGATGTCACGATTACATTTGAAAACAGTCTGACTCTGCTTGAAGTTGGTGTCCCTTGACAATTAACCTATATGCACACACCCTTCACGACTTCTTGCTGCAGCACGGGTGTGTGTTTTGAACCGCTACTAGACTCCCCGCGTACACGGCTGGTAACAAAAACTAGGCAGCAGAGGGTTCCCAAGCCAGACCCAGACACAAGGACACTGGTCTCACTGGAGCGTGGCACTGAATTAATCTGTCTTTAGTAATGTCTTGTTACCAAAAATAAGAGTTACAGCTGGCATTTATGCAATCAAATCTTCCACTGCGCTAAGGCAGTGGTGCTAAATGAGTGATAGGGAATTTGTTGTAGTTTATTTAAAAAAAATAATAAAATTGTTTCATGTATTTTAGGTCCCTCTGCTTTATTTTCGCTATGTAGAAAGCCACATGACCTTCTACCAAAACACATCAGTTTGGGGTTTTTTTTGAGTTTAGGAAATACAAAAGAATACCAGACCTGTAGATACACAAATTTGGGGGCCAGATTAATCTCTGAGCAAAACAGACCTAAGCCCTTTTTTGAAGTAAAGCGTGAGGCAATTGCTTAGATTAATCCTGATGACCCAAGCCAGAACTCATGGACAAACCCTTGCAGAGTTTCCTGCTCTTGAGCAAACATAGCCTCAGCAGCTGTTACATTTTGGAAAGCAAAATGAAACCCCAAGGATTTGCCTTAAAGCCATTTACATCCATCCTACCAGCAAAACGCTCCGCTGTGAATATTAACAAAGGGCTGGCCAGCCTGTCACGGCTACAGCTCTCAGGGATGGGGAGTAGCTCCCCCTCGGCTCTGCTGAGCTTAGGCTAAGGACTGAGAAGTGGGGAAAGCCCCTTCTCAGAACTCTTATTGGGACCCTCATTGAAGCCTGGCAGGAGTTAAGATGGCAAACACGGGCTTTTAGAGTAGAAGTTTCAAACAAAATCAAACCATGAAAACTTTCCTTAGAGAGGCCAAGACAGCGCAAGTACTGCATGAAGGTATGAGCCACGCAACCACACGTCTGCTCCGGCGTCGGGTGATGAGGAGAGGCACCAGCCACATGGCACAGAGCTGATGAGAAGCTGCACCCTTCTTGCTCCTTCCCTGTGCACTCAGGAAATCCTCTCCTGTTACTGAGATGAGGAGAGGAAGCATCAATGAACCTCAGTCAATCACCTAAGCAAAATGACTGGGGCAAGCAGCTTCCCAGGAGGTGTCAGTGGCAATGTGTCCATCAAGGGTCAGGCTTTGCTCTCACACCCAAGTGCGCAGCAGCTCTCCAACGCTGCCAGTCCCCCTCCCAGGTTTGTTCCCAGTTATCTTGGCAAGATTCAGGACATGAGCTGTCTGCCTATGAGGTAGTTTTACAATCCTAGCCGCCTTCTCCCTCCTGCTTCCCCCCCCCTCCACTCACATCCTTCTTACCTTTCTTCAGCAGAGAGGACTTTTCATGGCACCACCTAAAAGAGTAGCAAAAGGGCTTTCTGCACGTGTAACCCAAAGGAAAACATGAGATGCTATTTTCCACTTCAGCCAAGATGTCTTTTTAATACTATGCAAGCTGGGAGCATCTTCAAGGCTTTGTTGTTTCTTAAGCAGAGGGGGAAGCACTAAAGGTTGAATTTGAACGCTAAAAACATTTCTTTGAACTGGCGAGATTTACCTGTGTGCACATGGCTCCCAATACAGATGCACACTTGGAAAAAAAAAAAAAAAGGCAAGCAAGAAAATGGAAAACACATCTATTCCCCCTCGGTTTCTGTCACCATTTGATTCCACCGCACTGCAGTTTTAGTAGGGAAATTATTGGGGGAATGGGAGTTAGGCAGCACTTCCCTGACAGCAGCTTGTCAAGTTGTTCTTTGAGCTCGAGGAAAAAAGAGCTGCATCTCACATCTTCAAAGTGCCATTCTGCCATGCCAGCAGGGGAAGACACACACCCGGCCTCCCCGGGGCCCCCCACTTGTCCCCCTTCTCCCTCACCAGAGCTGCTGCCATTAGATGGCTGCAGCCATCGGCTGCCCAGACCCAGGGCTGTCCGGTCTCTTCTCGCTCCGACCCCAACCGAAAACTCACCACCAGCTGCGTCCAGGGGGGCTGCGCCTCTCTCAGGGCTGGAGAAAGAGGCAGGGGTGCTTGGTGCTGTTATCGCCCACGATGCGGCATCAGCTTTTTTCTTCCCCACTGGCTTGGCCCTGGCCGGCACAGAGAGGAAATCGGAGTGAGATTTCCACCACCCCACATCACCTGACATCAGAGTGCAAGAAGGGGAGAATAAGAAATGTTTCTGGTGAGAACAGCAGCACGAGGTGCTCCCACTGTGAGAAGAGGCACGCGATCCCTCGCAGCCCTCTGGGACAACTCAGGGCACCCCTAGTTACGGTGGGTCTTGGAGAGGAGCTCCATCTGTCTTATCTGGAGTGTACGGCACGGACTCAAGCTCGCGATGCTCAGGGCTGCTGGCTCCAGAAAGCCTGAGCATTACAAACCCAGAGCTGACACAGTACAAAACCGCCATTGACTCCATCCCACGTTATCTGCACAGGGTCGTGGTTGCTCCCGCAGCCAGCGATATTATCGGGGCATAACAAAACCCTCTGCTGCTGAGCCCCTGCCTTGCACGTGCTTTGAACGCAAAGAGCAAGACCTCCCAGATAGTTTCATTTCAGAACGAAATATCTTCTGGGCTGTATATAACCTTATTTTCCAAGTCCCTGCTTTCTAAAGATGAAATACCCCAAGCCAAGAGCGCGCATTTCTGGAAGCGCGGGCTTAGCGCCAGGAGAGGAAGGGATGCAGTTAGCAGCTGCGATCAGGTTATCTCCCACAATGTTTCCCTGGCAACCAAAAAAGTCGAGGTCTGGGTGACAGTTGCAAAGTGTAATAGTTTTTGAAAGCCAAAATATACATATTTTGTCAGTTACTGCTGTGCTTCCCTTGAGATCGGCCAAAGGATCAAAAAGAAACTCCACTGAGAGCTGATTAGCCTCCCTGTAAACCGGGCAGACAAATAACTTATCAACACACCCCAGCACCTGGGGGGTAGCACTATGTTTCCTTCCCATTTGCGCACCCAGACAGCCACCATTCATTGAGGACCTCAAGGTATCACTTAAAAAGTAATTAAGGAAAACAAAATACACCCAGGACACGCTCAGGAACACCAGGCTAGAAAGCCAGAAAGAGTGCAGGACGCGGTGGAGGAGACAGGAACAGAGGGAGAAGACTTGCCTGGAGCAATGGAGCAAGTGAGCAGCAGTTCCTTGATTAGGGTTGAAGGTCTCCTCCTCTCCACTCATCCTATAGCCAGACTGACCAGCTACTGCCATGCTTTCCCCAGAAGAGTTTAAACCTGAACTTCAAGAGTTTGTTGAGAAACAAACTCACCATAGGCACCAGGGCATATATACACACCCTTTGCATTGCCCTTCTCTGCCTTGTCTTGTGACGAGCAACGGCTGTCGTGGGAGGGTAGAGACCAATCAACTCATGCTCCCACTCCTCTTCAATTCTTGCTGCAAGGGGTGCACTGAGTAATAGGCAAGTAATACCATTATTTTCTTCCTATCCCTAGCCTTTCTACTGGGAACATTTGTAAGGTAGCAGCTCCGAGTGGTTTCTAGCTCCTTTATACGGGCACTCAGTGCGACCGTGCATTGGGCCCTCAGCATCAAGGTGAGGTCAGCTTTTTTCCCATGGGATCATTTCTCTCTGGTTTTATGCCCCATATTCCACCGGAGCTGCTGTCCTTTGAAAATTATTTTGCAATATGAAGTTTCCTGTCTATTTCTGAACAGCAGCAGGTGTGTGAAGGATCATCCTCCAGGTGATGCTGCCCACAGCTTAATAACAGGGTTACGTGTTTCTTCTCAGATGAGGTACTGAGGTGTGAGTTGTAGCTTTCAAGACAAGAAGAGTTTGTGAAAACAAACTTCTGGTGGTGGTTACATCAAGGGCAAGAAACTCAAAGCTCCCCTGCAGCGTGGGCAGAAGTTGGCTGCTGCAACCTAAACATCTGAACGTGTGTTTCTTTCCCGTCCCTCTCGCTTGGTTCCTTTTTGTTCAGGAGGATCTGTGAAGAGGAGCTCCCGAATGCCTTGTGACCCGATCAGGTGCTGTTCTGCTCCACAAACATTTGCCTCTGGGAGGATAAACAAGCATCTGTCTGGCTCCATACGAGCCATATCTTCAAGTTGCTGCCTGTGGTCGTGCCGTGTGAAGGCTCAGGTTGGGTGATGCTGAGGATGGTGCAGCTAAAGGACGCAGCATTCGCCCGGCTCCTTGGCTTTGGGAGACTGCTGTATGGTAAAGCATAGACCACCCTTGTCCCCAGCAATGCGCTGGGGTCAAGCGGCAGAATTACAGGCGCAACGCCAGGGCTGTCCTGCTCCCGGTGCTTGCGACAGGCAAAAGAAAAGCAGATGGTGCTGGCTTCCTCCTTCGGCGCGTGGCTCGGCTGCCAGCCACGCAGCCCAGGCAGGACAAGAGGTGCCTCTGGAGAAGCGCCCTGCCCAGGTGCACGTGAGCTGCCGTGTGGTGCCTTTAAGACAGTTTTGCTGGTGTGGAAATATTTATAGGAGGCTCATCACCATGGTATCTGAGCAGTACTGACTAATGGGGCGTAGGAAATGCGCTTGGTTGTATTTGTTATCTATTTCTTTACGGGTGGGTTTTTTGACATGTTGTTTTTGTTTTCTCCTTCAATTTGGACGTACTGCTTGTGTGTATAGCACCTTTCATAGTGGTGTCCCTTGAAGGCACCGTGGAAGAGATGAGCATTGGGAGCGAGGATAATTAAAGGAATCCTGTCAGTCAGTTCCAACCCCAAGGTTTAGAGGCGGTTTAAAAAAAGGAAAGCGGAAGGGAGGCAGGGATGTTATTAAAGCCATCAGGAATTAAAATGCTTTCATCGTTTAACAGTAAGAATTCAATGAAATGGGCAAGTCACCGTTTCTCCACTCCTGGGATGAAAGGAGGAAAGTGACACTCAGAAGGCGGTGACTGCTTGGACCAAAAAGAGTGAAGAGAGGGGAATCGGCAGTGGAACCAGCCAGGATGACTGATGCTTTCAAAGTGTATGCCTTGAACACACTAGGATTATTTTTTTTCATTTTAGCTAAACAAAAAAATATATGTTGGCAGTGATCCTAGAGTAACAAACCCTGATGAAAAACCAGAGTCAAAACTATGACTTTTCTTTGAATAGATAATTTTGCTGGTGTAAACTGCGTAGAGCTGAATACTTCCGTTAGCCCCTTGGCCAGATCTGGCCAGCTGGCAGCTCCCTTTTGCCAAGGAAGCCTTTTGTGAAGACAAAAAAAGCACATTGCAAAAGAGAAGTGGTGTAGAGCAAATCCTTGCTGCAAGATCACAGTCACAGGGAAGTATTTTATGGTTTTAGCCTTTCCACAAAGGGACTGCTGGAAAAGGTTCTCAATATGCATCCGTGCTCTGTGCTGTTTTGTGTGATGGCCCCGAGGGCCATTCCACTAAGCACCTGGATCAAAGCATCCCAGCTACATCCACAGTTCTGGCCTTTCCAGCTCTTCCAAAACGTATCCACATTGCCCCTTCCAGCATTCACCATGCCCCTGACTCACCACTTCTGGATGTAGCGTGACTGTCACTACAGCAAAAAACCGCTCCTAACAAGAAGCGATGGAGTCAGAAATCCAGGGGATTGCCCCATGATTGTGACATATTCTATCTGCACCTAGTAGGCAACAGAGGGGCAAATGCTGGCTACCCTAAGCTTGCTTGAAAGCTCCAGACCTTGGAGGCTCCAGGGCTAGAGCACAGATCCAACCCCGTTGCTGGTGGATGAGGCAGGGATACCTGCCCTCTTCCCAGCCCAGACTCAGAAGATCTCACACGTCTCCGTGGTCAGCAGGACAGGTCCACCAGCACAACCCACATTTTGCATCCCAGCAAGCCCCACTCCCTTTGGGCTTGTCTCTGCTGGTGAGAAAACAAGGGAGCCAAGCACCCCACAGTTTGGAGAGGGAATAGGATGTGTGAGCACACCAGCCTGCAGCAGCAGGCATCTGATTCCACTCATCCCTTCTCCATCCTTCAACTGCCTAAAACTGAGCTCTGGCTGTTTCTTCCTTTGCCTGTGAGCACCGGCCTGGCTCTGGCTTTCCTTTACTTGCCAGGTGCTGTAAAAGTCACAAATCTGTCCAATTCTGGGGAAAGGGGAAGCGATCCCGCCTCACTGCGGCCGTGGGAGACGGCCAGGTTAGTCCTGCAGGTTTGCCTCTGCTCGGAGACATCTTCCAAGCTTCCCACAATGGAGTCTTTAACGCCGTGTCTGAAAGGTGCAGGAAAGTCAGTCCAGGTCCTGAGAGAAGCCTGATATGCGAAAGTCCATGAAAGCCCTTAGCTTTTAACAGCAGAAATCAGATCCTGAAATAGACTGGATAAACGCAGCTGGTCACTTTGCAGCCCTACTTAAGCCACAGGACTCCTTGCACAAATCCTTACAGTGAGATCAGATTGCCTACAGAGTCAAAAACTACCTTGCAAGAGGTGAAGATAGGGTCCAGCTCAGGGATGGAAAAATGAGCTGGGAAGGCTGCAGTGGCACAACTGCGGCACTGGCACTTCTGGAAGAAGCCAGCACGGACACAAAGGTCGCTTTGCCCTGGAACAACCGTGTCCGGGGCTCCACTTTTTGTAATCACCTCCTGCTTAGGAACACAGCCCTGAAGCATGCCCTCAGCCCATCACGGCCCGCCTGGAGGACCTGCCAGCCAGCACAACCCCTCGGCTGGCTCCAGGGCAGCGGGGTGGCAGGGACGTGGCAGAGCACCCACCGAAGCAGGGATGGCTGAGGACCCGTGAGAGTGTTTGAGGCGGGAAGCTGGCAGATGAACCTGGATTACCCCACCTTTTCCCGGCCCTTCAGCACGCCCGACGTGCAGTGAAGCAGCTGAAATGCGAGGAGACAGCTCTGACCTGGAGCAGCCCAGGAGTGCGGGTGGGCGTGAGGGGCTGCCGGGTCGCAGCTGCCTGCACCGCGGGCAGCGACTGCGCAGCGGAGCGCCGGCGGCGAGCTGCTGCCCGATGCCAGGGGAGCCAGCGATCCCACAGCCGCCCCTGCGCCGAGCCCTGCCAGGGCAGCCGCAAAGGGGCTTCTCCCAGCTCCGGCGTTGGCCCAACAGCTAACGCTGACAGTTTCGGGGTGGAAAGGGTGATGCTCTCTGTCCAAGCAAAGGCACTGGGCCATCTCCATGCTCCTTGGCCCAGGGATCAGCTCCCGCTTTTTCGCTCTGGGAGGAGTTGTCGTTATTACTCTGTGGTCTGATCTTCCACCAGCTCCTTCGTGCGTGTTTCTCTTCCTCTTATCTTTATAATCCTCAGCTGCTGGTCTTCAACCGCTATGGTTTGGGTTTGGGAGTCTTGCAAGGCTCAAAACTGTTTTAACTCTTTCTTCCCAACAGAAGGCTCATTTTAAGTTGTCTGTGTGACAATGCTCATGGTAGCCAAACTCCGCTGGATGGCACGCGCCTTCTCCTGCCCTCCGTTAGCTCGGCTCCCCCAGCACCTCGGGATGGGTACAAGAAGGCATCTTTTCCACTCTCCCTGTCCTTTTCATCTAGTTTCATCTTCAGACCTACAGTCCCACTTTCCCTCACCTTCCCCCCTCTCCCACCTTGTCTGCACCCTCGACAGCTCGTGCCAGCTCATGCCTCCTCCCGACAGCCATTCCCCCACGGGGAGCAGGGCTGACACCGAGGCAGGTCCGGAGCGGTGGAGGGGTCCCACCAGCCCCGCGGGGATGACAGCAGGCAGACCCACCATCCCCAAAGGCAAAGGCTGCTGCCTTGTCTCCCAGCTCCCCGCCGAGCTCCGGCATCCCTCGGGCTCAAGTGCTGCAGCAGTGGTGGCACAGGGGGCTGAGGTCTCGCTCTTGCTCCAACCAAATCCATGTTGTGTTTTCCGTAACACAATCCTTTAAGGAGCTCATAACCTGGGATGGGCTACATTCCTTAGGCAGATAGGTTATTCCACGTGTGGGAAGGGGGGAAAAAATAAAATGCCATTTTGCAGTACCTATTCTAATTCAGCAGTTCACTTGCAAAACATTTTCTGATTTGTTTAGTTATTTCCCAAACATCTTGAAGTGGTGTTGTTTCAAGATGAAGTTCTGTTCTGAAAGAGAGAGAGAGACAGCCAAAGAATGCAAGCAAAATGTTATTTTAAACCTCAGATATCCACTTTTCTTCAGTCCAAATTTTTAATTTGGTCACCAAACAGAAAAAAAATAAACCAGATTTTCACACAGCCTTATTCTGTGAAAGGTAGGTAAGGTATTAACAGGGGCAAGACAATTCTGTACAACTCGCATCCTCACTTTAGTGCAATTCTTCCTAAAAGCACCCAGGACAGATTAAACGTATGAATGCTCACAGCACCTCAAACTGGGAATGCGATTAGTGACTGATTTATGTCTTCTGGTAGCAGGGCAAAGGCAACTTAAGCAGCAAATAAAAGCAGGTTCTGTTTGCTAGCTTTTTGTTATCTGCTTTTCTGCAAACACACTAGCAAGATCTAATAGCAGGGAATTTTAACAATCTTGTGTTCATTAAAATAATAATTTTCTTACCATTTATTACACATAATTTTACAATCCTCTTGGTCCTGCCACGCGGGGATGGTACGCTGCTGACCCCACTGCTCCTTTGTACTGGGGATGACATTTTGTTGGGCTCTGCTTCCCATCCTCCTACCTTGTCTGGAGAGAGAAAAGTCCTTCCATGGAGGTGTGTGCCTCAAATCACTTTCATGGAGTGGGTATGGACTTCTTCGCCTACTCCTCCCCAGGTCTGGGGTAACATCTAGCCTATAGTGCCCATGAGAAAAAGGAGAAGGTGCTGCAGTGAATACACGCTAACCTGACAACATTTTGTATTGTTGAACATAAGAAAGTGTTTTCAGCACCCTTTTTTAATCTCTTCCTAAAGCACCTAGTATACTGCATAGATTTTGCCCGTACAAGTGTACCCGCCTGGATAGGAGAGAGTTAGTTACAGCAGGACAATTGCTGTGTGGATGCGATTTGAATTCTTTTGCTGCCAATCATTACAGGCAAAACAATGGGAATAGCATTTGCGTATCGACATCGGGGATTTTGCAGCATGATGCATAATTCAGTCGGTTAGGTGTGTGATATTTCTCTCCTGACACTGCTAATTCTCACCAGCAAGACTCATCCTCTCACCCTATGATTTGCTTTTAGCCGCTGCTTCCATCAGACAGTCCACAAGGACGCACAGAACATATTCAAGAGCTTACCGCTAAATCAGACCCCACAGAAACAGGGGTGCCATGCAATTCCCTCCCACCCCAAACACGTATTTCGTAACAGGGAATGGTATTTGTTAGGATTTTCACATTTACCTCTCCCCATTAGGTTCCTCTGAAGCTGCTCAGCCTTTATGGGGGGGGGCTTTAAATCCCAGCACACTGGCAGGAGTACGTGCTCGGCCAGTTCCAGGGTCCCCCTTTCAAAAGCATTTGGTTGCTTAACAGGGAAGCATGTTCGTTCAGATGCCCTGGGAGCCCACCCTGGTGTGAACTCACCTGGAGGGAGAGTTTATCTCTCTCCTCTCTTGTGTTTGCCTAGTTCCAGAGATAAGCTACCAAAAGTGGTTTCTTTGCTGGGGGAGGAGAAAGAGGAGGAGGAGGAGGAGGAGGGAAATCGATAGGGGTATCATTTCTCAAAACGTTAGGCCAATTGATGCCGTCTGAGGCACTTGGGAATGCAGGCAGGCTATTGAAAGGCATCGTTTTGCAGAACTTGATGATTCCAAGTTGAACGAGACACAACTGTGAAATGTGGCAAACGAGGAACTTCCACAAAAAAACCCACAAAGAAAACCCACCAAACCCACCAAAAACCCACGCATTTGTGACTAGGCGAGCGCACAGTCCTTCCCAGCTGGGTGACATTCCTCCTCAGCATCCTCACTGGCACCCAGAGCACCCAAGAAATCTGAGAGATTTTTGCCTGACAAGCCTCAGGGACCAAGCTCCACCAACACCCCAAAGTACAAAGATGACGGGTGTAGGATGCCCACATTACTTCTGTCATGGAGTGCCACCAGGAAAACCTGCCTTGCCCTCTGCTCCCCACCAGTCAAGGCTCAGGGGCATTAGGGTATATTACCCCTATATGATGCCGGCCATCTCTGCTTGCAGGTGATGTGGGGAGGCTAAGGAGACGTGCCCAATGCCACCTGCCCTCAGGTGCCCATGGCCACTACTTGGTCCCCCAGTCATCACTAGCTCCTGATGTTTTGCCTTCACCTCGGGGGGACCACGACTGCCACAACACATTTCATGCAAGGCCAAGTGCCTCTCAGCAGCTGGATTCGGCCCCAGGACCTGTGAAGGACAAGCTGTCTTCTCGCCTGTGCCCCAGCATGGTGAGCCCTGGTCCTGCCTCCAGCACCGGCACCTCGCCCGCCCCGTGCAGCTTGGCTCTGCCCCTCTGATTTAGGGGAGCCAGTGTGTCCCCTGCTAGCTTCAGTCACCATGTAGCATACTGTGGCTGACATGAGCAATAAGGGACCGGCCTGAAAGCTAGTGCATTATAAATGATTTATTGGTCTAATAAAGAGCCGCAAATTATCCGCCGCCTCCTTCCTTTCCCCCCTCGCCCCAAGGACCGATACAGCTACTGTACAAACATTTTCTACCTCACATTATGTAATGTCAGAGAGAAGAAAAACAAGTATACAGCCCCCCGGAGAGCCACCCGGCTGGCGGCCCCCCCATCCCCACCAGCGGGCTGGTAGGCAGCAGCCTCCGACGCCGCGGCACAGGCGTCATCGCCACGCGGCTGGGGCGGAAAGAGACCGCTCCATGCCCCGTCATGGCAGCCATTTCGCTGCGCTTCTCTTCCCAGCCGTAGCACCTCTTGCCTCCAGCGTGCCAGAGGAAATATGAGTGACCTGCCCTCTCCCCGCGGCCTCGCCGCTCCCTTCGGGCTGCCAGCAGCCGGGGTGTCCTCTCCTGCCCGGCCGTGTGGCCCCCGCCTCTCGCCCCACATAGGGATGGGGCTCTCACCGTCGAGGGTTTGTAGCCCCAGAGACAACAAGAGCTGGCTGCACTGGAGGGGCAACTGGAAGACCTCATTTATTTTAGGAATGGAGGATTTTGCCCCCTGACATGGGAGCCCTGGTAGCTCATCCAGCCTCCTACCATCCTCATCTCTAATCCATATACTGCTCCATCACCCTCCTTTTCACAGCAGTCGATACGAATCTTCGGATGATAAAGTCTGGGAGCTTGTTATCTACCACTACAGATGTAGCTTTTTTGTTCAGCTCCTTGTGGACCTTCCCTCCTCTCCGTTTAGCCTAAACCTCCTGCGTGCCCTCGTGCCGACTGCTCCAGGCAGAGCCCTTTCTCAGGACACGGAGCTATACGAGCCAGGCTACATGCCGAGAGCGCGTGGAGTCCCTTTCCTGCCCCGGGGAGGAAGCCTGCCCCATGGTTCAAGGCCACGGGTCCTGCCTCTCCTTCCAGCTCACTTGAACAAGTCACAACTTCTCACTGTACACAGAGCAGGATTAATAAATTAACCTACTTTAGATGTCTTGCAGGTCTTAAAAAGCTACCATTGCTAAAGGGCTCGTGGAGCCTCGGAAAGTGGCACTGTAAAACAGCAGAATATTATCATCCTCACCATCATCTGCTATTATCCTGAAGATCGTGAGGTCAGATGAGGTGAACTGAAGACAACAAAACAGCCTTAAATATTCATTATCAAATTATTTGAAGTGTGGCAAAGGAAAAAAAAAAAGAAAAG
Organism: Phaethon aethereus; assembly: GCF_964289735.1. Taxonomy (NCBI): domain Eukaryota; kingdom Metazoa; phylum Chordata; class Aves; order Phaethontiformes; family Phaethontidae; genus Phaethon; species Phaethon aethereus. The sequence goes on along the minus strand of NC_138575.1, from coordinate 103,712,825 downwards.
GATGAAGAAAAGCTACAGCTAGTTGTCCTTCCAGGCATTTTAGCTTCGGCATGTGACAGGAGCCCCATGACTGCGAGGCCGCCCCCTCCTCCCTGCACTTGGCAGGGAGCACAGCAGCTCTCCCGGGTGAGGTGGGCATCCCAAGGCCCCCCAACAACCCTCTCCGGGGCTGACGGCTTCCCAGGCGTAAACCTGTGCCTGAGCCCACGGGGTTTCCTCAAGTCGCACCGGGCCAGCGGGACCCAAACATGCTGCTCACCAGAGAGGAAAGAAGAAAGGACTGGGGCAATGCAGAGATCTGGGAGCTGAGGGACACCTATCTGGGGCCTGAACTGCTCAGCCGGGGTAAGTAAGGGAACAAAAATTCTGGGAAGGATGTTACAAAAGGCATATTTTGAGTACTGACATTCCTCGCAAGGCTGACCTGTTTATAAGCAGAGGGACTTTAGCCCCTGGGGAAACTGAAATAACACTGTCAGGAAACAGGGACCGCAAGGAAAGCAGCGACCCAAGGTCTCTGCGGCACACGCTCGGTGCCCAGGCAGCCTACGGGCAACCACATTGAACTGTCCCAACGGCTGGTAGTCTTCTCTTCCCTTCATCCCAAAGGCACAGAGCTACGGCTCAGCCTGTGGTAGAGCTGAGCACGGGAAGTGGGGCTGCCCTTAGGGAGGAAACACAAAGAGGAGACTTAAAAGCCTTCGCCCTTTTGCCTCGAACAGACCCAGCCCTCCCTGTCTCGACTGCCACGCCTGGTGCAGGGCCGTGTGCGGGGGGGGACCTTGTTTCCAGACCTCTCGGTAACAGCAGATCTCTACGTACAGCTTGTTTGTGCCTTGATGTGTTTTCTCCCTTTGAGTGGGAAGATGGCCGAGAGACATTTTACCAAGCACACCACGTTATGGTTTCTGATGGTACTGACGGGCAGGTCCCAGGACTGAAATCCCCAGCCCGGGAGCCAGAGGGGACCACAAAAGAGGCCGTGGCCGAGCAGCTGGCGCTGAGTCAGAGCAGCCCCCCGGGCACACGCCCTTCCCACCGGTAATGGGTGCCAGCCGAGCCTCAGCAGGGGCATCCCAGCTCACACCTCTCCCCGCCTTCCCAGCCACCCAGCCTGAACCTGCCATCACGGCCTCGGCCCTCCCATGTGGTTCTCCGAGCCCCCATGCGCGATACCGCCCTGTGCCAGTTATTTAAATGAGTTTCACACCTCATCCTGATTTCAGACTTACAGGGACCCGTTTAATCGTGCACAGTGAAATACAGGAGGAGCCCACTTCCCTTTGCTGGGAGGCCTGGATGTGATGGGTTTGGGTGGTGGTGGAAGGACTTGCGGTTTGATTTTCTGGTTCTCTCCTACCCACTCCCCAAAGCACTTGATTCTTTTCCGGAGTGGAAAGACGCTTACAGCCACGCAGTTTCCAAAAACCTCTCCCTGGGGTATCTGAGATAAGAGGGAATCTACACCTCCTCTGCTCCTACATCTCATCTCTTTCACCAGGGAGATGCCAACTCCTACCTCCATCAGCTCATCCGTCGTATTTTCAGACACGCGTACTGGTGCTTTCTGCCTTGCTGTCCCTCACACTGGAGAATACTTCCCATAAACATCTGAAAAATTGCCTCCCCCTTCTCCTATAAATCCCTACTGCAGCACACCTGAGGCCTGCCTTTGAACTGGCTATTGCTTGAAGACAGGAAGGTTTACCTGAGGACACATCAGTCTGCCTTTGCCCTCTCCGTACGCTCCTTCCCCAGGCGCTCCCTATCAGCCCCTGGTTCAGTGGGTCCCGGCATGCCCCTTCGCATGCTCTTTTAAGTGGGGCTGTAACAAACTGCAAGCAAGGAGAAGCTTCATTATTAATAATTGCCTACACCTCCCTTGCTCCCTTCTGCGGTCTCCTGCTGCTCTGCGCTGAATAGGTGGAAGAAGGCTGAACTTGCCTAAAGCTGTAACAGTAGATTTCAGTGGCCAAAGGGCAAAATTTTAGGATGCTAATTTCTCTTAATCTACTCCTTTCTCTCAAGGAGAGATACTCCTACGGGAGGCACTCAGACTCCAGTGCATAATTTCTTATTACTTTATACTTGGCAGCCAAGCCAGAGCAACTGCTAAAAGCAACAGAGATAAGTAGAATATAGAAGTGCTACCAAACAAAAACACTTACCTCCATATACTCATCAGCTCAGTATAAAGGACTGGGTCTGAAGAGCACAGGATCAGGATCTGGGACTCCAGGGAAGAAAAGGCAGCATGGCAGGATGCTTCCACTGACAGTCATGAACTCCTGGAAAATACCTGCGAGGTGGCTCTCCACACGTGACTCTAGCATCATCCCCAACCTCAGCTGGCTGCTGCACTAACCATCCTTCTGCAGGTGCAACCAGCCCAAGGGAGCCCATGGTGGGGTCGCAGTGCTCGGCCAAAACCCAGGGACAGCCTGGGCAGGCAGCAGGGGTCACAGCACCCACAGCTCCTGTGCCAGGCTGCCCGCCGACTCCAGCCTTCATGTTAGCACCGGGGAGGCCCCCTCTGCTCTCCCGCGCCCCCCCCAGCCACCGCTGCCAGCCCTTGCTGCACATCAGCAGCCCCCTTCACATCCCTTGCGAAAAGCTGGCTGTCAAAAAAAACGGGAACAGAAGATTTTAATCTGAAGTTGATTTAAATTACCCCAGCGTGCACTACAACTCTTTGAACAGGCGCTTCATCACCGGCGGCTTAATTACGCCACGTGCCCCTGCCGACGTGCAGGTGCCTGTAGGGATGCTACCCCCACGCTCCCCCCAGATTCCCCTCCACCGAGGCAGCACAGGGGCATCCATCTGCGCTCAGTCCCCAGCGCTGGGCTGAGTTATGACCCCGTGCGCGCGGAGTAGCCCTGGGAGCCAGCACGGCAAGCCCTGCGCCTGAAGGCACGCCGGCCCCGGCGGCAACCCGCACGCTGGCAGATTTGCTGCCCGCGGGAGGTGGCCGCACCAGCTAATTGGTCTCCTCCTTGACAGCTCCAGCCTTAATGCTCACCCTCCTTTACATAACCTGGGTGATATGGAACTTGCTATGGCTGGTTTGGGATTGCTCGGGAGCTGGCGCAAGTGCTGGTGGAGTTTTATTATTACTGTTATTTATCATTATTTGCATTACAATAGTGCCCTGGGGCCTCTGTTAGGATTAGGATGCAGTTGTCCTGGGCGTGGGGAATATTTAGCCGGAGTCTCGCAGCTAGGAACAAGGTGTGTGCTCAAAGTCCCTTGGAAAAGCACTGCTGTGAATGCAAACGAATCTCCAGCCTGGTGGGTTTTAGTCTTTCCCACTGCCTTAACATTCCCACTTCTGAACATGGCACCTCCTGAGATCCACTCGCCCTAGGAAAGGCTTAGAGGCCAAGCAGGAGTGCTTTTATTTCTGATTAACAGAGGATCCTGGCCGTTCCCTCACCACCCCCAGGATTAAAAGGCAGTCCAGCAACCAAGGAAACACGCCACAAAGTCTGCCAGGAGCCCCAAACCCAAAGAAGAGCCACACTCGTGTTTGGGTTGGCAGCACCTCTGCCCCAGCACCGCAGCAGGAAGGTGGTGGGCACAGCTGGTGTGGAATAGCTCTTCTCTTGCAGGTCAGCCCGTGGGCTCCCAGCCAAACCGCTCAGCTCTCAGCATGTCCGTGGGGAAGCAGAGCAGGGTGGGGAAGCAGAGCAGGGTGGAGAGAGTGTGATCTGCCTTGGCTGCTGCCCATCTCCCGAGCCTCCGCGTGGGTTGTACGGACAAAACCGAAGCCAGAAAAGCTCAGCAGTTGTTCTCATTTCCACAAAGCAAACACCCCAAAGACCCAGGAGCTCCTGAGGCATAATGTGGCAGATACCCAATGGCACACAGCAGTGCCAGGCAACAGCTTAAGGAATGCAGTAATGATTGCCCTGTTACATTATGACCACTTTTTGCTATTTATTCAGCTCCATTAGCATTTGTCAGAGCAAATGGAAACCAGTCACTGTCCCAAGAAATTTAGTCTCTTTCAATTGTCAGGCCATAAAAATTCAAGGTGTGGGGATAAGAGCTGAAATCACAGCTGAGGGGGTGAGTTGATCTGGTGTAACGTGGATGTCGTTGTGCACATTAAATCTGACTAGGACATCAGGCTGAACACCACTGTACTTCAGACACTGCCAAAAGCGTCTCTGGTGACCAGGTCTCATTTGGGTTATCGTTTCTCTAGCTGTACACCATTACAACCTTTGTTTAGTCAGCAGCACCGCCACTCCTCACAGTGGACAGGACCTCAGCTGGGTACAGAGCTAAGAAAGAAGCCTGTAGCCCCTGTGGGACAACCGCAGCAACAAGCAATTCAGTACCTGCCTCCCACCCAAACGCTGAGTCTGGGCAACCCTTGTGAGCTACTAAAAAATCTGCTGAAATTATACCTATGGGAGAGACAGGCTGGCAAAGACTTTCCATACTGGTTCCAGGCTGTGGCCAGAACAACACTTCCAATGTGAACGTCCTGCAGCTGCCCCTGAGCAGAGTGAAGTGGTCAGGGTCTAGCCAGCCAGGGCTGGGCACCTTGCTTCCCTCTGCACCAAAGCTGCCCCACACTCCCTGTCCCCTGGCTCTGGGAGTGGGTGACTTTTTCCATGATCAGCCACCATGGGCAGTGCTCCCAGACTCTTTGATTTTTCCTCTTCCACCTGTAGGTCTCCTCCCTACCTTTAGGACCAGCAAGGGAACGTTGCCCTCCTTGCATGAGAGAAGCTCCACCCAGATACCCCATGCTGCACTCCCAGACACATGGTACCAAGTCTGATGCGACTGTACGACCCTGGATAAAAGGTCATTTAAAATGCTCAACGCTGAAGGGTAGTCAAGTGAAAAGCTTCCCCACTAGGCTCACTCCGCAGTAAATTTATTAGCGATGGGACTTCCTAGATAACATAGGTGGAAGAGGGCAACTTGCCAGTATATAGGGAGAGACAGGTTTCCACTGCTCAATCAGCTGGCAAACCTCAGTGGGGACCGTGCCTCCAGCATTCAACAAGCCTGGCTCAGCATGGAGTAAGTGAATCTTGCTGTATTTAAAGAGACGGTCTCAAGAGTTCCCTTTTAATCTCATCTCTGTTTGCAATTCCCTCGTCTGAGCCTATGAGCAACATTTCTTTCCCCTTCAACTGCTACTCTGCTCTGTTTAATTTTCTCTTCATCCCTTCCTGCCCTCTCCTTCCCTCCGCTATCCCCATCCCCATGTTTCTTTAATGGAGCTTGAAATTGTAATACGGTGATTCAGCTTCCTTTCATGTCTGCCAAGAGTCAGTGGCACAAGCCTGGAAATAGGACTTGCTGGTTTTCTCAGCCCGTCTGCAGCAACCTCTTTGCTCGTGCCGTGAGGCTGAGGACCTTCTTCCTACCACCCATGGCAAGGAGAGGAACTTCCCCAGGAGCTCCCGGGGCTGGCCACGGCCCACCACGCAGCCACGGGACACAACGCACCAGGTCTAGCGTGTGTTATTCCTCACTGGGCATATGGGTGCGGATTTGCTGGGGGGTGTTTGAGCTGAAGGGCCTGGGAGGTGCCAGGGGATGTGCCAGCTGGCGACCCGGTGCTCCCTCCCCTTCCCAAAGCCTCATGCACCGGCTGTGTCGGGGCTGGGACTCACCCAAAGCTCGTGAGTAGACCTGTCTCCTGAAAAGCTCTCAGTCGCCCCTCCCAGGGATTGACTGGTAGCTCAAAGATTTGCCCCCTGAAAGCACAGCCTCTGTAGGTTACACACAGGTTACAGCGTACATTTCCTCCTTCATAGTATAACGGCAGAGCGGCAACGTCATAAGGAAATTTTCTTCTTGTCCCCCTGATGTCTATGGCCATCCTCTGACACCTCTCACTCTCTGCCCTGCCAGGGTCTTCATTCCTTTGGCTTTCACCCCAACAGATGTGCAGCCCCATCTTTCCTCTTCTCACTTCTACTCCCTGCTGCACGGACCTCACACTCTTATCCCCAGCTTGCCTCAATCCCCAGTGAACTACTTTCCCACCAGCACAGCACGCTCTATGGAAGAAACATCTGCCAAACACTCCCACCAGCCCAGTCTTGCCCTACTCTTTTCTTTCTTTCCTTCCAAGCAATGTTCCTCCTCCTGAACGGAGGATTTCTTGTTCCACCAACTCCTTCCTCCCTTTCATTCACCAGCCTCCAGGTTTTCCAGCTTTGGAGCCACAGTGTTGACACTCTCCTGGAAGAAAGAGCGTGCAGTCCAGCTCCTACCAGTAATTCCTGCTTGTCTTCATCGTTTCTAGATGAGCATGTTGTCTCGGCTTCATTTTGCCACCTTCTTTCCCACCTGCTTCTCTGCTCAGCCCTTTCTCTTGCCTTTCCACTCAGTGCCCACACTTTCTTACTGCACATTTGTTCGTAACCCATGCTCTAAAAACCCACAACATCTCCTTCCTTTGATTTCACTCCACTTACCAGATCGTTTTCTCTCCCGCATCTTGTCCATCCGCAGTCTGTTTGCTTTTCTCAATGCCTTCCACTGCAGCATCCGTGCTCTCTCTCCCCCTCCTGCCAGATGTACAGGGGGCTCGGGGGACAAACGTGCCGCATCCTGCTCTGCTTCTTCCTGAAGCATGGAGGCGTTGTGCTGGCCTCCGCCCGTGCTCTGTTCTGGATGCTCTAGTGGCTTGCTGAGGGGCAGCACCTCCGTCTCGCCCTGGGATGAATGTCAATGATTAGCAATAATGACTTCTGCCAATTTCCCCTTTACTTTTGACAGCAGCGATGTCTGCCAGCAGGCAGTTAGCCTTTTCCTCCATGCAGTGAGCAGGAACAAAGAGGCATTACATGGACATGTGCGTGCATGAGGTGACCATTACCTTGAAGACTTCCAGAGTCGAACGGCATTAATTTTTATGGCTCGAGCCTGAAAGCTGGACTGCCTGCCAGAGAACAGGCACACGTCCCCTGCGGGCCAGCTGCAGGCGGGGAACCGGCATCTGCTGAGCTGTGACTTCCGCGTGCCCGTTGCAGTAGCTGGGACGTACGGAGTGAATGTATACATACTGAGTAGGAAATGTCATTCAGCGGGAACATGCGGGGAATAACGAGCGCGTCTGTGGGTAACGTACCGCTACCCACAGCACAGACCGCTGCGGTGTGCGAATGTGAGGGTATGCACGTGCTTAGAGCAGCCTGGATGCATCTTCTGGCCTTTCAGGTTAATTGATTTAGGAAGTAGTTAGACTTTTCCTCCATTAGCGAGGCAACCGTTCCTCCCTAGAGCTTACCCAGGGACACTTTCCAGTAACTGTTCAGATAACAATAAATGATGCATGTGCTAAAGATACTACATCAATAAGGAGAGGTTGTACAATAAACAGGAATTACATGAAGGGAAGGGAAAATAAAATCCCTAATTCAGTTCACAAAAGTGAAATCTTCTGTAGAAAAGGTAGAAAGCTGGACCCTTTTGAAGAACTGGACATTTTTAAGCAGCATCAGTAATCCATCTCATCTATCATTTCTTAAAAATCCTGTATAACGGTAGCTCAGCGAAGGCACGATTTTGCTATCGGCAACGTAGAGGAGCGTGAGCAGTATCCCCTTGAACAGACTCAGTGCCCCGTAGCACCCCTTAACACCTCCTGCATGCCAGAAGCCATTGGAGCCCCCTCAGATAGGTGTGCCTGCTGGCGAAGGCAGAGAGCTAGTTGTGCCCCCATGACAGGAGAAGCCATCGCCATGGGATGACCAGCATACCCCAAGCCAGGCTCTGTGACCACCAGACTGCTCTTGGTCCCCTGTATGTGCCCTGAAGAGCTGAGTTTGCTATGTGCAAACAGGATTTCATACATACATTCCATACAGCCGCTACAGAAGCTGCATCAGAAGTCCGGATTGTAGCTGAAACCGGCCCCAATCAACACAAAATTACAGAACATGCCCTCAGGAGATACCAGAGCCATGGCACCCAGCAGAAATGTCTTTAGTCATAGTCCGTGTGCCTCTCTGTCCCCCCTATACTACACCACACCGAGAGCAAGGACCACGGCAGTACCCAGAAATCCAGCGATGGGGGTTGATGGTTATGCTACACTAGAAACAGAAGGGTTAAACTGTCAAAAAGTATCTTTTTTTCCCCCCTTCAGTCTCATGTGGAACCCTCCATTATAGGGGGACACAAAAGACAGCAAGAGGGGAAAAACATACGCATCTACTAGTCCCTCCGGAGCAGTAACCCTAAGGTTCATCAGGTGAAAACCTAATTTCAGATTATTTCAATTGCAGGTAGAGTTGTTTAATGGAGAGTGTCAAATGGCTGCTGGACACTAAGGTCATGTTTACATGAGATACGTGCTCTGCTTCGGCTTACTTTCCTTGTTGCAAGGCACAAGTTGCTTCCCATGAAAGTGTCGACTTCAGCAATCTTGGTGTAATCCGGGGGTGGAGTCACAGTGGGGGGCAAGGGAGTCCCTGTCCCTCAGAAAGCCTTCAGGGCCAGAGATTGAAGGGTCTCTTCTGCCTCCAAGAGATGCTCCTTTCTCGTGCAAGCTCAGCTAGCCTGCTAAATGGAAAGACCCCCCCCCCCGCCACTTACTTCTTACTCCACTCCCTTGCAGCTGCTAAGACGACAGCCCTGCCCCTGCAGACGTGAAGACACCTGCCAGAGCAACATCAAGAAAGAACTAATTATGGTGACAACAATTCTGACCACCATATGGTGGTCAGAATTGCTCAGGAAGGCAGAATACCTCTGTTTCCTCACCTTTATTTCACCCCAGGAGAAGTTTAATTTCTGGATAGTTCTTGACAGGGGGACAATAAGTGTAGAGCCTGTCCTTGCGCACAGCCCTTCCTCTTCACCTGTTAACATGAGGCTGCTGTTTTCTGGCCCACTGAGTACTAATATTTCTCAACACCCAGCTCAGGAGGAGAGCCAGATCACACATAGGCCAGTGGCTCACTCCCTCTTGCAGTCCCTGCCCAGCAAGAGTTTGCCTTGCCATTGCACCCATTGTCTTCCTGTTCCTTTCTCCTCCACGGTTGTGTCACCATTCTTTCCTTCTGTCCTCTCCCAGAAGGCGTGGGGGAGTCTGGATGGCCTGAACCTCATCTCCTCCTCAGCAAGCCTGCAAGAAATCTTCACTGTGGCCAGGGATGCTCTCTTAGGTCCATGGTGATGGACTAAGCCCCTGACAACATGGCTGGTCTTTGCCCGAGCAATCCGTCTCAGGGAGTGGGTAAGAAGTTTCTGTCTGCTTGAGCCATGTGGTGCCACTGACTGCTTAAAATCATTCTAAAATTTGCAAGAGCAGGAAGGTTATTCTCCTACTATGTCATCTTCTGCCACGCACTAAAAGGCAAATACTAGCCTTACTAACTTGCTTTTCTGGGCTCTAGCTAGCCCAAGATCCCCCTTTTAATGCATTCCTCCCTGGTTTCTCACAACCTGCGGCTCAGGGGTTTTCTGAGAAAGAAGGCATGTTTTTCTTGTGTTTAATAGCCCTAGGAGGTTTTTTCCATCAGTTTGTCCAAATGCTTTTTGAACCACGTAAACATAAACCCACAGCATACTGTGGTAGGGAGTTCTCCAGATTAACAGCACCTTGTGTTACGAATCGCTCCCTGTTGTTGTGAACATCCAGCACGCTAGCTTCAGCTGTTACCCCTTTATTCTTGTAGGACAGCAGCTAGGGAATGGATGTTCCCTGTTTGCCCTCTCTGTACTGCTTCTGATTTTATAGACTTCTATCAAAAACTGTTCAGCAAATTCTCAGCGGAAGAGCTGAAGAATTCAGCCCTTCAGCCTGCATTGATTTATGCCAGCTGTGGTACCAGCCCTCTATCCTTACCGAAAATGCAGGATGACCTCTAAAGACTAGGTAAGCTTTGTGAAAACACTTTGTGTAGTGAAGGTCAGTGTGTGTCTCGGGCATTTTCTGTTCCTGCAACACACATAAAGCTACAGTTTTCCACTCAAAAATTTATTTTCGGGGCAAAAATGGCAAGTGAAAGCAGGCATGAATCCACTGACCAGCAGCTTGCAGAAATTTGTTCCACAGCATTCAAGAGATGTTTCGAATGAGATGATCAGAATAGCTCAGGCTTAATACAGCTTTACATCATTAACAGTTAATGTTGAGCCAGAACAGTGGAGTAAGCCGTACTTATTGCTAGTCAGATAGTCTGCAATGACCAAGGAGAAAATAATCACTAAAGGCAAGAGGAGATTAAAATGAGGTGACAATGTCTGAGTGCTCCTTCTTCTAAAAACTGTAGATTTACTTGGCAGTGCTCACAGCCTGTTTATTCACTAATAGTCAAAAGAGGAAGGATCATCGTTTTCTTTCACCAACTTGTTGGTAGCAAGCCATCTCCCTTTCTTGACCTCAGCTCGAGTGACTGTGGGCACACGAAGCGCCGGGCACACATCAGGAAGGGACTGGCCTTCTGCTTCACGGGTAGCACCAGGAGCCCAGGACACAGAGGTTCATTTCCCACCAAGGGCATGACTCCCTGGTCTTCTGCAACCCAAAGGGAAGAGAGGAGGATCCACAGCAAAAACATAAGGAGGGCAGGGAGGAATCACTGCTGCATCTCCCTCCCAGCACCCCAAGCTTGTTGGACATGGTGCCACAAGCCCCTCGCCAGGGAGACCGTCACCAGGCCACCGCAGTGGGCGCTTGTGAAAAATAGTGTCCCCATGAACCTCCCCTGAAGCACTGCTCCTAACACAAACCTACACACCTATCACAGAATCACAGAATCACTAAGGTTGGAAAGGACCTTCAAGATCATCAAGTCTAACCATTAATCCAGCGCCACCATGTCCCCTAAACCATGTCCTGAAGCACCACATCCACACGTTTTTTGAACACTTCCAGAGATGGTGACTCCACCACCTCCCTGGGCAGCCTGTTCCAAAGCTTGACCATTTGGCCCTGAGTCATCATGCTAGGAATACAAGATGCTGCCTTAGCGATGCTGCAGCTTGCCTGTGTTCTCCAGGGTGAAAACACAAGGCCAGATTCTGCCCTCATCATGCCCCAACACCACAGCAGAGAAACTCAAGCTCCTGAGGCTACCAGCTTGTGTGAGATACACCAAGGGTTGTTCCCCCTGCTACTGGCTGCGCTGCCATGCAGATCCCTGTACTGCTGGAGAACAGCTTAGCCTGGGTACCAGGCTCGACTTAATTTGCAGTGCCGGCAACAGACGGAAGGTCCCTAACCCGTAGGTGAAACCTGGCATGTTTTTTGATTAAAGCAGTCTCTGAGCATGGCAGGTTTTTGTGCTAATGATGACAGCCACAGACTTGAACAACCACCACCCTCTCTTCTCGCAACAGTCCTTATTTAGAAAACAAAAAGGAAACCCCAAGAGCTCAAAGCCCACTGACTGCTCGCGCCTGTGCTCCTCACCCACCTCCACAAACCACCACGGTGCCCAACTCTGCAGCGACTGGCCGCGCCGTGCCTAACCATGTGTGGTCAAGCAGCACTTTTTTTGTGCCAGAACAAAAATTTGGAAGGGGAAACAGCCCTTCTGCTGCATACAAAAGCACAGCTTAGCCAGCAAACTACCCAAACCTGGGCCTGAGAAACAGCGACGGCACCCCGCGGCACGGCCAGCGGCAGGGAATACAGCCAGAGCATCCAGCGTGGCGTCACCCCTCCAAGCTGGTGAGCCCAGACGTGTACTGAGACCAAACAAGCTGCTTTGACCTCAGAGAGCAGAAACAAAAATCCTACTTGCGAGCGTGGCTGGGGAGGGAGCTGAGACATGGACTGCCTCCACCCGCCTCCACTCGCTGCGAGGGACCTGAGTTTTCAGTGCACCTCAAAGCGGCCCTACAAAGACAGAGCACACTTTTGGAAATGTGGGCTGCGATGCCCGAAAAGACTGAAGCACTTGACGGGTATGCAAGGAGACACGCGCTCTCCTAGGCCGGTGGATATTTAGGCTGGATTGGCACTGTCCGATCGGCACTAGAAACAGAAATTCTTGCTTAGTCCCTGCATTCGTAACACCTGCTGCACACCTCCTGGCCCTGGGACCTTGAGCCCAAACTGAAGTGCAGCTCTCAAAGGCAACATAGACCTAAGTACCTCTAACAGTAGTTAGTTAGACAGAACTAGGATTGCTGCATGTAGAGGGCATACCCTGCAATAATTATTATTTTAAAAGCACGAACCTTTCAAAATACCTGAGAAGTGAGATATCCAGCAGCAGGACATTTGTATGCGTCCATGCTTCGGTGACAGTTGTTTGCTCTCCAGCTTTACCAGTTAGGCGATCCTGAGATGGAACACACCATTGGGCTACAAAGTTCACACACAAGGGATCTTCTTTATGTAAAATGAGTTATACTGAAGTCCCTTTACACCTTCAGCAATGTAAGTGGTGAAACCAAAGCACTGCTGTTACCTTTTTCAGCTTTTATGCCTTAATAAAAACCTGAATAAACACTAATTCTGGTATTAGACTGCCTTTTTTGTTTGTTTCAGCTTATGCAGCTTATGAAAGGCTTTTTGCTAAACTGAAGAAACCCAAGCCCTCAGTCACTGGCACCCTGGGATGTAAGAGCTCAGGGTGGGAGGTGGGTTGCAGCAAAGTAAAACCCCACCTGAGTAGCTGCACCTTAGTATCTGGTAAAACTACTGCATATAGACAAGGCTTTAGTTTCAGCAGAGGTTTGTCCTCTCCAGTTGCACAACCTCCCATGCCATACTTAACCTCTAGTTTGACATTTATAAAACTGTCCCCAGACTTACCTCTTCTAACCCATCTCCCCCTCTCTGTTCCCCTATGCCTCATTCACAGATAGGGTCTTCTGATCTGGTCTTTGCTGCTGTGGCAGACTTTCTGATGTCTGCTGCCGCTCAGATGAGCCTCTGGCCTGTTTCACCGACGACCCAGCCCCGCTCTAAACCTTCAACCACCCAAAAACGTTTTTCTCTCATGCCTATTCTTTCTTTCCGTCCCTTTCCAGGGGCTTGAACCTACCAGGGACACAGGTGGAGTGAGAGATGCCATACACACTGAAATACTGGGAAGCCCACAGTGCCCTTGAAGGGCTGGAGAACCAATAACTCCTGAGCTCCAGCCCCGACCCACCTCTGTCTTTGTACCTTCGGCTTGAACGCTTGGGATCCCCCATCAGGCGCCAACGCAGTGACTGAAAGCTGCTTGGCGTTACTGCCGTTACCGTTTGACATCGCCCCCCTTGGTGGCACGTTAGGTCTCGCACTGGAGGGGTGCCTCGGTGCCTGCCGGAGCCCGCTTTCCCTCCCCGCAGCCCCCCGCCAGTGCTGGCTTTCAGTGTGCCAGCTGTCAGTCACTCTGCATCCTTCCTGCCAGCGTACCATTGCAGCGGCGGAGACGCACAGGCAGAAAGAGAGAAAGGCATTCGGAGAGCCGGAGCCGCACCAAGGGAGTGAGGCATTGCAAGCGAGGAGAGTTCTTCAAAGAGGAACATCAAAGCATCGGAGACGGGGAGAGAGCTGGGAATGACAGTTCTGGTTTAAAGAGCCATCTATCTCCCAGCTCTTGCTATGTAAATTACTCCTGCTCACTGGCTGACACTGCTGCGGAGGTAATCGCTAATATTTTTTGGAAGCACCTCCTCTGTACCAAGGCACCAGGCCTTCTGTCCCCCTCCTGCAGTGGTGTCAGTGGCAGGGATGTCCCGCACAGCATGGGAGCCATGCAGGCTACGGCGTGCCGGGGCAGCGAGCTCCTCCTTGGGATGGGGCAGCTGTGGAGGGCTGGCAAGCTGCTCTTTGGTTGGTCCCTTCTCCATCTGCCCTCCCCAGCTTCCAAGTCTCTCCACAGGCTTCTCACTGTGTTGTTGCCCTCGGTCTCCCATCCCCTCTGTCCATATTACTGCATCCTCTCCTTCCCATCCTCCTCCATCCCACTCCTCCTTCCATTTCCCATTCCTCATCCTCCTTTTCTGGGGGCTCCCTCACACCCTGGCCCCTTTCCACCTGCCTGGCTGAGGACAAGTCTGCCAGGAAGGTGCCTTCTTCCGCAGCCTGAATGGGGGGGAAATGTGGATGCTGGCCAAGGCTGGAGTCCACAACACTGAAACCAAGAGGCTGAGGAAACCCTCCATGCTTTCTTTTGTCAGGTTTACAGCACTTGAATCTCCTCGCTGAAATGGAGGAAGAACATAGAACCCAGACCAGGACCAAGGAGGTGGGCATTGCCTTTTTGGAGCCTCTCAGTCAGCCTGTTATCGAAAGCCAGAGCTTCCTTTGGAGTACAGCTGAGCATTTTGCTAAAATGTCACCGCTCTGAAGTGAGCCAAGCCAAGGCTGTTCACCAGAGACCTCCCCTTCCCCCCCAAGAAGACTCAACTCCAAGGCCAACCAAGCATGCCCTCAGTGTGTCCCTCCTTTCTCTCCATCCACCCATTTCCCTTCTCTCAGCTCTGGTGCCTCTAGTGAAAACTGGATACCTTCTGCCTTCCTGACAAGGTGACATGTCCCTCTGGTCTCTTTGCCCCCTTCCACATCTCAAGTGCCCCCAGGCTCAGCATGAAGCCTTCCTCCCATCCCTCCCCCTCCAGTTGGCCTTCACTGACTATTTCCCATCCTGGAACAACTAAGCAGCTAAGCACAACTACTAGTTTGGGGAGAAAAGCAAATGAGCATCGGGGGGGGGGTGGGAGGCAGGGGATTACTGCGGGAGGACACAGGACTACTTGTCTCTGGGAGTCTTCCCCACCCTCTATAAAAAGTCAGGGACAACGGCTCAGCCCCATCCCCACGGAAAGCAGTGTGTTTGGATGCACTGCCCTCCCAAGGGTTAAAGCGCAACACATTTTCTTCCCTAGCTTCATCTAGCTCGGTGGGGGGAACCAGGCCCTGCAATTCACCTTATGGGCTGAAAACGAGCATGAGAAATTGCAGCCCAAAGGGTCAATTTTCCGGAAATAAATTTAAGCACCCAAGAACAGGGGCTCAAAACGAAAGTGTCTCTCGAGCCATCTTCTTTCCTTCACTGCTGTGGCGTGATAATAAGGTGCTTTTTATGTAAGTAAGTGACCTATTTTCCAGGGAAGCCAGTTGTCTGAGTGGGGAATTGGAAAATGACTAGTGCAGCAATTTCGTACTTGAGTATGTTTTCATTCTCCATGAGCAACAAGCAGCTACTGTACCCAGAGGATGGAGGACCTGTCTGCTCTCATCAGGGATGCTCCCTGGTGCCCAGCCCAGACAGCAGGCAGGAGGTGAGCCCACGCCGTGTGCTGTGCAAGCCCCAGCCAGATGGAGCTCGCAGGCAGAGCTTTCCCCTCGTACCTGCCAACAGAAAAGCCTTCCCTCCCTTCATGGTCCATCCCGGCTATTTTTCTGTAAAAGTCACAAACATGAGGCTAAGAGATGAAACTGAGGAGCTAGAAAGTTGCAGGGAGGGGGAACAGTGAGCTGGCGGTGGGCTTTGGGATGAGTTGGGAAAGAGGGGTCACAGCTGGTGGCTGTGCTCCATCAGTGGAGCAACGTGGCAGGGAGGGAGGCCCTGCTAAATGTCAAACGGGGGGGGCTGTAAAAGGGAAGGAGGTACAGACACCCCTCTAGGAGGCTGAGCGTTGAGAAGACACTGCGAGACAGGCAGGCATGCTTTGAATTTGGTATAAGCCCAGAGCACAGCTTTAGGGCATGAAAGCTCGAGGAGAGCGATTCCTCAGGAATCAAACCCAACTCATTGCCTTCATCTCCCAGCAGTCTTGTGTGACATAAGGGCCACCAAGCGCCAGAAATCAGCCCTCTTATGTCCCATCTAACTAAAAACTGCAATAGTCAGAACACTGTCCACAAACCAGCTGGGTGGCACAACCAGATGATGCTCACAGGGAAGATGAAGCCCAGCTTCCAAGACATGAGAAGGCCTGTTAAGGCTTGGGACCATCCCATAACTGCTGGCAAGAAGGGAAGATGAAGGGGAGGGATCGGCACAAAGCCGCTGTGCTGAATACCTGCAGTTCACTCCCACAGCAATCCCGGCCATGGCATGGCTGCGACCGCATTCCCCGTGCAGTGCCTCTGCCCCCGATGCTTTGGCAAGCACAGCGGACCCCCCTCCATTTAAGAGAAGCCTCGCTGAGGGAAGAGGTAGCGGTGGTCCCCCAGCCACCACCCACCACCCCAGCATCACTCCCTATGGCTGTCGGAGAGGTGTGAAGCCCCGCCAAGATGAAGCTTGACCCTCCTTTGCCAGCCGCCTTGTGCAACACCCATGGGTCTGTGCCCACTCCTGGCAGGTCGGCACTGGAGCAGAAGGAGACACAGAACCCTGCTCCTCCCCGCCACAGTCAGCCAGGCAGGAAAGTGCCATTAGCTTTTGTCCAGCAGTGAAATAGCGCCAGCATTGTAATTCAGTGTACCCCAAGGAGAAGGGGGAGAAATACGTGTCTCTCTCCCAGAGAAGCTCCCTTCATCTTCAGGCATGCGGCATCGCAGCAGTTACACCCCGCTCACATGCTGAGGGTTCTCCCTTTGCTAAAAACTCACATTTTTAAAAATTAAAACCTCTGATTCTGGCATGAGAGATGCATTCACCAGGGACAAGTTTCAGCTCACCAAACTGCTGTGAATCAGTAGACCCCTTTGCCCTAAGGCATCAAGAGAGATTAAAAACCATTAGTACACTAGAAAGACAACAGTGGTTTAATCAAAACATCTTGGGAGCAGCTTATGAATACTGTTAGCAGGCAATATTTTCTAGTGTGTTTGGCTCTCATTAAGAAGAGCCTAACTTAAGCAGCTTCCTTCTGAGTTTTTGCTTTCTCAGACTTGAATTTGGTTTAATTGCTAGTGCACAGACCTGGCTGGCCACTGTCCACCTTCTGTTCCTCCTGTATCCATTGCCGCAGTTTGGCATTCCTGATTTTTAGCTAGGATGCTGATTGAGGCCTCTTTTGTTTACTGGTTTCCTTCCCCTGGTATTTGTAATTCTAAATAAGTTGAATATTTATTACCAGCTCATCATTTTATACTGAGGACTCCTCAAACACACACACACAGATGGGCTTCTTGGGGTGAGAGATGCCTTCCTCTGCTCCTGCGTGGCCCCACAGGCAGTTCCCGGGGACCGCCAGGGATGCTACCTCTGGATTCACAGGGAGGAAAAGGCATTTCTCAAGAAAGAGATGGCCAAGACTGCACTCCCTGTGTGCACCGCGGCCAGCTCCGCGGGGCTGGCCCCTTCCCGCCTGGTCCTGAGCAGCTGCCACCCCAGAGGTCTTGGCGTGCCACCACTGATGCAAGGTGCGAGCAGGCACGCAGGGCCAGGGGCTGGTCCCTGCAGCCCGCAGAGGGTACAGCATCGCTGCCGGGCTTGGTAGAGCCAGCTGGTGTGGTAGGGTGTCCAGGAATGGAGGGGCTTGCTGCCGTCACCCAGAGGAGGAGAGTGGGCAACAGGCTGTGGACTGGAGGAGGCTATCATTGGAGAGAGAGACCCTTCCTTTCCAGTGCTAGGGTCAGTGCTGCCTTTGCTTGCTGGCCAAACACTTGCTGCTGGCCTCTCCTCCTGGCTGAGCTGATACCGGCTGGTGACACCACGCGCAGGCTAGGAAAAGCCATGCTGGGACTATCTGAGAAACAGGGGCAGGTAGGAAGCATAAGGCTGATGTGATCAGGGGTGGCTTCGTAGGGGAACAAGGCTGGGAAATCCTAACCACAGGGCTGTTGCTTCCCTTGTGCGCTGCACATGGCTGCAGAAAACAGCCCTGCTGCTGTGCTGTGGCTTTCCAGTAAGGTCATGTGTGGAGGAAACTGGGCAGCCCAAAAGGAAGCCACTGCAGAGCAGCATCCAGCAAGGTGGTACCCACTCTTGCGCCATGTACCAGCTGATGGGTATCTGATCTGCGTCCTTCTCCCTCTCCTCTTCCCCACATCTGACAACCACGGAGAGGCATCCTTCCGTACAACTAGCACAAGAGCATGTCTATACAGTTGGACTTGATGATCTTAGAGGTCTTTTCCAACCTGTGTTGTGGGAGGTTATCCTCACGGGGCACAGGTGACCTTCCTCTGGTCCCTCTTGCGTCCACGAGAAACAAGCTAAAACTTCAGAATGAAAGTATTTCTTTTTCTGTAGGATTAACAGCTAAAGAAACCTCCCCTTCCCAAGCAAAGAAATAACAAACCAAACCTCCTCCCAATTCTCCAAAAGAAAGTAAGCAGCATTCAGAGTAACACTGCAGAAAAATCAAACAGCATGCCCCTTTGTCATCCTTTTTCTGACAAAATTGCCACGATTTTCACAACACTAGGCTAATATACACCACCTAGCATTTGTCCAATCTTTCTTTTAACTAATCCAATCATGGAGAAGCTTCCATCAGTTCCCCAAGATGCTGTTTTACAGCCCTGATCTCACCACTAAGAAATTCTCCTGTTCTTCAGCGTACATGTTGTTATGCTTTATTTCATTGCCCTAGTTAGTCCACCTGCCAGACATCCAGCACATCGTCAGAGGATTGCTCACTTACAGCACCTTGACATGCCACCGTGTGACTTCCATGAAATATAGGGCTGAAATTTAATCTACATGCCTGTAGCCCAAAGCTATTAAGACCAGGTTGTAGATTTTTCTCCTTGTCACTGGCCCAAGGACTTGGCAGCTGCACCTGCACTGCTGTGACCCATGGGACCCGGGCTGTTGCTTGCCCACACCGCCTGCCTGTTCACTGGGCTGGGACACGGGAGGAGCGGCAAGGATGGAGGAACCCTTGTAGGTGCCACCTATGCCCCGGCAGGCCTGTCCCATCTCCCCACGCAAAGATGGCAGAGCAACATGACAGCCCGGGGTTCCTCCCTGGCAGGCAGCGGGCACAGAGGAATTTGGGACCAAGCTGCTCCAAATGGGGTCAACACAGGGATCATGTCTTGGGTCACACCAGGACCAAGTCAGTCAATATAGTCGTGCAGGTGGTTGCATGCTTTGGATGACTAACAGCAAGAAGGGTTCACACTGACCCTCCTTCCCTGCTGAGACTCGCCAAGCCGAACACTTCTCTCCAGACAGGTCCCAGCTACATGTCTCCATCCTCTTTAAAGTCTTAAGACCATGAGAGGTTTGAGAGTCGCTGCAATGGCCATGCACAGTGTGCTTTGGAGCACCCCAGCAAATGGTGAATGTAGAGGGAAACCACTGCTCCGACTCTGCTCATCAAAGAGGCTCTGAATACTCAAGGGTCCCAGAGGACGAGTGGAGTGACCTGCTCCCATTGCCTAAGCCACGAATGCCCTTTTCCTGTACCTTCCAGCCTGGCATGCTGTGGGAGAGGCTGATCACTGCACAGAAAACCTGATTTATCATATTCATCAAGTATAACACACCTTCCAGCTCCTTCATTGGATCCCATTTTAGGAAGTCCTCAAAATCCAGATCAGGGTAATAGTAACGCTCCTAAGGCCTTTGTATTTTCAGCCAGCTTCTCTCAGGGAAGCTGCCTTTGTATCAGGCTACATTTTCCTCTCTCCTGAGGAACCATACAACAGCAGGAATTCATTCATCCAGCACTCCATCATCTGGGGACTGCGGGTCACACAGCTTCTCCTTTTAATTTTTTTTTTTTTCCTCTGGAAGTTATTGTATATTAGAAAAGAGAGAATGTTGCATGTGTCCAAAACAACATCAATGCTGATATGGAAGATCAGGATGCAGGAGTGGTGGATCCCAGCCTACAGCGCGGCACGCCTCAGCACTCACAAATCCCACCTGGGCTTGCGGAATGGCTCACAGGGCACAGCATGCCATTGCCCTGCCTGTACGTCCCAGGCTCACTGTGCAAGGTACCGCTGGCTTTGCAGATGAGCCTAAACTGCTTGCAAACCTCTCGTGGCTTTAGAGGCCAGGATTAGCCGCCCCTGCCTCGCAGCACAAGGTGTTTTGTCTGTAAGAATTAGGGGCAGCGTGGCAAATTTCCAAACACACGCAAGCGCCTGGCTCCTTGGAGGCACCATCTAATCTGCGCGCTTGGCTGCGGCTCTGGTGCTGGCGGGGCAACTCCACCCTGCAGACTTCTTCTCCTAATGAGCAAAGCCGCCTGCACATTTCACAGATCCACCACGTATAAACAAGTAGGTCATTCCTGTAATCTCCTCAGTTGGGTATTAAAAAGCTTGTCCAAATTTAAGCTTGGGGTGTGTCAGCCCTGTTACTCCCAAGGGCTTCTGTTCTGCCTGGTGGAGGCAAGGCTGCTGAAGTTAATGAGAACATTTCCAATGGCTGATGAGTGCTCTGCATCACGTTTTCTGTGACCCTCCAGCCAAAACGCACCTGCAACAGAGCCCAGCTGCCCCAGTCCCAAACTGGGGACTGAGGAGCTGAGGACTGGACAAAAAGGCTGCTTTTTTACCAAGCACAGGGCGCTCTGAGTCCACCCCCAGGCTGCTGCCAGGAAGACCGAGAATTTTTTGAAAGAAATGCTGCCTGGCATTTAGCTGCAAAGACCCTGATTTTATCAGAGAATATAGATGTGTGTGAATGTGCAGCGAGCAACGGCGCGCAGGAGCGAGAGGGCACTTTGTTAGCAGCCCAGACGCTGGAAACCAGAGCCCGTAAGGGAGCCAACTCCAGCTCAATATCACACAGCGGATTGAGGGTGCTTGTTGCACGCAGCGCAATAATTGTACCTGGGTCTAAATGAACTCTGTGATCAATCCAAGATCTAGTTATTATTATGGTTAATGGGAAGCTAGCACCAGTTACTGCTCCGAAATGTACTCTTTCCTTGTCTCCTGATTGGATACCATTGCTCTCTTGCTGCTAACAGTGATTGTTTTCCGCAGCCTCCATCCATTTTCCTTGCAACAAATACAGCTGCCTTGGCTTTTGACTCCTTCCTCACTGCGTTGATCTAGCTCATATTTCCCTCTCTCCGTCCCACAAGCACCCATAGCCTGCAAAATGTGAAGCCCCGGCCAAAAATCAAAGTAGTAGATTTTGACCAGGCAAGCATCCAGATGCTGTCACTCAAACACAGGGGACATCACACCACCGTGGATATATGCCACTGGACAAAACCCATTTACAAGCCAGTAAGTGTCCACATCCGAATAACGAGCTCAGAACAGTTTTTCCAACACAAAGTCCTTGCTTTGGCATTTGAAATGATACTGCCGTAAGACTGCCTGTTCTGGTCTACTGACAGAGTCTAGAGATTTGCCTGCTCTACCACTCTTCCCCAGCACCTAGGTCACTATTAATGTCACACCTTGCCAAAGAGGAGAGCAGAGTCCCATAGCTCAGTGGCTTTCTGGGGGACACAGAACGAGTTCGTGTTGCAAACGCTGGTCCTTATTTTCGCCAAATGCAAAGCCTCACTTACTACTTTCAAACATTTGCTTTCAAATCTTAAGGAAAAGACAGGTAAAGATTTCAGAAATCAACACAAAATGCTTTTCATGCTCTAGCTGAGATTCTCCTCCAAGGTACATGCTGAGTCTGGCTTCACCTTAAACAATATATACATTTCCATAATTGTTGCTGTTCATCTTAGTGGTGCAGATAGCTGCTTAAAAACAGGAGTTGGTGGTTTTGATCCATTAGGGAGCAATACCAGCATGGCTGACGTGAGTGTAGGAGGCAGACAGGCGCTTTGGCTGGTGACAGCCCCTGCCCTCCCCGTTGAAGGTGCAGGTGGAGCTGGTGTGAGGCTCACCTCTGCAGAAAGGGACCTGGCTTGGGCATTCTCACCCACGGCTCACTGCCAGAGGGCAGTTTAGGACATGGACATCCCCTGCCTCTGAGGAGAGGAGAACCCTGCCCTACCATCACTGACATACACACTGGGTCTGCTGTCCCAGGGCCCTGTGCCTGCACTCTCCCCTGCAAGAGTTAGAAAGCCCGTGGGGAGCAGAACCACCCTTCCCACCCCGCCGCCAGCAGCCTGCTCCACACACGCGTGCAGGGAGCACCCACGTATGTTTGGGGTATATGAAGAAACAGGAGCACACAGAATAATAGAATCTTCAGGTTGGAAGGGGCCTTCAAAGGCCATCTAGTCCACCTCCCCTGCAATGAGCAGGGACATCTGCAACTAGATGAGGTTGCTCAGAGCCTCGTCCAACCTGACCTGGAATGTTTCCAGGGATGGGGCATCTACCACCTCTCTGGGCAACCTGTGCCAGGGTTTCACCACCCTCATTGTGAAACATTTCTTCCTTCTGTCTAGTTGAAATCTAACCTCCCGTCATTTAAAACCATTACCCCTTGTTTTATCGCTACAGGCCCTGCTGAAAAATCTGCCCCCATCTTTCTTTCAAGCCCCCTTGAAGTACTGGCAGGCTGCAATGAGGTCTCACTGGAGCCTTCTCTTCTCCAGGCTGAACACCCCCAACTCTCTCAGCCTGTCCTCACAGGAGAGGTGTTCCAGCCCTCTGAGCATTTTCGTGCCCCTCCTCTGGGCCCGCTCTAGCAGGTTTCCCCACCATTTCAGGCCCAGGTAGGCAGCTGCCCAGGTGGGCCCTCTCACAGACCGCACGGGTGGGACGTTGCCGCAGACTAGGCCGTGCAGCCACCCCAGCGCCGCAGCGCTGCTCAGCCCTTCGCGAAGGCACCGGCTCTTTCTCTGTGCCCACAGAGCCGCAACGACAGGCAGAACTACCAGCCGCCGGGAAGGGAGCAGGCCGCGCCGGCAGGGCGCCCGCCCGGGGCGACCCGCCCAGCCCCTGGGGCCGGTCCCAGCCAGCCTCGCCGCTGACAGTGCCTGACCGCCCTCTTTTGGCAGCTGCGTTTGCATTTCCACCGTCCCAGCCGCGCTGCCCGCGGGAACCAGCGGCTCCCGCTGTGAGGGATGGGCGGGGGTGCTTGCCGGCACCAGGCAGCCAGGACCAGAGAGAACCAGAGAAGCCGGCCAGCCAGAAGGTGGGAAGGTGCGGGGGCCTTTTCTGACCGCTGATGGTTAAGCGTTAGCAGCGAAGAGGAGACGGACCGGCGTTTTCCCCGGCCCTCTCTGCGCACCCGTACAGGGCGTCAGACCCCCTCCGCAGCAGGCAGAGGAGCCCTGTGTGCGCCCAGCGCTCCGCGGCGGACTTGACCCTCGCAGCTGGCCGGGGAGGGGAATGTCGAGAAAGCGGGAGCCCTCGAGGTCATTCTTAAACTAGAGAAAGGCTTCATAAGCTGCTGCCCCCGAAAAGCAGAGGTAGCGCACCGTGGCACTGGCTGACACCCCGCTTGGAAGAGTCTGCGTGCTACGACTAAAACGCAAGCAAAGCCCTGCTACCATGCCAGCCACCGGAGCAAGAGCTGCACGGCAGCTGGGTGGGTGTCACCAGGGTTTTTCCTGGGCAGTTCTCTGCAGGAACCACCCCAGGCCTGCAAGGGTTACAACAAATTAAAGTAACTGGGGTCATCAGCTCGCTCCGTCTGCTGGTGAGACAACCTCATCGTGCCGGCCAGCCAAGTTAACCCAGCAACGCTTAGGGGACCCAATAACTTGCAGCAGCGTGGCTTGTCTGACTGTGTGGGGTAGACATGCCGTCAGCCGATTTGCCCACGGAGGCAGAAAGGAGCCAGGCAGTGACGGCTGGAAAAGCCCAAGTGCAGGGCAAGGCTGAGCAAGAAAAAGAATGGCGGAAAGACTGCGCACTGGCAGATGAGGATTTTGGCAGCGGGGAAAGCAATTGCTGCATGAGCTGCATGTACCTCACGGCATCATTGCAAGGCTTAATTAATCAATAAGGGCCCTGGGAAGTTCAGGTGCTACGGGAGAGAAAAGCAATGGCACCGATCCTGCGACCACTGGCACCTGCGACCAGAGCTGCCCAGGGGGAAGGGGCAGAAAAAGATCCTTCTTATTTAGATCAGAGCGATGCTGATGAGCTTGACTGATGCAGGAAGAAGAATTGCACCTCTGCTTCAGGAATCCTCTTTATCTGTCCGGTTTGGGTACAAATAAGAGGAGAGAGATCATTTTGACAGCAGTGATGAGATTGCTCGGAAAATGGACCTGTGAAATTGATTTCTGAGCTTGCTGTTAGAGTTGGAAAAAAAGAATAATTTCAGGTTGTCCAGAAATGCAGATTTTCCAGTTTTCTTGCTGACATCTACCATGGAAAAAATAAACACCGTGGGCTGGTTAAATCCTTGCTTTTCACACAAAAATTCAGTGCCATTTACTTCATTTTCAGTGAAATGTGCTTTGCTTTATGCTTTTTAAAAAAAATAATATTTCAATATTTCAGAATGAAAAAGTGAAATGTTTTGCTTACAAACTATGGAAATAAAACATTTCTATTGAAAAAAAGCCACCCTCCATTATTTAATCTCAAACTATTTGTCTAACTTGACATGCATTTGCAAATGGATTCAGTTGCCCTGAAAATTGAGGGGTTTTTTTTTTCCTTGCTAGTAGCTGCTTCGGGGGGCGGAGGGAAAATAGCCTGTTTCTGCCTTGGAGTTCATTTGTTCTTGAAGCTCTTTAACTCTGCTGGAGTCAGAAACGTTAATCTTCGCTGGGGGAATGACCAGGCTGGGAAATCAGCCTGGGGGTGAGGGGTAACAAAGGTGCATCGCCCCATGCGGCTCCTTGCCCTATGCTCTGGCATGGGGAGGGCTGCAGCCCCTCCTTCTGCTCTGGTGCCCCAACACCTCTTCCAGGATGTTACAAGATTTGGGATGGCACATGGAGACCTCTCAGGGAAAGCCCCTGGGAGCCGGAGCTCCCTGGAAATGCTGTTTGGCCATGAGGGACGCAAAAGCATAGTGTTTCCAAACAGAATATCCCTGGGCACCCAGCCCCGTTGCACTCAGCTGGGTGGCTTTCGGTAGGAGAAGCAGCAGCGAGGCTTGAAACCTGGCTGCAGGATATGGCGATACAATCCTCCTGCCCCAGTACCCCCTCCTACCGGGAGGGCGGCGGGGCAGCATCTCTCGTTATGGCGGTGGTCTTTGCTGCTTATCCAGTATTACTGTTGTTTATCCTACTTTTGCACCTCTAATTAAGCTCCTTATTAAAGCAACTAATTCTCCAAACACAAAACTGCAGAAAGTGAAAATTAGTACCAACCAAAGGCTGTTTGGTGGAGTGTGGTTAAATGAGTCGCAGAGCACTGTAGCTTAATCCTGGTCCCTGTGGATAAGGATCTTTGCAAGAAAGCCTTCCCCAGCATCTGGAGGGTTTTTTTCTGGGGCTCAGCAGAGGACAAGGGCGAAGAGAAGCACAGAGACCCTCCTGCCCAGGGAGCAACGCTATGGGAGCTGCCAAACCTCACGCCTGACAACACAGCATGGGCATCCTCTTATTTTGTGAAGTGCTGTGTACATTAGAGTTTAATAACAAGCTCAGAATTTGGGGCTCTGAGGCCTGAGGGCTGCTCTTCTACACCAGCGTAAGAGCTGGGCAAAATGAGAGCATAGGCTCTTCCTCCCTCCAGAAGCCATCCCTTCCGCTGCACACCTTCCTCACCCCAGGCTGTCAGCTCTCCTAGACCCCACCCTAAGCCATGGCTGGGAAGAACTAAAGCTTCTTCTTTTGCTGTTTAGACGGCAGTTACCTCTTACAACATAAGGAATCTTCTCCCTACAAATCTACCGTTCCCAAAGGCAGGCTGTGAGAAGCCCTACCCTTAATTCTGGTCTCCTCCAAAAGAAAAGGGGTGGCGAAGAAACAGCAATGCAATAAGGATGAAGAAGTAGCTGGGAGTGGAGGCTGACAAAGAACCCATCTAGCACAAGGAGGAAATTCCCCTGTACTCCGACTGCCCTGCTCTCACCCCTGCTTGGAGTGCCAGTAGCATCCCGTGATTTGCCTGAGCGGCAGGGCAGTGAGAACCATTTGTTACATGGTGAGTGACAAATGGAAGAAAACTGCTTTTTCCCCTCCTCACCCTGTTGATAGCTGTTGTTGGATATTCGAAGAGTACATGGTCTTTTTTAGGGAAGACTCACCTGGCCAGCTAAAGCTTTTTTTCTCTCCCTTGAGCATCTATCTTCCCACTCCAGACCTGCTGGGCTGGGCAAGGCACCTTTCCAGGCACCCACAGCAAGCATTCAGCAACCACAGCGCCTATCAACAAAACCAAGAACCAGTGAGCCAAAAGCTGCATCTGCAGCACTGCTGTCCTTTGACTTCATCCAGCCCTTCCCCAAACCTTTCGTCCTCTGGCTCTACCACGGTGTAACCTCCAGCTGGCAAATATCCCTTTCCCACTGCGTGGCCCCATTTCCCAGGGGGATGCTCCCTACTGTGGTTTGGCAGACAAGGCAGTCTGAACCGGGAGCTGCCTCGGGGCAAGTCTGTCACTAGTTGGGGCCAGGGTTGCTTAGTCCTGTCTCCAAGTCTTCTCCCCAGCTCCACTCTCTCCAGCATCTGAATGCAAACAGCCTCTAAAGAGAGCACTGCCCATGCAATTTACCTTGTCATGGCCCCACTTCTGCTCCAGCTCCAGCGTTGTCCCAGGGAGAGGGGTGGATGCCATGGGAGGTAGCCAGCCAGCCAGCAAGCCCTTGCACCACCTCAGGGGTGCTATTTTAATTGCTGGGCACACAGGGAGCCCTCCCAGGCTGCTGAGGGAGAGGTGTGCCTTCTGCTGGGAGGGAGCCGCTGCTTACTCTGGGCACAGGCACATTAGCAGGCACATGATTTTCCCCCCATCAGGCTACAAACCCACATACCTTTTAGATTGATTAGAGGCTGCTGGAGAGGTCAGGGTTTTTGAAGAGAGGGCCTGGGGTACTGCCACAGCCAGCACTCACAGGTGAGGTAGGAATTAGTTTGCACTACCTACCTAACCTTGAGCCATCAGTATTGCACAGGAGCTGGGCTTTCCCCCTCTCTCCTGCTTTTACCCCAGAGGCAAACACAAAGCACTCCCCTTACCCCACATTGCAGTGCTGCGCAGCACCACAACACCATGCCACCAGGAGATGGCAAAAAGGGACACATCTCCAGGGATTAAGAGGCTCCCTGCCCAGCTAGGAGCAGGTACAACGCCTAAATCCTGTGCAAAAAGCCTCAGAAAGATCTTGCCAGCAGATGAAACTCTCCTCTGGATTTCTGCTGCCTGAACACCGTCATTCTGGGGGAAACCAAGCTGACATGTGGCTAGCACAGCACGGGGAGACAGCAACGTGTGGCAGACCATGCCACGTGCTCCCTTGGAAATGGTCCTGCCTCTTGCCCCGACCATAGGAACAACAACATCTTTATCAGGTTTTATGGCCGTTTCTGGGCGCTGGCTGTGGAGCAGTGGCAGGAGGGGAAGGTTGCAGAGGAGCTGGCTGCAGCGGGGCCACGCAGGTGCCCAACCTCTCGCCTCCCTCGCCAGGTGCTCATCTCGTGCATCAGCTGCAGGGTGGCGAGGGGGAGCTAAGCCACAGAGAGACTGTCTGCGACTAATAGTGCTGCTGCTTTTCATTTGCATTTGAGAGCAAAAAACCTGGTCTGCTGCTGCTTCTAGTCACACGCCTTGGGATCCTCGGGCGAACGTGAGATGGGCAAGTCTCCGTGGGTCTGCAGAAGGGGAGCCTGTCAGGCAGCTGGGGCACGGCGATGCGCTGGCTAGAGCTCGGCGACGGGGAGGATTTGAGAGGCATTAAAAACATGTGTTGAAACCTGGCCAATCTGTGGCCGGTCGGACCAGCTTGTCACACGCTGGTATTGCTCCCCAGCCACCACAAGTAAAAGTGGGAAGGGGATGCCAAGCCCTGGTGCCCTGGCAGCCCCCCGTGCCGTGACGCGGCGGCGACCCAAACCAGCTCGTGGGCAGAGTCATTAGTTAAGTTTCCTGCTGGCACGCCGTGCAGCAGCAGGGGGTCCGGCCGAGACCCCCGCTGTGCACCAGCAGCAGCTTGCGGGTGCAGCCAGCTCCTTCTGGACTTGCAGGGGCCCCTTTCTGCCGGGAGAGGGGTGCGGGCACGCTTTGCGGGGCCAGCGCAGAGGAGCATGTCCCCTGCCAGCGCTGTACGTGCAGAAAATGGTCTTTGCTCTCCTGCCGTCCCTGCAGATACCGCAGCCACTAAACTTGCGGACATAATAGGACAAAGCCTGCCTAAAATGCCCCCAAACCACAGAGACATTCTCTTCTGTCTCTCGGGTTTAACTGTAGCAGCCGTGGCTCCAGCTTTCCATACATGGCTCTAGCCAAAGCGAGACCTCTTACGCATCCTCCAGACTTTCTCCTTGCACGGCACCGAGCAGAGGAACTTCTCAGAAATGCTTTGTGAGCATTTAGTTCCCCCCCTGGCATGCTGGGGGACTCCTTTTCCACCGAGGTCTGAGTGAGCCCCCAGCCACTTGCTTTCTCACACCAGGCACAGCCAGAGCACACCAGGAGGGGACCTGCCTCTCCTGGGGGCCCCAGAAGTTCTGGGTCCCCCCTGCCCCTGGCTGCCAGGGGCTCCCCACTGCCCGCAGGAGACCTCCTGCCCATCTGAAAGAGGCAGAGCACAAAGCCCTCTGCACCACCGTGACAAAGCCCTCAGCACGTGCCGCATGCCTCCTTGAGCAGAAAGGCGGCAGCTCCCGACTTGGCATCCCCCCATCAGGGGCCTCTCTGATTTTGGTGGTATTCAGGACACTGATGCCAGCCAAAGGGCTGCCCTGTTAGATGTACTAGTGCTAGGGAAGGTGGTGCCTCTTTTTGATGGCCAAACGGATGACCCCTCTAAGGCTGCCACCAGAGAGACCAGTGCTGGGAAAAACCTCCTTCAGCCAAATAATCCCACTCATCTGTCTGTCGGGAGGGGCAAGAAAGCAGCAAAACACTTTGGGATGTCAGCCAGGCGCTGTCATACAGCAAGCAGCCAGCGGGCTCCCCGCCAGTGACAGAAACTGGAGAGTTGAGTGGAGGGGAACATCATGAAATTTAACAAAGACAAGTGTAGAGTTCTGCACCTGGGGAGGAACAACCCCATGCACCAGTACAGGTTAGGGGTTGACCTGCTGGAAAGCAGCTCCATGGAGAAGGACCTTGGAGTCCTGGTAGACACTAAGTTATCCATGGGACAGCAATGTGCCCTGGTGGCCAAGAGGGCCAATGGTATCCTGGGGTGCATTAAGAAGAGTGTGACCAGCAGGTCGAGAGAGGTTATTCTCCCCCTCTACTCTGCACTGGTGAGGCCTCATCTGGAGTATTGTGTCCAGTTCTGGGCTCCCCAGTTCAAGAGAGACAGGGACTTCTGGAGAGAGTCCAATGGAGGGCTATGAGCATGATTAAGGGACTGGATCGTCTCTCATATGAGGAAAGGCTGAGAGACCTGGGGCTGTTTAGTCTGGAGAAGAGAAGGCTGAGAGGAGACCTTGTCAATGTCTATAAATATCTGAAGGGTGGCTGTCAGGAGGATGGAGCCAGTCCCTTTTCAGTAGTGCCCAGTGACAGGACGAGGGGCGATGGGCACAAACTGCAGCACAGGAAGTTCCACCTCAGCATGAGGAAAAACTTCTTTACTGGGAGGGTGACGGAGCACTGGAACAGGCTGCCCAGAGAGGTTGTGGAGTCTCCTTCTCTGGAGACCTTCAAAACCTGACTGGACGCGTTCCTGTGCAACTAGGTGATCCTGCCTTGGCAGGGGGCTTGGACCAGATGGTCTTCAGAGGTCCCTTCCAACCCCTACCATTCTGTGATTCTGTGAAACACAGCAGCCTTGGCACAGGGAGCAGGAGGATGTGGCATAAGCCGAGCACCAAGTGTTGCTTGGTCCTTGGTGTTTGGGGTGAGGAGGACCATGCTCTTCCAGGTGCTGGTGCAACCCAGAGTGGGAGGTAGATCGGAGCTGTGCCCAGCTGTATCCCTGAGAGCGGGGTCACATCAGCAGTTAGGCAACTCCTATCTCTCCCTTCTCCACTGCCACGGCACTGACGAGCCTTGCAGAGAGGCAGGCAGCCCTTGTGAGAACAGCCAGGAGAGATGCGGGCAACGCTCCTGGGGGTCAAGCCATTTGATGAGAAAATGAGCTGCTGAAACCAGCCTGGGCTTTATCTCCTGTACAAAAAAAACAGTGGAAATCCCAGTGCAGCACCAGTGCTTCCTGCATCCATGTGTCCTGCAAGGCCATGGGCCTCCAGTTGCATCTGCAGATGCTAAGAAACCAGGAGGCAAAGGGCAAGCATCCATGGGGCAAGCAAGCCTCAGCAACTGACAGGATCATGCCCTCTGGGGCATGGTGCTGCATTGAGAATGGGGTGGAAGAAAGGTGGCCAACCAAACCAGCTGCCATCCTTTTGTCTTCCTTCAGGAGAGGATCTAGCCAGCTGGTTGCCTCCTGCCCTGGGGAAGAGGCAGGAGCAGACAAGAGCTCTTCATGTCACTCCAAAGTGCGTGCTTTACTATAAAACAGAAATCAAAGACTCGCTACTTTGGGAGGCAAGACAATAGCAAGTCACTCATTTTTCATCAGCCTCTGATCTCCCATAGCTCTAATTGACCTCTGCAGAAAACACAGATGTGCTGCACTTCATAGAATCATAGAATAGTTTGGGTTGGAAGGGACCTTTAAAGGTCATCTAGTCCACCCCCCCTGCAGTGAGCAGCGACATCTTGAGCCCCATCCAACCTGGGAAAAAGAAAAAATCATGCCTCTGTGTTATCTCAGATATTCCTAGAAGAGGTAATAGCTAGAGAAATTTGGTTGTTCACGTCTATCCACAGAAGGTTTGTGTCTGCAAAGACCTTTCTGTTGGGTTTCTGGCTGATACCAAATGCATCCTCTTTGATGCACATTTTTGGGTCAATGCACACCAACATCCTCCAGGTCCCCTTTTATCCTGCATGAGCCAGGGAACCATTTCTGATGGGAGAACTCATTTTAAAATGACTCCAGAAAGCTGATCTCTCTCTCGTTCCCCTGGGGAAGCGGGCCCCAGCAGTTGTCCCAGGAGGTTTGTGGCTGCCCCGCGAGTCCAGTGCTGCGGAGGGACAGGAGCGGTGCCAGTGAGCGCTGGGGAGCTGGAGGAGCGGGAGCACTTGGTGCCTTTTGCATGTCAGAGCTGCCCTGGGTCTTCACGGGCTGTGGCTTGCACAGACACTATAGCAGTACCTCCTGGCTCTTACTCCTTGTTCGGTATTTCTTCCCATTGCCTAAGGCTTTTCTTCCCTGTTGCACAGGAGGTTTGCAAGCCTTTCGACTTTGAGCAATGCCAGCTGAATGTTGAGGCTGATTTTCTTTATATAGATGCTGTTTTTCTCTATTAGTGGTCTCTGGAAGCTCCCAGGCCAATTGTTTCAGAGCATATTTTATAGCTGCCTGTGACAGTAAGGAAAGAAAATACGCTAATACGCTCCCAACATGGGAAGAGAAACTCCAGGTCAGACTGCAAGAATGGCAGCAGCCCCGCAGGGAGAAGCGGCTCTGCACAGGCAAGGAGAGCAGGCCACCAGCCGTGCCGGTGGCACACTGGGCTAGGAAGGGGCCAGGCTTGCTGAGATTTCCAAGAGAAGCGTATCTTTCCCTCATGCAAAGATTGGGTTTACCATGGAACGAGGCAGTGGGGAGACACGGGGAACCACAGACCCTCCTGATGAGCTTGCTTGGTCTCCATCCCTCATCTCCCCCACTGTAGGCACCGGAGTGAGGCACAGTCGGCGACAGGACAGCGTGAACACCTCGCATTCACAGCTGGGGATGGGACTTGGCATAATTTCAGACTCAAAGGAGAGAAATGCTTACTCCCTGCACCTCAGAAAGGCAGCACTAGGGTGGAGGTTAGCTGCTGGGGGAGGCTGAAATGAAAGGCAAAAGGTTTCTGGGGAGCTTTGAGGGTCAGATTATTGTTGGGAGAAGGAAGATCGTAGGCTGAACTTACCCCACGCGTACCCGCTCTATATAACACAGACAAGCCTGAATCTTTGCGTGCTTCCCAAGCAGGTAGCCCACAGGCTACATCCACAGAGGCACACCAGCTTCCCTGGTTTCAAGGAATTCAAAAGGTGAAACTGATTTTGCATGTGTTAGGGAGTACCGAGAGGAGGATGTCATATTTTCAGTCACTGCTTACGTCTTGTTTACCACTCCAGCCCTGGGAAACACACAGCCTCCTCACTGAAAAGCTTTTCTTCCCTCACATCTACATTCATTAAGCAAGCTGTCGACAGAAACCTGTAAGCACAAAGCCCAACCACAGCAGTGGGCTTGGGAGACTGCTTTATTTATAGAAAGAAAAACTTCAAAACTACCATATTTCTCTGGAGAACTAACTCCAGAACCATTACTAGTAAAAGCTGCCTTGAAATAAAACCGTTTTTAATGATGGCGTTTAGCAGCAGTTTCAAGATCCCAATGCTCTTGCAGTTCTATCAAAGGAGGTGAATGCTTTTTGGGGAAGGCACCCAGGCCAACAAAGGACTGTGGGGTAGGCAACATAACTGGCCTTAGCTTGCCCATGACTGCTGGGAGGAATCTGTGATACCTTTGCTCACAGGACCCAGAATTTCCTCTCTGGCTTTGCGCAATGCACCGAGATCTGAGATTCCTAAGTGGTTTGCAGTGCACAGTCCTTTTTTTCTCAGTAAGTCTCTCATTATAAGCCAATTTCAACTTATAAATCCATTTATAAGCCAGTCCATTTGTGCAGCCTGCCTTGCTGGAGGCAGACTTCTGCCTTACTCCATCTCCCTCCCTCCCTCCCTCCTCCGCTGGAGCCCCTAATAACGACAGGCACATGTGAATCCGCGACGTCTCTTGCCTATCGCTTGTGTGAGGCCGGTGCCGGGCACAGCTTCATCCAGGAGCTGTGAGCAAAATCAGAAAGGAGCAGCGTAGCTGCAACAGGGAGCCACTCTTGCTGCCCAGCACCCTCAGGGTAAAAACAGTAGAGATGCTTTTAGCATCGGTAGGTGGCTTCTGCAAACACAGCCATGCCCGGACCCATGCTGCCAGATCGTGCAGGCAGGGATGGGTTCCTCCTGCCTGCAAGTGGCGGGCAGGGGGCTGCTCCCAGGAGCCACCCAGCAAGGGGCCTCGAAGCGTGCTCTCCTTGCTGCTGCTCCTTCTCAGCCCTCTCCGAGGGAGCAACCCAAGCCCCGGCACGCCCCGGCCGGGGCTCATCTGGAAGAGGAAGCGCTTCCCTCGGTGCACCTCCATCTATCCCAGGACCCTCCTCCCAGTGGCCCTGGGATGCCTTCCCATTGCTAGCATAGCCTTGGAGCACAGATCAGGAGCGCTTGGGCAGCAAACCAGGTACTGGGACAGGAGTGACCACCACCTGTGGGCAAGGAGGGACAGGAGAAAGGGAAACGATACGAGGGAAACTCAGTAGCAAGACAGTTGACCTTGCCAGGCCCAAGAAAAGGGCAGGCATCCTGCTCCAAAGCAAAGGAGCTGCCTGTGGCCGGGCCCCAGCCCCTTGGCTAAACCAGGCTCACCAGTGATGGGGCACGGGGCTGGCCCGAGCTGGAAGCTGACCCTGGGTCTGTAAAGACAGGCCATCAGGCACCTTTGCCACCGTGCTACCAAGGACACGTTGACTACAAAGCAGTGATGAGGAGAAGGAGGAGGCGGAGGAGGAGGAGGAGGCGGAGGAGGAGGAGGGGTGATCTCTGCCTCCCCGGCAGAGCCAGCATGGAGACAAGCCCCGGGAACCACTACTGTCTCATTGTCCCCAGCCCTCCGACTGCCGTCCTGGGGCACAGCCACCTCCCCAAAACCCGCTTTATTTCCCGGGAAACCCCAGCAGATGGTGCCAGACTGTCAGAAACCCTCCGGGAGCCCGGCCCTGGCTCAAGCTCCGCGGGGCCCCGGGGGCTGCCACCTGCCTCCCCCCTCCTGGTTGGCAGCGGGGGGCAAGGAGGGGAGGGAGATTTTGGGAGGCCCTGTTTTACTGCTAGTAAAACCCCAGAGGCTGTAAGAAGGACAGCACTCACCCCTTTTAAACCAGCTAACGCTCCTTGGCCAGCATCGCATTGTTTCCAACATTTTCTTTTCCAAGTGTGATGTTTGGTCCTCTGACTGACCAGAGCAATGGAGTTTCCCCCCTCCCTTCTCTTGGCTGACTTTGGGCAATTTATCTCAATCGTAAATGTAAAATTTTCCTTTGCACCATTTCATCCTATTATTCCAGAATAAATCAGGATCATTTCCATGTCAAATGCCAGCAGAGGAGCCCCAGAGCAGGGGGATGAGTTTCAGTGCTGATGGCAGTTCAGGGAGACTTTCCCCCATACTCAGGCACGGAGACAACAGGCCCTTTCTGCTGGCCACAGGGCTCCCTGGGCTCTCCATGGATGCCTGGGACCCCCACAGCAGTGATCCTCTCTCAAACCGCTCTCCAAGCAGGACTGTGCCAGAGGCTGGTGAAGGTGCATGAGGCTGTGTCTTCTCAAGGTCCAGCTGCCTGAGAAGCCATGCTGAGGTGTTTCAGCGACAGCCTGACAGGTGGGAACTCAAGAGCCAGCACTGCTGGGCTGGCCTGGAAAAGCAGCATCCCGAGGTGCAGAGGTGGGCAGGCAGGCAGAGGAGCAGGCAACTCAGCCCTCCTCCTCCTCCCAGGGCTTGTGGGTTGGGCAGAGGCTCAAAGGGCAAGCAGTGCCCTGAGGGAAAGCAGTGCACCAGGCACAAGAGAAGAGAGTCTGCTTGACCTAGGTCGGCCTTCTAAGGCAAAATACATCAATGTGTGACCCAAGGTGATGTGGGGTCCATTCTGCACTGAGGGTGGGTCCGTGCCACACAGCAAGCACTAGGCATTTCCACACTAAACCAGAGGTTTTCAACAACTTGTGGAGCTCAGAGTGTTTTCTAGCGGAGCACACATGCCCTTGTGTCAGCAGGACTTCCAGCAGACAGCAATGCTCACACCTCAGACCTCAAGGAGCAGGACAGGCATGCCCAGGGAGCCGCACAGCGCAGGCAGAAAACTGCTGACCTAGAAACAGCCACACGGGCTTTGGTGTTCCCAGCTGGTGGTGATGCAGTCACAGCTAAACAAAAGTCAGCTTTTAAATTACAGAGCAGAGAGCCCACCCATTTCTCATCTACGCCCAACAGCTGAGATCACCCACATGTTATTTAAAACTGTGACGCCACTGTTCCAGGCACGCTACCGCGACCTGGAGCCTGGGAGAGCTGAGTGAGCAGAGCCCCTCTGGAAAGCAGGGCTGGGACCAACAGCCCAGCGCTTCAGGAGGGGCCTTGCTGCTTGAGCCTGAATGCGGGAGATTTCTGGCAGAGAGCTGCCCACTCAGCTTTGCCTTCCCCCAGCAAGTGCCCTCACCTTCCCTCCAGTCCAGGTGTTCATGCAGGGCACTGCATCACCAAACCCTGCTCTCTACCCTGAGGGCTTTTCCCAAGCCGGTCAGCTGGACCAGGTGGCTTTGCATGTTGGAGACCTTCCCCAGTCTGATCCTGAGGCTCAGGCTGCTGCCTGAGCGGCCAGGGAGCACACAGCCCCGGCCCTCCCACATGCGAGCCATGCCCCTCTCTCCTTCCTGTGCGTGCTCCCCGAGCAGCACCGTCCCAGCTTCCTCCTCCGGCAGGCAGCCCAACCCTGTGTCCTCAGCCCCCCAGCCGTGTCCTCGGGATGCGGCCACCTTACCTCTCCCCTGCCCCTGCCTTCCGACCTACAGGCGTGAGCATGCGTAACTCTTTCCTGCTTCTTCGGGGATTGCAGGTGCTGCAGCCTCGCTTTATAAACAAGTGTCTCTCTGCTGGGGCTGGGCCAGTGGTGCCTCTGGCTGCTGGGGCGCTCTGCCCCACGGCGGGGGTTTCTCCTTCCCCTCCAGCACCCCCCGGCTGCCACATCTAACCAAGTGCTGGGCAGCTGAAGCATCCTCTCTGCACCCCTCCTCGCAGCCCACACGCATGGGTGCGTGCCAGTGCCGTCACTAGCCTGGCTGGCAGGGATCTGGCAGCAGGCAGGCAGTGCCACCCCAGCAGCACCGCATGGTGTTAGCAGCCACCCTGCAGCTGCCAGCCCTCAAGAGCACCCCTGGATGGAGCCTCACCCCAGCCAAAGCTTATTTCCAGGCCGGTTTCTGCAGTCAAGAGGCCTAAGAGAGCGTTTTGCCCATCCCCATGGGTGTGTACTCACCGCCCTCCCTTCAAGTTGCAATGAAATTTGATTTGAGAGCGTAGCAGTCTCAGCTATACTCAGGTCTCCTTGACTTATATCCTATATTTCCACAAATGTAGGTGAGCGGATAGAGGATTGAGAGCCTGTCAGCACGCTGGCCTTTGCTCGGATGCCACCAGGCAGCTATGGCTCTCCAGGGCACGGTTAGGTAAGTCCTCCCCATGGGGGCATTTTTTAATCAGAGGCTTCAGCTTGTTTACTTCTTGCTGGGTCACTGCCACCAGTGGGGCCCTCAGCCACAAACCACGACCTCTGTGTTGCAGCAAGAAAAGATGAGACATCACCCAGCGGGACACGCTCGAGTTTGAACATTGCCACAGTGGAGAAATCAGGAGCAGAAAAATCGGGGACACTGGTGTGGTTTTGCGTATTTAACCTTCTGATAATTCCCTCTGTTGGTATTCCCTCTCACCTTCCAAATCCTCAGTTTTGCTCACAGAGAAGGAGATTTCTCTCAAGACTTTAATTCTTGGGATTAGACGCCTAGGAGACGCCTGTCCAGGACATACCAGTGGGCTGTCCAGCCCAGCCTCCCACCGTGACCATGGGAGAGAGCACATGGGGCCGACCACTCCTGGGGTCTGTCCCCGCCATCCTCCCACGGTGCCCATCATCATGGTGCCAAGGGGTGTGAGAGGGCACTTCCCATCCCTTCGAGCACCTCGTTCCTGAGCCTGCTGTCCTTGAACACCTCTCACCCTGCCTGAGCCCGCCTGTGCTGCCTGCCTCCCCGCAGGCAGCGAGGGCCAGGCATCCAGGACTTGCTGCATGAAGACGTGCTTCCTCCTGTAGCCTTTTCCAAAGAGGTGTAGGAGTTTCAGCGAGCATTGCACAGTGGCTATGCTGCAGGGCTGGGTGAATAACAACTCCCTGTTTGCTGTCTCTGTGGTACAGCAAACCTCGTTTGTATTCCTTACCAGCCTCCTTCCCTCCAAAAACTGAAGTCTTTTCACAACCCTCAGACATCAAAGGACGCAGTTAGGACTATGGGAGCCTAAAATGCATCCCTGAAAGAGCCAATACAATCACATCTAATTCCATACCTGCCTTGGTATTCAGGTAGTTGCCCCAGGCTGAAGGCAAGGACATGTCCAAGGGGACTGGTGAGACACATCTGGGGAACTGTGGGAGGACTCAACCTGAAGACCAGTGTATAAACTGGTGTTTATAGGTATAGACCTGGCATGCACCCATGAACTTCAACCAGGTGACAACTGTAGGTCTAGCCCATGAGTCTTTGACTGTGGGGACCTGGAAGGTTTTATGAGAAGTGAGAGAAAGCCATTCTGAAAACTCCTGCGGGACTGGAAGTGTCACATGAACAGTTTGTGCCGGTGCAGTCGCTTGTGTGGTTTCAGTTGCTTACAGTTTGTGTAGAGGTTTCCTATCACACCATGGAACTCTCATCATGTGTAGCCTGGCATTTCTAGAGCAGGCAAAGGCAGCAATGAACATCAGTGCATACACATAACAAGTGCTGGAGATATTATCTGGATCTCCAGACGAGTTGCGTGAGGCAGTTACAAGGCTCCAAGCTGGCTAGACTTCTACAACAATGACAAGTAAGAAAAAAATTTCAGTAGCTCATTGGCTTGTCCACATACCTCAGGCCTTTGAAAGGACAGAGGTCACTTCACAATGATCCTTTCCTGGATGCTTTCCAAAAGTTTTTGTTCCTTCTTGATGAGTTCAGCCCTGCTGCAATGATGTCCTTGATAAGGAGGCCAACTCCATCACCAGCAAACCTCTCTTTCCAGGCTGATATTTAAACAAAGTTGTTTCAAGCATATGCATGGTGTGGAAGAGCGGGGGAAAGGAGAGGAGTTTATGCAGGGCTGATACGAGAGCTTTACCCTGCCAGAGAAGATATGAGAGATTTACCCTGACAGTGAAATTAAATGTGCATGACACAGCTGAAGGAGAGCATGTGTGTCAACAAATACCCCCAGGAACAAAAAAACGAGATGAAAAGGGAGCTAAGAAAGCAAACACCAAGGAATTCACACCACTCAAAGACATGGTGTGATCCTATTGCAGTCGCTCCGCCAGCTGCGTATCTGTGGCCATGCCGGGTGCTGCTGTGCACAGCCCTTCCGGGGACAGAGTGTACGGTGGGGGACAACATGCTGTGGGGTGTGGGTGGGACAAGGGACAGGACACGGACCAAGCTGTACAGCTGTGTTAACTTCTTTACAGGGAGCTGGGGACGCGAACACACAGCATGAATGCATCAGCCTCTCGGCCACGTGTGATGCCCCCAACCTCTGCATTTAGCCTTCGAGGTTAAAACCACGTGTCCAGGGGTAGGCAACCTCAGCGAGAGCAGGTGAGCAGCATGA
The DNA here is from genome assembly GCF_964289735.1 of Phaethon aethereus. Taxonomy (NCBI): domain Eukaryota; kingdom Metazoa; phylum Chordata; class Aves; order Phaethontiformes; family Phaethontidae; genus Phaethon; species Phaethon aethereus. Next base: position 103,674,489 of record NC_138575.1, on the reverse strand, counting down.
GACATCGCTCCACAGGCCACCCAGGAGGGAGAGAAACAAAATGTGGTGGCAGCTGCCAAGCCCAGTCCAAATTATGGATGGGCCAGCAAGCCATCCAGTGGGTTTACTGTGGTGGCCTGCAAAAGGGCCTATGATAACTCCAAGATTCCTGACTTGAATTTTTGCTGCCCTGGTCCTGGCCACCTCTTTCTTCACTCCCCAGCCTGAGACACAGAGAGAAAGTGTCAGTAGGTCGCAGATGACACCACTGCATCGGTGTAGGCTCAGTGTATGTTTGAGGTACAGGTAGAAATTTTCCCTGTGATGGGAAAGGCAAGCTGAGGGAGCACCGGACCAACAGCACAAACACACCGTGGAGTATCTATGTGCTTGTGCTGGGTCTCCTTGCCCACAGCAGGGAAAGACCACCTGGCATTACCTCTAATATGAGATATCCTTGAAAAAGTCACAAGCTCTGGGGCAGTGCCTCCTCCCCTTGTGCTGCCGCTCCCAGGGTGGTCTCGCACTCGGCCACCTTGTCACCCTTGTCGGCTGCCCTCGCGACATTCGCCTCTTTCCCCCATGAAAATAAAAAGACCAGACCTGGACATGGGCACTGCTGGGCACGGAGCAGCCTCCCCAAGGTGGGAAGCAAGGCTGGAAACTGGGTTCGCACTTCCCTGGTTCCTGGCCATTCTGCCTGGGCTCTCATGGCACCGTCACCCCGCAGGCCAGCACGTCCTTTCCTCTTCCACCCCCCGTGACATGAAGCAACTCTGGTTACTCCTCTGGCCAGCTCTGCTCCCGAGCTCACATCAGCGACCTGCTGCGGTCCTTTCTGAAGGACAGGCAGCTCTCACAGCAGTGAACACCGAAAGCTTATTCTTCACCCCCAAGAAATGTCTGCAAAGGTGCCGTGGTGTCCCTGCGCCAGTGGGGAGTGCTCTCTGCCCCCCTGCTTCTTGTAGTGTTTTACCCGCGTGAACCACGAAGACACTGCGGTAGCTGGGACTTGGTGCCGGATCCCAGGAGTTGTGGCCAGCAGGACCCCCTGCACCTGCTGGCACCAGCCTGGCAGCTTTGGCCAGCCTCCCCAGGAACCCATCAGGGCCTGGCCCTGAGGATCTCAGTTGCTCCAACAGTGAAAGGTTTTAAAAACATTGCTGGGATAGTGTAAATGCTTGCAACCAGAACTGTGGCCAGGATGCTGCGCTTGAGAAAGCTTGGGAAAAAAACTGTCCTAGAGTGATGCCAAAACTATATTTAAAAAGCCCCAACAACTTCCATAATATGTCAAGCTCTAAATTAGCCATCTCCTAGGGCTCCCACTCAAGTATGTGAAGTCCTCTCCCTGTCCTTGGAAGGGGAGCACCCCGGGGAGAAGCAGATCAAGAGATCCTTAGCAGCACCGAGGAAGCCGCAGTGGGCTGCCAGCAGCAGGGACCTCACTTCCAGGGCACGGAACTTTACCACCTGGGCTAAAACACCGGGTCTTTCAGCTTGGGGGCCGTGATCTCCTCCGATGCAGAGCCACTAGAGCGGAAGAGGGACACATGCATGTGTACACAAGCCCTTAGCGTGCGCTATGCTTGCAATGGCCAACTACCAATAACCTGCTCGGGAGGAGCTCAGGCTCCTCCAAGGTTTCGGACACAGGGGACCACCGAGCTAATGAGCTGCTGAGCACTGCAGCACTGTTGGCCTAGCCACCAGCGTCTTAAATAGAGGGAGTTTTTCAGTGTAGATGCACAGCATTCCCAATCCATAGCCATAAAGACATGTACCCCTTCCCTTGAAATAGGTTTGAATCCTGAAGCCAAGGAGATTTGCAAAGCAAAACAATGCGGGCACTTCTGCTTGCCTCCTCCACGAACCATGCAGCTGACAGCCAGCAGTGTGTCAGACTGGCAGAGGAGGGAAAGCTGTCATTACCTGGTGTTCAAACAGCTCACAATTTAGCGGGCTTGTGTTCACCAGAATTTAGACTGCCTCGATCAGTAAGCCCACAACCTCAGCCAAAACTGAGAACTTGAAGCAACTTGAGAAACTCAGGAGCAGCAGAAAATCCAGGGCCAGAGCAGAAACATTAAATACAGTTAATCTTGCCCACGTGCAGAATAAGCCGTAACCCAAGCGTCCCCACTGAAGCCCAGGGTCCCGATGAGCAGCTCGAGAGAGGGAGGGAGGGAGAACCGCTCATTCACGTGAAGATGCAATGCCAAGAGACAGCAACACCACAGAGGAGATGGCAGGTATCAGATGGAAAACACATTTTTCAGGGCCTTGACAGTGACCCAGAGCACTCCCACCGCAAGAGGAGTTTCTTTAAAAAAAACTCTCGCTGGGGATTTATGGGCGAACATGACTGTATATTTTACAGTACATACTTATGGCCTCATCGGTCAATAATCTGCATTTAACTCAGTTCCCTTCAGAGTGTGATGGGCTATAACGCTTGCGAAGCAGCTGCTACATGCTGAAATAATAATCAAGGAAGCAGAGAGCAGAGCTGATAATTGACTCTGCTAATGTGCAAGTCGGGACTTTGAGTTATTGATCGGATGTGCTTCAGTGGCTCAGCAAGAGCCCAGTTCTCCGTGCCTGGAGATTATCCACTCAGATATTACCAAGAAGGGGGTCCTCTCTTCTCCCTACTTACTTCCTTTTTGGATTGTCACCTGTTCTGGATTTCTTCCCCTGGGACACAGGTCTAACACAGACCCCTGAAATTGCCCAGCAAAGCAGCTTTGCCCCCACTAGTGTCCTACACACCCAAATCTTCAGTATCAGGGACATAAATATGCAGTGCTGAGGAGACAATGACTTTCACCACTCAGTACCTCATCCTGGCACCATTCTTGACACAGGTACTCCCTTCCCGCCAACCGCTTTTCCTTCTACCCTCCAAGTGAATTCATTGTTTCCCCCTTCAGGTCTTCCACCCACTTCTCCTCCTCCTTCTTGAGTGACCCAAACTTCGCGGCAGCTTTGGTGCGTTTCTCCCTGTCCCCATAGGTTATCGTGCCACAGCTGATCAAGGTGCTTCACTGGCACCTCATGCCCCACACCACCGTCGACCACCCGCTCGCCCACCTCCCAGCTGATGTTGGAGCCATAGCGATAAGCTGCTTCCAGCACTGTTGGCTGGATGTCTGCAGCCATGTCTTGAACATGCCCTTGCAAAAAATCTGTCAGACAGTTCTTCTTTCTCACCTAATTCACTGGTTTGTTCAAAGACTTGCAAGAGTTCAGGAAACGCAGTTTCCTTTTGCAGAATCTCTGCAGGTTGCACCTCCGAGCAATGTTACCCATGTAAGCCGCACAGCCAATTCTCCTAATTTGCTAGGTATCGCATTAATTTGCATGCATGTCGAACAGGCCTGTAATTCTCCAGATCATCCTGAGAGCTGTTAAAAATGTGAGTACATTCTCCATCCTTATCAAACACTGCTTTTTCTTCTGGGTGGTTTTTTTTTTTTTGTGGTTTGTTGTTTTTTTTTTTCTTCAAGGAGAGAAGAAATACTTCTTTTCAAGATGCAGCCCTTTCATCTTCGTGTTCACCAAGACCTCTTGGCTGTACGCCATCATGACCTGGCAGCTTACTTATACTTACACAGTCTGGTTGTTCCAGCTCCTCCTCTCTCAGTCTCTGATGCTATCTCATCTTGGTCCAGAAAAAAAGAGCAAGGTCTGCGTAACCACCTTCAGAGCCACTTATGTAGTGGAAACTAATGTGAAGGAATTATTCAGCCCTTCAAGAACATCTTCAGTTTCCTTAATTGCTTTCTTTTAAGTACAGGGGAATCAAACGATCCTCAAATATTTAAGCAGACCTCCCAATGCGGGTTACTTGGGAAATCGTGCTTTTGCACTTCTAGGCTTCTGCCTGCTTAAACCCATTTTGAACTTCTAAGACTGGGAAAAATGCTGTCCAGTGAAGGGCATGAAGGGCTTAGTCTGGGTTATCCAAAACCACTTGTGAGATGCTTTAAGCAAGTACCTTCACAAGAGTCTTTAATAATTCAGTGGAGAAAGGTAACAGAAGAGTCGGTGGCTGAAATTTAGAGCCAGACAACCGCCATCAGGAAAAACAGGCATGTGCTCGTAGCTGGGAGGATAATTACACCCTGTAGTTCACGCCAAGCAGAGGGCTGGAGTCTCTCTGTCTTAACGCCTTCGTCACAGCAACATTATTCAGACCCAGGTAATATATATATATTCAGATGAGTTACCTGGGTGAAAAACCTCTGTCCCAACCGAGGACAGCCAAAACGCTCTTGGCGGCCTTCCTGACTCCGGTCGGGAGTCCGAAGTCCCACGCGTAGCCCCCTGACGCACATCACCGCCGCGCTCGGCCCCCGCTCCTCCCGAGGCATCAGCCATGGCACTGATGGCCACGCAGCGCCTGCCCGGGGCCGCTCCGTCCTCTATGGCACCTCGGAAGGAGCTGAAGAGGGGCCACCATCCCCTGCAACCATCCCAGCGCAAGGGGTCCCTCATGGGTCCCCATCCTCAGGTGGGAGCCAGATGACGTGCAGGCGGGGCTAACGGAGACCCACAAGCCGTCGGCCCCTCCGTAGAAGCTTTTAAGAGGTGACTAAGGGAGACGTGACGCACGGCCCGGTAATGGGGTGGGAAAACAGCCGCAGGGCTGAGCTGTCTGTCTGTCAGGCGGCGGCCGCAAGTCACGCCACCAGAGACCCCAGCTGGCGGTGGCCAGCGGCTCCGCGTGGAAGTGGTTAGCTGTGCTTCGCCTGCCGGCGCATGCCGAGGCGGCCGTGCCCGGCGGGGGGCCCACAAGCCCCCCCGGGAGCGCTGTCCCCCGCTGCCCTGCCGGCGCCCAGACACGCTCGTGGGGACGAGGTCTGGGACGCGAGCCGGCGGGGCATGGGACCTCCATCTTGGGGGGGGTGTGCGGAATGACCATGTGTTTTGTGAACCGAGCCGCGGCGAGAGCCAGGGGCTGCGCTGCGGGAGGGAGGGAGCCTGCGTCTCGCGGCGCGGCCCTCCCGACCTGGCGCCACCTTCGCTGAGTTCAAAGCCGAGCAGAGGTTCTGCCAGGCCCAGGCAGAGCCCCTCACAAGGCCAGCAAAGTACTTCTATGGAGCGATGGCTCCATGAGGAGACTCGGGATGCTGAGAGTCGGCTCGCCGACTCGGAGATGTGGCAGATGGGCATTTTGAAAAGAAAAATGGCATTTCACAAAAATAGACGCAGGCAGTTTCCACACAAGCATCAGGAAAACACTTTCCAAATGCCTGTGCCAGCTGGACAGAACCTCGCCTGGAAGCTGCGTACGGACAGAGCCGGGCAGCAGATCTGCAAGGCAGGAGCCGCAGCATGGGCACTGGTGTCCTCCCCCAGCCCTCAGCACTTCCCACAAGAAAGGAGAAGCTGCTGCTCCGCAGGGGTGGGGAGGCCACGTGTCACGGCACCTTGGGGTTCCTGTTGCACCAAAGACTTCCTGACCAACATTGCAATTACTTTGTCCACCCTCAGCGTGCAAACAACCCCTGCCACCCATGCCTGGTGGCCGGCTCCCCTCTCTCCCCAGGGGGATGGCGAGGCACTGCAGTATGGCAGGCAGCCAGGCTGAGCAGTACCCCTTGCAGAAACACGAACCCCGCAGGCAAACCACATCTGCCCCTTAGGGCTCTCCTGACTTTGGTTGGATGGAGGGACTCAAGAACCAAGGGGTCCCGATGGACAAGCTGAACACAAGTCGGCAGTGCACCGCTGCGGCAGCAAAGGCAAACCGGATCCTGGGCTGCATCCACAGGGACATTACTAGCAGAGATAGAGACACGATCATCCGAGTCTACTCAGTGCTTGTCAGGTCACATCTAGTGTACGGTGTCCAGTTCCGGTCCCTACAGTTCAAAGTAGATGCAGACAGACTGGAGAGGGTCCAAAGGAGGGCCACAAATATGATCCAAGGGCTAGAGAGCCTGCCCTATGAGGAAACACTGAAGGATTTAGGTCTTTTCTCCCTGGAGAAGGCTCAGGGGGACCTCATCACAGTTTTCCAGTACCTAAAGAGTGGCTACAAATTAGACAGATGCTTTCTGTTCACAAGGAGCCACATGGAGAGGACAAGGGGCAATGGGTACAAGTTGTACCAGGAGAGATGTCATCTTCATATAAGCAATAAATTTTTTACAGTGGGAACAATCAACCACTGGAACAACCTCCCCAGGGGTGTGGCAGAGTCCTCATTGCTGGAGGTTTTCAAGACATGACTGGACAGGGTGCCAGATAATCTCATCTAGCCTCCCCTTCCCATGAAAGGTTGGACCAGCTGATCTGGGACATTCAGGACATGGTTTAGGGGACATGGTGGTTTTGGATTAATGGTTGGACTTGATGATCTTAAAGGTCCTTTCCAACCTAGTGATTCTGTGATTCTGTGATTCTGTGATCTTTCAAGGTCCCTTCCAATCTGGGCTGTTCCATGCTTCTACGAGACTCATCCCCTCTCCAGACCCCAGCCTCCCTCCAGGTGTTTGCACCTCCTGGCCCCTGTGCAGCCCCCCGTCCCGGGCACTTCCCCTGTACCCAGGGACACTGCCTCCGGCCATCCTTCCCAGGGTCCTCTCCCCTGCCTCTGACTGGGGGGACCACGACCATGCCATCCCCGGACAGCACATGCCCTTGGCAGGAGAAGCGTTGTCTCTGCTTGCAGACCACTTGCTGCTGCTTTTCTTCACAGAAGGATTTGTTCCCTTGCTCATCCGCTCATCTCCTCCTGAAAAAGCAGAGAATACAAAGGGACACAAGCCTGCCACTTCGTTGCTCCTCAGAAGGGTGGAGGGAGTGGGAGAGGCTGTATTTAGGAACATACCTGAAAGGTTTTGGGTATCCCACTCACATGCCCATTCAGCTGGTGGATCCAGACTCCTCTGTGTTGTTTATCTGTCCCCTTGCACTGCACAGCAATCGCCCTTCACCAGGAGATCATGTAACTCCGACACCCACAGCAGCACACAAATCACCAGTCCCAACCTCGACCCAAATAAATCACGGCTAACCGACCTCTTGCAGAGTAAGAGGCGACAAATCACTCACTGACCAAACAGAGCCAGGGAAGTGCTTTTAAAAAAGCGCTGCAAAACACGCTTGACATGGAAACATAGACTCTGGCTACGGGGCAGCTCCCAGAATTGGAGCGGTGGGGCTGGTGGTTACCCAAAGATTTCACCATACATGTGCGTACACATCTCTATAGCCCATGCTACCCTGCCTGAAGCAGTTCCTTCCTCAGCAAGGAACATTTCTACACCGGAGCTTCTAACCTCTGTCACATCAACAGGGACCAGACCTGGGGATGCTGTTCTGGATCCTTCATTCCACAGCATCTGCAAATGAGGTGGAGATGGAAATGTCTGATCCAAACCTTGACCAACTGCCTCAAAGGTTCAGAAGGAGTTTTTGGTCCTAATCCACTACTAAATGCTGGAAAGTTCAGATTGCCTTACAAGCCTGCTAATGAAGCAAGTGCAATAGGGAGAGAAATACGAATCCCATTTCTGTGCCAAAAGTGAATTCAATTTTGTAGAGAAACTGCATGTTCAATACCGGGCCTCCTGTGATCACTCAGTTCCAGTCTGCTCTTTTCCTTCCCTAACAGGATTTTCCCAGCACTACTTACCTCATCAGCCTTTTATTGCTACTATGCCAGGATTCCCAGACAATCTGTCCCACTGCCTCAAAACAACTTTCTGTCTATCACTAACAGGTCTGCAGCCCCCACATGTCCTGCAGCCTTCACTGCTAATAGCCGCCTTAACCTTCTTCCTTAACACTGGTTATCAAAGTAACACTCCAAGGCAGGAATAGATGCTAAGTTTCAGATCATTAGCGGAAAACAGAACCAATTATGAAAAAACTATCCAAGAGTAAGAGATCTCACGCTGGATTAAAAATAGATTGTTTTTATTCATTCTCACGACTTCAATTTGGCATGCAAACAGCAGGCTTTGCAAGCTCGGAAGAGGAATGTTCCTGGCTAGGAGGCCAGCAGAGATGGCCTGCGTGGGGATGTACCTCCCCGGCTCACGCCTGCAGCGTGGAGGAAGGGTGTGCGCGGCGCCGTGGCTTGTTTCGGGGGCCTGGGATGCCTCCGGGGGGACCTGGGCATGACCGGCTGGGGAGTGGGTGGGTGGGGACCAGGGCTGGGTGGCTGTCACTGCTGGGCTGTGGGATCAGAGGCAGCCAAAGGACGACACAATTTGCTCTTCCCCTGAAAATGTGCTCAACACTTTGTACGCTGACATAGGTGACGGGCTGCCTCAGGGATCTGAAAGCATCCAAGGAGGATGGATGCTTTCCGAAAGGAAAGGAGAAAAAAAAGGAGAAAGAAAGCTGCAGCTCCCCTCGTGTGTCTTGCTGGAATGACGTAGCTTCCTTTGACAGCATCCTTTCCTCACAGCTTGAAAAGCTTGGAGCTGAAAACCACCACCAAAGGAGAGACATAACTGCTGCCATCTCTAGCATGTGCTTTTGAGGGTGACAGCATGGCAAGCACTGACAAAACACAAAATCTGTCCCAAAGCGGGGAGGAGGAGGGCAGCATGCCTGCAAAGCAAGCGGGGCTCTTGGCAAGACTAAGAAAGAACTGAACCTCTGGGAGATGAAGCATCTCTTCCATCTCCCTGTCAGAGGAAATTTTGAGAAAGAGCAGTTTCCAGCTGTAAGGGAAAACCAAAGCCCAGCAGCGCCAGGGGACTTTCGGGGGCTGCTCTGCTGAGGACCCGGGCTCCAGCACCAGCTTCACCACCCGTGACCACCGCCGCCACCCCAGCGCATGCAAGAGCCCAGTGCAGCGACAGCATTGGCCACCTGATGGGTGACAAGCGGTGGAGGTTGCTCATATGGACTCAACAGCGAGTCAACAGCTTCCACGTCGAACATGACATTACGATGGATTGTTCAAATGCCTGGAGAGTTTATTTTGGCTGGGACAGGCACAGGGGCTCAGGGGAGGGTACAAGAAAACTAAATATGATTTCCATGAGGATTATTTGTTCTTCAGCGTCTGAAGAAAGTCCCAAAGTGCTATCATGAGTAGGCCTAAATTCATGACGTGGGGCTCCGTAGTGCTGTGGGGAAATGCTTGGTGGGTCTACAAACAGACACCTCCCCAGATAAAAAGTTGAAAGCCGATATGAAATAAAGAGGGAATAAAAACGTGGAAAGTTTGTGTGAAGAAAAGTAGCCACAGCTTGGCTACACAAAAGCTTCATCTATGCCAAGTATAGCAAATGGGAATAAAACTCTGAGTCAGACCTTATTTGTCCTATTAATTTGGCTGAGCATAAAGTCACAACCGAGGGGGGGGGAAAAAAAAAAGATACACAAAACAGCCTTAAATAGCTTAAACTAAAACCAATCATTTACCAGCACACAGTCACAATAAAAGCAATTAGCACGCAAGATATTAAGAACCTATCCCATCTTGAAAATGTCTATGGGCCACAAATAGAGGTGCACAAAAGATAGATTAGGAACAAATCTCAACCTCTTATGCCATCAATTCTCAAGTTAATTACGTGATAATCACCATGGCATTCATTTACAGAATAAATATCCCATGTAAATTTAAATCTGTATGTAAATAGAAAAAGAGTTAATTAACAAAACAATAAAGTACCCAGCAATGTAAACACTCTGCTGACTCCACTCCCCATTCGCGGGAAGAGTCTTCTGGAACTTTGCGCTGAACTCCCAGACTGAAGCACTGGAATCTAGACTTCCAGCAGCAAAGCAACACGTGCTCTCACAAAAAGTAAGTTCCAAGTTGGTCAGTGGTGAGGAAGCACAAGAAAGCCCAGATCCCCATTCAATACAGCTTATCCTTACTTCTACCTCCATCAAATAAAGCACATAAGCCCCCATGGAAATCACACGTTTGCATCCTGAGCTGAATAGAGATAAGCAAAGAACATGCTTAAATATTTTGCAGAATTAGATCCACAGTCTTCATTTCATACTGTGGTAATTCATTTTGAGAAAAATCTGTTTCTATGGAAACTTATCTTAGGTCCAGCAGAGAAATTTTTCCCTTTGATTCTCACTTTTAGAAACAGTCTTTCCTCCTGTCTTCTTCTCTAGAGATGTTCTAAAAAAGCAGATTTCTTATTTCCTTGCCTGTTTCACAGCAAACTGCTGTGTCTAAGTTCCCTCATTTGTTGAGGAGAGAGAATTCTCAACTGTGCTATTGTGACGGTGTGACGACCTTGAATGGAAGAGGCTGGAGAACAAGAAAAGATAATCTAAAAACTTCATCTTGCCTAGTGGCCTAGAAATTAACATTGCTTACTCTACTGAAAGAGGATTCTAATGCTTTTAGAAGCATTTAAAAAAAAAAAAAAAGCAGCCCTGGTGGGGGGTATAAAAGAAAATGTGAAAATTTGAGTGGGTATGCACCTTTTTTTGCATCTTATACAGTTACATGTACATCTAGAAAGTGAACATGGAACAAGAACATAAAAAAAGCCTACATGGTTAGACTGTCTACCTCCTCACCTTGCCTGAGCAATGGCCAAAGCACAGGCCTAAAGCAGAAGACAAAAGCAGAGCAGAAACACCTACCAATCCACAGCTCAAGGACTTACCAGGATGGCTACTTCACCGTTAGCAATGCTCAGTACGTTCCCTTCTTGATCATTTTCTCCTGGAAAACACAAACTTCTAGCACAACATCCCCTAACAGGGAGCTTTCCAACTTGACTTCATGCTGTGTGAAAACCCTGCCCCTTTGCATTCCTTTTGTTTTGAGGCTGCTGCCAGCCAGCTTCTTCCATGTCCCACTGCTCTCATGCAGGGAGAGAAGGAAAGCCCAGCCCCAGCCCCATCAGTCCTTCCCTTAACATCCGAGACCTCTCTCACAGCCTGGGGTCATCTCCCCCAGGCTGACAGGCCCCGGTGGTTCAGCCATTCCCCACCCGAAAGCTGTGCCATGGCTCTCATCAGTCACTGCCAGCCCTCCCTGCACCCTTGTCGGGTCTGCTGTCCTCTCTGGGGGGGGAGGAAGGGCCCTGCACAGAAGGTGTGGGTGCACCGCAGGTGTAGACAGTGGCAAAATGATGCTGCCTGCTTTGGTCTGTATTTTCTGATAACTCACAACTTGTTTGCTCTCTGGGCTGCTCTGAACACCAACGCAGGTTTTGCATACACCTGGCTCTTCTCACATCACAATCTTGCTTCTGAATGATAACGGTCAGCTCAGAGACCATCATTTTATATGTGAAGCTAAGACTGACTTTTTTGCCACCATGTCTCACTTCACAGTCACCTACACAGAATGTCATCTGCTCTTTCGTTACCCAGTCACTCAGTCTCATAATGCCCCTCCACATTTTGTCAGACCTAGCTGTTGTTCCTAAGCCTTGACTAACTTAATAATATCTTTCATTGCTTAGTAGTCATCCTCTTTTCCAGACCATGTGTACATTCGTTGGTGTGCTGGTTTTGCCTGGGATAGAGTTAATTTTCTCCCCAGCTAGTATGGGGCTGTGTTTTGGAGTCGTGCTGGAAACAATGTTGATAACACAGGGATGTTTTCGTTACCGCTGAGCAGTGCTTACACAGAGTCAAGGCCCTTTCTGCTTCTCACCCTGCGCCACCAGTGAGGAGGCTGGGGGTGCACAAGAAGCTGGGAGGGGACACAGCTGGGAGAGCTGACCCCAACTGACCAAAGGAGTATTCCATACCATACGACACGATGCTCAGCATATAGAGCTGGGGGAAGAAGGAGGAAAGGGGGACATTCAGAGCGATGGCATCTGTCTTCCCAAGTAACCATCACATGTGATGGAGCCCTACTGTCCCAGAGATGGCTGAACACCTGCCTGCCCATGGGGAGTGGTGAATGAATTCCTCGTTTTGCTTTGCTTGCGTGCGCGGCTTTTGCTTTACCTATTAAACTGTCTTTATCTCAACCCACAAGTTTTATCACTTTTACCCTTCCAATTCCCTCCCCTGTCCCACCGGCGGGGATTGAGCGAGCAGCTGCGTGGAGCTCAGTTGCTGGTTGGGGTTAAACCACAACAGTTGAGCAGCACAGGTCTCATAGTTGGTGACCTCCCTTTTCTGTCAGAACTATTTACTTTCTTTTCTGCCTTGTATTTTTAACAAACTGTTTACCCATGCACAGACCTGCCAGTTTTATCCCATCGTTACTTAGTTTCCCTAAGATCCTTTGATGAAGGACATTGGTGGAGACTCTTTTGGCTCTGCACAGACTACATCCATGAGATTTTTCTCATCCAGATGCTCACTGACTCCTTCAAAGAACCTGATAGATTTGTGATCCACACCGGCCTTTTTCAACAGCCAGACCACTTCTTCCTTGCTTGGTGCAGAGACCAATCGTTCCAGCTGCCTGCAGGTTCCTTAGCCTTCCCATGTCTGGCTGCTCTAGTGTAGCAGCGTGCAGAGCCATCCAAGCCTCTGAATACCCAATGCAAGATACACAAAAAACTCTGGGCTGATCCTAGGACCCAAGAGCCTTGTGTTAGTGAAGAGCATAATAAATATCTCTTTAGACATTCATTCTTCAAAACAGGTTAGATCTTTGTCCAAAACAGCGTCTCCCAAAACCACAGGAAGATGTGGTTGTCCAGTGTGAGCTACCAGGCTCCCAGATCACAGCTTCTGGCTTGATGACCCCATTCCCAGGAACCTCTGGGTCTTTCCCAGAATGGACTTGTCAAGTTCAGTTACAGCAAGTTTTGTGTTGCTCAAGTCCAATTAAATGCCCACATGATAGCACAAAATGAGCTACTTAGCCTCCCATACGTTTGCCTCACCTGGGGAACGCACCAAATTGATGTTCACGCTCTGAGACCAAAGAGCAAGATGACCTCGCATTGCCCGTATGGGATGCGTGCCCCAAAACATAGACATGTAACAGCAGGACAGCATGTTCATACCCATCTCTCTAGGCACAGAGGGGCTAGGGGCTTAGCCACAGGCATAGCTTCCCAAGGACAGAAAACAGGGGACCCTGTGCCATGCCGATGGTGGTGAGCGTTACCCCGTGACATCTGCATCCTTCCTCCCCGTCTCTTTAGACCTTCAGTAATTCCTCTCTGAATTGCCTGTCTCTCTCAACATTATCAGGCAGCAGCGTACGTCCCACTTCATTAAGCCTGTAAGCCACTGGCTGGATGATATCTGACTTGCATCCGCTTGCAATTTAAAACGGGCATTTGCTTCAGATCAAAGTGGCAGCAGGAACAGAAATTAGCATCTCACGGTCTCTCTCTCCCCGGTTTCATTGCCACAGTGTGTCTCCCTCATTACCAGGGAAATGAAACGTCTTTGCAGTTCAGGCTGCCTCTGCCTTTTATCCCACAGCCGCCGCGTGAGGCATCACTGCCACATTTAACAGCGACTGGTCGTGGCCCTTCTCTTTCAAATGGGACAGTGAGCCTCTCCTCCCCATTAGCATCCCATGAGGGGGCTGCGAGGAGTCACAGCCCCTCGTGGTTTGCCACACTGCTCCCAGCATTCGCCCATTCATTGCCTCACCCTTAAAATAACAACAAAACCAACGGTTTCACCCCTCACCGGTAAATCTTCATGCTTAGTCCCTGAAACGAACCCTCCTCCCACCCCTGCAAGGAGCAGGTAACAGCAGGCACAAGGCCAGAGATCAGGTCACCCCCTGCTTCGCAGCCCCCCCGCCGCCCCCGTGCTTTGCCTTCATGATGGTCCCCAAGGAGGGGGCTGAGGGCAGCACCCACCATGGGGGCAGGCACCGGGGATGCCCGAGGAGCAGCTCCCATTCCTCTCCCCTCGCCTTGCCCAGTAGCCTAGGCACACGACCTGCACCAGGTGCCTGCAGGGGGCATGAGCACAGCGCCAATTAAAAGACAAAATATCCCCTGCTTGGATTATTCCTTTTAAATAAAGCTGCTGATGGAGGCGAGTGGTTTGCAACGGCAGTAGCGAGCTTGTGCCCACACGTCCCCAGAGGGCTCGCTGGCACTGGCTGTAGAGGAGGGCTCAGCTCCCTGCCAGAGTCACTCATAGACATGTAACTCCTTAGAAACATACAGGAAAAAAATGCAATGAATGAATGAAAGCAAGAAAGCCCAGATAAGCGCATGCTCGAAGTTGTTGCTTGTGGTATTCTGTTTCCTGTTCGGCTTGCAGAAGCAAGTAGTGTCTGGACCTTGCTTTCCAGTTTGCATTTCTAAATAGGAGCTGCTGGGGAAAAATGCTTGTGTTTGGTTTAAGCGGTATCCATAAAAGGGTTTTGTTTTCTTTTTTTTAAATGCTTAAGCAGGTAGGGGAGCATTAATCTTGTCAGTCCCACACCACCACAACCAGCCTCTTTGCTGGTGAGTGCAGCTGGCTGAAAGGATGCTGAGCTGGTCCCTCCTGCTTGCTGAGGTAGCAAAGCGAGCCAGTTACTGCATTACCTCTCACACACGCTTCCCACCTCGAGCCCCACGGTTTGTACTGCTTCTGCCGCCCTGGAAAGCATCGCTTTAGGGCAAGGGCTGCCTTTTCCTGCTCTGTGCAACAGGACTGTAGTCCCATATTATCTGCTGGCAGAAAAGAGGGAGGCAGCGGAGGACTGGAGGAGAAGGACCCAAAGAACAGCAGGAGGCAGATACGACGCAGCAGTTTCTTAGTGGTTAAGGAAGGTTAAAAGTCCTGAGAGTGGTTCTGCTTTGTCTTAGTGACAAAGACCAAGGCTGAAGGACACATGAAACAAGCAGGGGCTGCAGGAACTATCTGGAATGCAAAATGGCATCAAGTGAGACTAAAGCATGTATCAAAACCGCATCTTTTATTTCCAGTTTTAAAATATTTTATCACAGGAAGAAAATGGAGCGTCAAATTTCAAAAACAGCTCAAAGCTAATAGGAAAGAATGAAGAGATGCTGCTCGAGAGGGGCCATCCCAGAAGATGGCCATCAAGGCCATCGGCACACTTTACTTAAATTAAAGCCTCTAAACCTGCATGAATAGAAAGCTACTACCTAGGCCTCAGTTAACTAAGCACAAACGGCACAGAAGTGTCCCCTTGATGGAGAAACCTCCCTCTCTTCTCCCAGTCCACCAGATGCAAAAAACTCATGTTGCAGTAGAGTTTGCAGCTTTTTACATGAAGATCAAGTGGCAGCAAAGATGCCTCCACAGACCTGCAACAGCGTGCTGAGGTGGCTGAGTGAGGGGCCAGTGTGGGCTTGGGGGATGCACCAAACCCAGCCAGGTCACCCATAGGGCTTGCGCAGCTTATGGAGACTGACCCGTACAAGTGACCACTGCAGCAGGGTAGGGGTTGTCCCACGCCACCACCCCAGCACCCTGGTAATGGTTAGCAACCTAAATAAGTTAGATTTTTTTGAGCAGAAGGCTGCTCTTGATGAGGTTCATCCTAAGACACGTAAAGAATGGGCTGTCAAGCTGTCAGTGGTTTGCTGTGGTAAAATCTGAGGAGGTGTGAGACACCAAGTGACAAGAAAAGGGCAAAATTATTTTTTAAAGGAAGGGGAAACTGAACACTCGCATCTTCTTACCTGCAATCCTTAGGGAGATAAAGGGACAAAGTACTTAGAAACACCTAGGAGAATGCAAGAAAAAAAGAAAAGAAACTTTTACGGTTTGTTTTAAACAAGAACAGAGCATGTCAGACCTACCGAATCTCCCCTGCAAGAAGGCTGCAAGCCTTCTGAGAAGGTGTAAGCAGTAGGCATCAGGTATTCTTGACTTTACCAAGGCTTGTGAAGTATGCTGCCAAGGTGCTCTTACAGGCAAGCTAAGGAAACGATCCAAGTGAAGACACAGAGGGACAGCACCAGAACTGGTAGATGAACTATGTCCACAGATTAATTGTTAATAGTTTATGGTGAAAAATGGTTCCTCTTTTCCTTTCCCGCACCCTAACACACCTCCTTTCTGTATCCCCTCGTTACGAGCTGGGCACCAGGCAGTCAGCATACGGCTGGCTCAGGGCTGGCTGTCAGGCAGCTCGCACTGCAGCCTTCCCTTGGTGGGACAACTCACCTGCCTCCTCTCATTCATCCAGCTACCACTTTTCATGAAACCTGTAGGAGTTTAATGTCCTGGGAGCATCTGCTTCTCTGTCAAAACAGACTGAAACCGCTCCATGAGTTAAAGCATTATCGAGACAGGACTAAGACAAACAGACAGCAGGATCTTTCGCAAACTGGTGCAGAAGGCTGTTCAACAGAGCCGTGCAAACGGTGCTTCAATTAGACGGGAAAAGTCAACAGCCTGAACACACAGTGGAGAAACGACTTGCTAGACGGCAAACCTGCAGGAGGGGAGCCTGCCGATTACGAGCCAAGCACGAATGGTGCGTGCTGTCACACGCACACAGAAAATCAAACATCCCACTGGGATGTGTAAACAGGACGTAACCCAGAAGGCAGGGGGGAAACCTCTCTGCAGAGAGCCCCATGTGCGGCTCTGAGCACTCACGCCACGGGAGAGGCAGCTGGGGTCAGGGCGGCAAAGGGAAAAGCTGCGCGAGGTCCAGAAAACGTAACCCGCAGGGAAAGGCTGAGCAAGCTGGAGCCAGCCAGTACAGACACGAGGTGGCTGAACAGGGGAACAGGAGCAGTAGTCTTCAAACTTATGCAAAAAGTGCTTTTTCAAGGAGAAAGGGACTGAAGCATCTCCCAGTTCCTCGGGATACAGGGCAGGCAGCTTTTCTAATTGTAAGGAAAGTGAAGGACTTGAACCTAGAGGTGCTGTGGTGTCTCCAACCCTCCCCCTGGTCAAAGGAAGCAGGTTCATAAACATCTGCCATGATTTCCATACGGCTGCTTTTGTTTGAGGATGGTGCTTTGAGTGTCACCCTGACGCCTGACCTTACAACTCGCTGGGACCACATCCCACTTTGCACCACCAGGGATAGAGTATCCCTTGACCTATAGGGACTGGATTGAAATCTCCTTTCCTCTAATGCATCAGCCAGACAGCCTTCAGGTAGCAGAGCTCCCTCAGCCTTGAAAAGGCGAGCCTGAGCTGGATCCCAGAGCACAGAGGAGCTGCTCTGCAGGCACACACATGGCGTTTTTATTATGTGGTACAACCTGGCAGCTCCAGAAGCTGTGCAGCTTCCCGACCCACAGATAGCCCAAGCACGAGGGGCTGGATGCTGTCTTCTCCTACAGCAGTCCCAGCAAAGGAAGGAGCTGGAAAGTCTTTGTACACTCATCTCCAAGATGACTTGGTGTCCACTGCTTCCTTCTGGGATTCAAGACTCCATGTGAGTCCCTTATTGGATCAACAGGATTCGTTTTTTTGTGGATGGCTGGGGTACCCCTGGCATGGACTTTCTTCAGCCCCAGCCAGCCTTGCTCAGTCCTCATCATCCTGTGACGGGTCTTCTGATGAAGACCCATTTCCTTTCAGAGAAGATGCTCTTTGCACACAAGCGCTCTCAGAATGAGGAGACAGCATTGTCTGAGAGCTTCCCCAGCAAAGGGTGGGCAAAGGCAAGTGCAGTGTCTTAAATGGGACACCAATATTCCATTTCCAGCTCTGCCACTGGTTTTTAGCCTGCACACCACATAGACTTTGTCAAATCATCTAAAATGCATAGCAATTTGATACTTTCGTGTCGCAGTGCAAAAAGATCTGTTTTTTCCCTTACACCTGTAGAGGAATAACACCACTTCCAACCACAGTGGGAGACACATACTGCAAGGACCTCAAATATACCACAATGAACAGCACGTGAAACGGGCAGGTACGTAACCTAAGAGACAGGAACACCTGTTATGAAAACCCTGTTTGCTTAGTAATTCAAAGCCACTTCATTCCACTGAAAGTAAACACGCAATTTCAAGGATTCATTGCAAGAGCTTCTACAAAACAATAAAAAGCCACTCTGCAAATACTCAGTCCTCCTCAGCTGGTGAGCTCCACTCCTTCGAGTTACATCTGCCATTATAGATCAGCTAAGTTTTCTTAACCCCTCCAGCCCCTTGCAGTTCCATCAGCTCGTCTCCTGCAATGTTGCCCTTCTTGCTTTTTCCAAATTTGAAGTACCAGCAGAAGACAGCAAGGGCCAGGAGGAGGATCAGAACCAGTGGTAAGTATAGGATGAAGTTCAGCAGTGGTGGTGATGAGCAGATCCTAGACAAAACAGTTGACTCTGGAGGAAAAAAGAAAGAAAAACAAGTAAGTGAGGCCCCAAGCTAGTTTGAGTTTCTCTCTCGTACTGTTTCTACAGGTTAACTTCTTAACACTTTTTCCTCAATCTTCAACAGCTACCAATTTTTAAGAATTCACACAGGCTACCTGAGGAGAGGGGGGAGAGAAACCAGGTAATTTTCCTCCATTTCTTGTTTTGGGACATCAGATAGGGCCCCAGCTTGTTCAGCTGAAACATCCCAACAGAAACAGCATGGCTTTTCAGCTAACTCGTTCCAGTCTGGACTCAGTAACGAAAAGCCATGTAACCCTTCACCCCTGGGTCCCTGCCCGACACCAGTGACAGTGGGGTGAGGCAGAGGTCTGTCAGAGGCTGACAGCACAGAACAAGGAGGGACCAGAGGAAAGCAAAGGAAAGGAGATCAAGGAGGTCCCTGTCTCCCCCAGACACCTGCCCCTCCTTGCTTCTGCTATTCTGTTTCAGCCACGCCGAGCCGCAGGCAGCTGCAGACCCCATTCCCGGCAGCTCCTGCAGAACAGCTCCCCGCTTGGGGTGCGGGCTGCCTGTACAGCTGGCGGACCCTCCAGGTACTGCGAAAGGCTGAGTCGGGTCAGCCCCACACTACCTGAAAAGCTCTCATTTGCAGCCTCTCCATTTTTGTCCCAGGCTCCTTACAGCCACTGACTAATGCTGGCCATCAAAGTCTCCTCGCTTGGCACACAGCTTCAACACCACAGACTGACCTCAGATGCACCTGGCCCACCACGAAGGGTCACGCCAATTCCTTTGGGTCCGTTTTATCCATCTCAAAGTGTTGTTCCTCAATTCTCCTCCTTACCCAATACCCATGCGCAGATGCTTTACGCTTGCTCTGCAGAACCATGCTGATCACGCAGGTCTGATGATTTGAAGCTGTCCACGAGGGACCGAGGGACCTACACAGCCTGGTGGGCCAGGTGTGTCCCCAGGGATGAACCAGCCTGGGGGCTACTCCTGGCTGTGAAACTGGCTTTTACCTCTCTACCTCTGAAGCTCTGTGTCCCATCCATATAGACGGGAGCAGCATTTACTCTCCTGTAGGAAAACAGGGTGAAGTCTCCACTACGTGAATGCCTCTGTAGTACTAGGGAGGCATCAGCATCAGGGATTAGAGATGAAGTTACTCTTGGTTACAGTTATACTTGCACACGGCTGTGTCCTTAGCTCTCAGAAAACTCTGCAACATTGAAATCTGTGAGCCAGAGGGGCATTCTGAGATTACCTGCATCACTGAAGAAACACACACACCCCCAAGGAAAAAAAAAAAAAAGGAGAGAGAGAAAAAGAAAGAAAGAACACCCCACTAGTCTCTTGGGTTTTCTGAAAACCATGAAAGCTGTTTGGCCCAAACACATATGCAAAAATTGGAGGAGAATTTTCCAGCAGTTACTGAGCAATTTTAGCAATGGTTACTCCACCAGTACCAGGTAACAAGAGGCAGAGGGAGCTGATGAAGGGGAAATGCGACTGCTAGAGGGAGCCGTGATGGACAACAGCAGGAACATAACAGCAGGGGGATGAAGCACTGTCAGTCCCTCCTTGTGCAATTAAATCCAGATTAGCTTTGCTGTAGGTGCAGTCATGTGAGTAGGCTCTGTGCGTGCCTCTGCCAGTAGCGGGAGGGAGGGCTCTACAGGGCCCCCCGAGCTCTTCCATGTCGGCCGGCATCGGTAATTGCTGCAGAAGCTATAACCACATGTGGGCACCCAGGCTGGCTTCGGGCATGGCAGCTCCAGGGCTGAAGGCACGAGAAGAACTGCCAGATCCTCTCAGCTGGGTGCAAACACAACTGATTTCACTGTTCATATTTCTTCCTCCACATAGGAGACCCAGATGACCCATTTCCCAAAGAGGCAACAAAAGCATACTTTTATCCTTCTTGTTACCTCCCTAAAAAAACCTGTGTGTGCCTGAATGAAACCTTTGCTTTTTTTATTTTATTTTTTTTTAATTTAAAATTCTGTATGCAGAATCCAGCTCTATTTTTGAATCTAACATGCACCCCAACTCACCCCAAGAGGACAAAGGCTGTTTTTAGAGACCTCACTGGAGACAGACTTGCCAGAAAAATCACACCACAAGATTTTTTTTCCCCCCAAACCATTAGCATTCTGGTCCAAATGGCATCACTGAGAATAAAGGTTTGTACCCATGGTCCTGCAGAGACCCTGCAAGCCAGCAAAGCACAGCAGACACAAGCACACTCAATGGGACCCTTTGGACCATGTGCCCCATGGTCAGAGCTCTTGGTATCTCATCTGACCACCACCTCCAGTGTTTACAATGCCAAGCACCCGCGATTCAGCCTTGGCAGATGGATGGGACTGGGAATGGGATCTCATTGCCTCCCTCACCAGGCCCATAGCATGCATTCTTCGAAGAGCTCCCCTCCCTCCCCTGGCTTCCAACACAACTCTGGCAATCTCCCCAGCACCGACCCCACTGCAATCCCTTTGCAAGTCCTCCCATCCCCGCTGCATCCTTGCCATTGCAGCCGGCACCGCCAGCAGAGAGCTGCCGTTACCCAGCCCCCGCCCCCCAGCACAGCTAAGGGGGAACCGGTGTGGGGCGAGCCGCCCCTCACGCCTGGCAGCGTTACCTGGTGGGATGGTCGCGAGCTGGGTGTACCCCGAGCACGCCGAGGCTTGCAGAGCCCAGCCCTTCCCCTCGCTCTGCTGCTGCCACTCCTGCACCTGGCAGTGGTACACGCCGGCATCGCTCTCCTCCACGCTGTGCAGCGTCAGGCTGAAGTCACCGGCGGCAGGGCGGCGGAGGTGCAGCCTCCCGGCCAGGCTCTCCCAGGGGTACTCGATGGCACCGTCGCAGTGGAGGGTGAGCAGGGGCCTGGCGTAGCCGCTTTCCTCCCTCCGAAACCAGGTGGCTGAGAGGCGGGTGGCGGGCGTGCGTGCGCCCCGCAGCAGGCAGTGCAGCGTCACCTCCTCGCCCTGCCTCGCCAAGATGCTGTGGTTGGTTTTCTCCAGGTGCAGTTCGTGCTCTGGGGCAGGGTGCAAGCAGAAAGAGACGTTGCAGCATTGCACTGCTGTAGAAATCTTCCCATCTGCACCCGCAGGCTGACGGAAAATTTTCCGGAGCGAGCGTAGGGGATTGGGATGGGTTCTTGGAAGAGCTTCTGCAGGACACCCCCGGCCCCCGCGCTCCTGTGAATCATTCTCTCCCTTGGGGTGTGTTCTTCCCCCTGCCATCATCTTGAGACCCCCTGCTGTAGTATTTCCCACCCCTTCCAAATAAGCGATAAGGCATCCATTGGACTGAAAGCTATTTAGGGAGCTGGAATTCTCTGATCCACTTTATTTAGGGCTGCAGCCATAAGCCATGTCATGCTGAGAGGGGGAAGGACTGAGCCAGGGAGACCCACCGTGCACCCCAGTGGTGCAGTGCCCAAGGTGAGCGCAGCTAAGCGTTCAGCCTTGTTCTCTGTGGCTATGCGCAGAAGGGTAGGGAAAACTTTGCATCTTACTTCAAGATGCTTGGGAGTACCAGGAAAGGGCTGCTTCTTTTATTCACAGCACTGTACAACAACCAAGTGCACCACGTGTTGGAGGGAGGAAAAAGAAAACACCACGGTTCACTTTGTTACGAAGCATTAGACATCATCTGCCCATGGCAAAAACAACAGCTTGACTTGTTTGGGAAGATGTAGTAAATCCTCTTACTGGCCTATTTCCATCTGAGAGGCACTGACACCTCCTGCATCCCTAAGTCTCAGACCCAGCGCCGGAGCTGCTGCTTCCCCTTAAACTCCGCCTGCTTAGGAGAGGCCTGGCGGGGGCCCCATCGTAAATTGATCCAACCTTCTCCAGAAGCAGCTACACAAGAGACAACCGCCGCTCACCTGGGAGCTTGAACTCCAGCGTGGTCCTTCCCGATGCTCTCTCTCCGAGGTTGTACCAGCCGTCCACCAGCCAGAGCCATTCCTCTACCACACAGTAGTACCTGCCCTGGTCCCTGGGGTTTGCAGAGAGTATCCGCAGCCAGAAGACATTGCTGGACAGCCTCTGGCTCAGGAACCGGGACTTTTGTGCAGGAGAGCTGAACTCAGCCCCGTACTCCAGTATGTTGCTGTAGTTGGCCCTTACGATTCGCAAGGGCGTTGCATCGGCTGGAGAAGGAGGTAGGAGGTACCAGGTAACGGCAAACTGAGAATTATTCTGGGCAAACATGATCCTGCACTCAATGGCTGTGTCAGCACCGCCAGCAATCTCCACAGAGCTCTCTTTCGTAGACACCTGAAGGTTGCTTTCTAAAAATGGAGAAACGAAACAATCATGCCAGCTGCCGCTGTCAATACAGGGATGCTGGCATGGAGGGGAATAAGGCTGTCCTGGTGAGGAAGGGGGGAAAGAGCCAGTCCACACACCTTTACGTGAACTGTGGCGGGGAATCACTGGCTGCTACTGGGCAGGGGAGTAGCGGAGGAGGCAGAGGGCAGGAATGGGGAGATGGAGGCAGCCGCCGTGCTGGAGCTCGGAGGCAAGGCCTCTGTCTGAAGCCAAAACGTCCGTGTGCCACCGCTCCTGTCGGCAGGCTCGCACACAAGTGAGCATAATGGCACCTCCCTCCAAGCGAGCTGCTCTGGGCAGCGCTGCTGCAGTCAGAGTCAGCAGGTAAAAGCCAGGACCTTTCCCCAAACCCAGAGAGGCTGCCAGCACAGGAGACAGCAAACTGCCCAGGGTGGCCTCTCGCTTGAGCATGGCCTGGCCTGACACCCACCAGGGCAGAAAATACTCCAGAGAAGCAAAAGCTACTAGAGCTCAGAGAGGAGCCACAGGAACCGCTGCTGTGAGCACTCAATTTTGATGAGGAAAATTGCTGTTAACGCTCTCGAGGTGATCTTCTCCGAGAGGAAGTGGAGCACTTGCTGTAAAGCCCCTTTCTTTGCATCCCGAGTCTCTTCTCGCTCCTCTTCATTCCCACTAAAGATCAACTACCAAAAAGGACAGGGCAGCTGCTTGCCTTTTCCTTTGGCACCAAAAGACGTGGTGCCATTTTCCCTTCCAATTTCAATTTAATCAACCAAGCCGAGCCTCTCGCTGCCCACCTTGCTATGAGCCCTGACCGCTGACGCCACACTTTCTGCCCGGCCCGGGAGCAGCGGAGCACACAGAGAGGCACAGCTGCTGCAGCGACCCATGCGGCCTGGCCGGCTGGCCGGAGGGCTGGCTAGTGCAAAGCCCCCCACAGCTTGCTCTGGAGCCGGGGGAAGCCACCATGGGCGGCTGCACTGAGAGGCTGGGGGGAGCATCCCCACTAGGGTTGAACAGCAAGGCACATTATGTCTGGATGTCCACCTGCCTGCCCAGGGCACTGCCTATGGGACCCCACCAAGGGTCAGATGCAGAACTACCTGAGAGGTTGGAGGTGGAAAGGACCTGTCCTCCTTCCCCTCCTGTTACAGCTTTTCACTCATGTCCCTCCCGTCTGAAGCTACAGGCCAGATCCACAGTGACATTTAAACTCCTAAAGCACCGACTGACACCGAGTGGTAAATAAAGTGCCAAAGCAAAAGTCAAGAACTCCAGTATCTGTGCAGGCTCTAACCATGAGATTTTACACATAAAGAAACAGGCTGCTGATTTTTGTGATTTGCAGCTTCATTTTTCTGCAGCTTCACCTCATCCCATTGCTGCTAGAGCCAGCTTCGGTCCCAGACTTACTTCTCTACCTTCTTAAATATCCTTCACTGGCTCACGCTGCCTTTCTCAGACAGACGGTACCAGAGCTAGCAGCCACCTCCCACTGCGCATAGCCCCCCTCCCAGTTCCCACCATCTTTACAGCATCGCAGTATCCAGTAATGGCTGCAATACATTTGGAGCCAAACGTCACAGTATCTTGCTGCTCCACTGCTGCTGTCTCCTCTGTGTAGATGATCTACAATGACACCTGCTTGTCTTAATGCCATGTACACCACTGACAGACGCTCACAGCCACTGTCTGCTGTCACCCCTCAGCCTCAGTACCACCGCACAGACCCCCTGCCCCAGGCCAGCTGTAGCTCAGGTGTAACACGGAGCATCCCAGCACCCAGCTCCGCAGAGGCGAGGGAAGAGCAGGAGTGGAGCAGGAGGGAGAGCACCATGGAAACAAGCCTGAACAGGGAAAGGAATGCATCAGCTTACACTACAGCAAACCCATCAGTTAAAAAAAAAAAAACCACACAGAAAATACATAATTTCAGTTCACTGGATTGTGATCCCAAAAACCCAGGGTTTAGAGGAAGGAGCACTTAATGCATGAAAAAAGAGCAAAAACTCTCCTTTGCTGGCAGAACAGACATGAGGAAAAAAGAAACCAAACCCCAACATATCCTCATGCCTGCCTCCACAGGTTTTGGCTGGGACAGCCCTTTAAATTCCTGCAGCAGCCACAGCCAAGCGGGGCAAGCCAACACCGTGCTGCTGCCGGGGGTGGCAGGGAGCAGGCTCATGGCAGGACGGCCAGGGAGCTGCGGTGCATTTGCAAACATCTCTCTTCCATAAGAGGATAAGGCTCCCTGTGCAATGCCGGCAGGCGCAGCAGCGGCGCAGACCCTGCCTGCAGAGGTGGCCGTAAAAGGCAACCCTGAGCACGGTCCCTGGCTGCACAGCCCAGCCTGGGGGGAGATACCTCCACCCAGAGCCCCCGGCACCTTGCGGCTCAGTGATGGCTCCCAGCCCAGCAGTGAGCCCTGGTGCTTTCTCAGCGCACCTCAAATACACGGGGGGAAGCTCAGGGGGATGTGGACATCTCCCTAGCAGCAGCTTTGGGGACTAGTCTCTCCCTACCACCCCACAGCCCCGCAGAAGCCCACACCATGGGAGATACCTTACACCCCTAGCATTCAAGCAGGCTCCTTGCGGGGGGGAATACTTCTTCCCAGAAACAAGGCTTAAAATCCTAGTGGCAAGGCTGATCCCTATATGCTTGGCATCATTTGCAAACAAATAGCCACTCCCCACCACCAAATTTGCCTCCAAGAGCGTTGTCAGGAGCCATGGGTGCTGAGGAAGAAACAGGACAGGCAGCACCGCCTCATGCGGCCGCAGGGGGTGACCCGGCTGGGCACACCTGAGCCATCAGTGGTTCTGGTTGCCCCTGGTCACATTTGATGGATTTAAAGTTGCAGAAGGAGAGATCTCTGCTGAAAAAGCGTTCATGGCACTGCTTACCTGGCAGCACCACCTTTATCCCCACAGCGTTGGACCTGGCGGTGGCTGCCGGCTGCCCCTGAGGCAGAGCATGCCTCCTCCAGACCTCCACCTCACACTGGTATGTCCCCTCGTCGGCAGCCACAGCACGGTGGATGTGCAGCCTGAAGGAGGTGGCAGCCTTCGTCAGCTGGGCTTTCCCCTGGAAGTGTGGCTGCGCTTCCCCCCAGGCCATGGTGCCACTGGGAAGGACCTGGACCAGCTTCTGGTAGTGGCCGGCAGGCGGGCTGGGCTGGAAGAGCCACCCCACAGACACCGGCACCTCCTCGAGGGTATAGTTGGCGTTCACTTGGCAGACGAGTTCAAAACTCTGCCCGTATCTGACGGTGGCAATTCGGCTCCTCAGTGTGGCGTGCAGACCGAGACCTGCTTGGGAGGAGAGAGCCCTTGGCGCCAGGACAGGAACCCTGCCCCATGCCACCACCCTCTCCATGCAGCGCCATCCCCGCCGCCCCAGCCACTGCAACCCCATGGCAGCCAGCAGTCCTGCCGCTCCTCTGCCAGTGCTGCTCTCCCCGAGAGCTCTCCTACCTCGTCCCTGCTCTCCCACTCCCCAGCCCGCCCTGGGCAACCCTCTCTTCCAGGCTCCCCAGTCCCACCCCATGGCAGGGAGCCGAGGATCCTCTGCTAATGCTGCTTCCCTGTTTGCTGCTTCTGTCCACCCTCCACAAAAGCCTCCTGTGGCCCAACCAGTGCTCTCAGGCACCCAGGCCCAGCAATAAGAAAGGAAAACCGCTCTAAATCACAACCAAAAGCTGCCTCTCCATAAAGGCACCCATTCCAGCTATCAAAAGAAGAAACGGTGTGGGGGTTGCACGCCGGGGAGGGTTAGCGGCTCTGTGCTCAGACAGGAGGGCAGGAGAAGCGATCCGATGCCAGCACCAGGATGTATCTCTGAAAGGCCACCATACAAGTCAGCAAGTGCCTTTGTTGAGCTTAATTACTGTAAGTAATTATGCTGCTAGAACAGATATTTTGTATTTCAAGTTAAGGAGACAGTCAGAAAGACCTGCTGAGCAAGCCGTTGCCTTTTAGGTCTCTGGGCACTTTAACTGTTGTGTCCCACTTGTCTCTCCCAAAACATCTCAGGGAGGACTTCTGCTAGAAATGGGGAAAATGAGGCACTCCAGGGCCAAGTGATCAGCCTTAGGTCACCCTGCAGCAGCAGAGCTCAGGGCACAGCAGACCTCTGTCCTACCCACATGTGTCCAGTCGCTTCTCCAAGCCTTGCCTCCAGCGCGTCCAGCTTGAAAGCCTAGAAATAGAGGTGGTCCAACTCACCCATGGAGCTGACTGTCACCGCTGTCTCCCCCTCCTCTGTCCGGCTCTGGCTTCGGGACCACTCTGTTGCTTCACACCAGTACTGCCCACCGTCACCCTCATCCAACGTGTTGGGGATCACCAGGGTGAAAGCACCAGCGCTCAGCTTCTCTAGCCGGAGGCTCCCCCAAGTCCTGCTGTCCTGGTAGGTGCTGCCCAGGCTCATGGTCCCATCCTGCTCCATGGTGGCCACCAGCACCCGAGGACCCGGGTGCTGTGGTGGCAGGTGCCACCATTGCACAGACACAGGGCTGATTGCTCCTTGCACCTTGCAGAAGAGAATCAAGGCATCTCCCACCATGACCCGTGGCGTGCTGGTGGACACAGACAGGCGCATGCGGCTCACTGCAAAAAACAGTTACTGCGTGGGAGGGGACGTTGTTGTGCTCCTCAGAGAAAACCAGAGATACTGTGGCATTAAACAGATAGACTAGATAAATCTTGACATTGGAAAAGGAAAGGAATTGTCTGAAATTTTCAACCAGCCTTTTCTCATAACTTTGGAGAGGGCTTTGTGGTTTGGGTTTTTTTCTTCCTTCTTTAATGTCTTTCCTGGGATGTGGATACATAAAGACATACTTAAGAAATAGAGTAGGCAGCTCTGCCTTAAACAGGCAGCTCCTGCTACATCAGGATAGTCATTGTCTAGCTATGACAAGGAAACCAAGAGTCTCCTACACATCTTTCTTAGAGTGATTTCTCAAGTCATCCCTCCAAAACATGGGGAGAACACTCATGGAAACTGCAATGACCCCCTCCATCCAGAAGTACCTGTTCTGCTGGGTCATCCTGTGATCCTCAGGAGTAGCAACAGGCATTGCTTACAATTTTCTGTGCCAAAGACAAAGGAGGACCCAACCTCTGCAGAACTCTACCTGTTTTCCCCAAAACTCATTGCAAAAAGACTGAGTTTACACTTTGTTGATAGCTGCTGCATCCATCATGCTACCATTTGCCAGAGCAAATGCTTTTCCCATGATCATCTACCAAAATCTATGGCACATTGGCATTCTTGCAGCAAACAGCAGGTATGTTGCCCCTGCCAAGATGAGGCCAAACTTGAAGTGTTCCCCAGTCAGGGATCACTGCAGGCTTTACCTAGAGGAGTAGCCATTCGGATTTACTAACCTATTGGCTTTACATCGACTTGGATGTCTGATGACATATTGGTTTGGATGCTGTGAAAGTCTCCAGGAGTCTTCACCTCCGAAACAGAGCAGTGGTACGTACCGCTGTCCTTCAGCCCCACCTCATAGATGGTGAGGACATAAACCGTGTTGCTTTGCTTGAATGCTCGGAGCTGCCCTAGCTTGGCTCTCTCCTCATATTCTTCCTCCCAAATCAATACCCCATGGGGGTCAACCCTGGCCACTTCCACACTGTTGAGGAGCCAAAGCACTTGGAAATGCCTGCTGCTCTTCTGGGCTCCCACCATGCAATTTAACTGCAAGGTATCTCCTTCAGAAAGGGAGCTTTCAGCAGCAGTGATGTCCACGGAGAGGTGTCTGTGGGCAATCAAAAGCAAAGAGGATGTTGGGTGACCCTGTCCACACTTCCCTCCTGCCTGGCAGCACCAATGGCCATGCAGAGAGAAATGGGAGGGAATTCACTATTGAAACATTTTCTTTCATTAGAAAAGTGATCAGGATGGAAAATTTTGCCTGTGGGGGGACAGTTGCCAGCTCCAGGCACTAACCAGCAGTCACAGGTGGAGGAAGCACCAGAGCCCTGAAGATCCCCCCTTTGGAGAAGCTAACCCTTCCAAAGCAGAGCACCCACCCAGATGGCCTGGGGACATAGCCACCCCATCTCAGCTCAGGCATCCGAACAGAGGGCTGCCCTAACCCAGGGGCATCAGCTTTTGCAGGGGGCTGCTCCATCTTGCCTCCTGGAGCTGTTCTGCTTCATGTAACAAATATCCCTTTAAACCAGAAAGGGGCACAAAAGGGGCTTTATCACTCAGCGGTGTTTTTAACTCTGCTGTCTGTGGTGGGAGAAGGCACGTGGAGGACTGGCATACAAGCTGCTTGTCTAAATCTGATGCTGCTGGTCCCACATGCTGCTGCAGCCCTCACTGACTGCTGCAGGATGTGGGCAAGAGATGCTCTCCAAGTTGGAGAGGTTTTGGGTTAGTTCCTACAGAAAGCAGAAATGTCAAAACTTATCACAGCATGGGGTGGCTGGAGAGAAGCAAGAGGAGGTGGAGGTCACGTCCTAGCCCCTGTCCTGCCCCCCATACCAACCAGCATTAGGTGCCGAGCAAAGAGGGGGAACACAAAGCCGTCTTCTCCTTGGAAGACCCTCTTGGGCAGTCAGCTGCACCTGAGATAAGGACCCTGTATCTGGGTCCTATGATAGGATTCACCTTCCTCATGGGGCATTCAAAGCCTCTGTCACTAATGCACCCTGGTTCCCAGCTTCAGCCCAGCTGGAGAGTGGCTGCAGGCAGAGACTCACAGGGTACCCTGAAACCCTGCGCCATGACCCCACACAGCAGCGACACAGCTGAAAAACAGGAGGTAGGGCTGAGCCCCGACTCCTGGGGCAGGCAGCCTGGCTCACACCGCTGGGTCGCTGTGCTGCCTACCGTGTCTAACAACAAGAGCAAGGCTATGAACTGTGGTTTGGAGGTAAAACAGAGCAACTCCCAGACTGCCACTGGAAGGGCTCAAATAATTTATTGAAAGTAGAGTACCCTGTGAATTTAAACACTCGTTCATAAACAGTTTGTGAACAGGAATCCCAGCTGCTGCAGATATGTTTGGCATTCCCAAATATTTGCTGGAGAGTTTATAGAAAACACTGGAGCAGTTGGCCACAGTCAGAGTGGTCACTGGCTCCCGGTGAAATGGGGTGCTCAGCCCCACAGCCCAGGCTTTACCACAGGTCTCTGGAGGGAGCCCCCAGCCCCACAAATGTGATGGAGGGCTCATACGCCTGCCACACTTTCCCTCTGGCAATATCAGCAGCTCTAATACAACCACCATGTTGTCCTCTTATCACCATTGCCTCCCTTCTACCCTTGATGGCTACCACCATGCAAATATTAAACTCTGACAAGGTTTTTCTATTTCTAAGCAATCATGTGGCACCAGTACACAAAACCACACACTACTGGTCATGGTGAACCCTCTTAAACAAGCAGATGCAGGAAAGCACACTGACTGCTATTGCTTGCCAGGCAGCAGCAGGTATGGAAAGGCATTGTTGCAAACAGTGCATAATAAGGGGGAAAAAGCTTTACCAGTCAGCCAGGTTTTGGGAACCAGGCTCTGACAGTGGGAGACTGCACTTCCCTCCCCTCCCCATGGTACCTTGCCCCCCTGAGCTGCACACAGGGTTTTTGGTCCTTAACCATCCGTTTCTTTGGCTTCCTGCTGTGACTCACCACCCTCCCACGAGACAGTGGTTCCCCTCACCACCCCAGCTCTGCAGCCTCCTCCATCTGCCCCGAGGTATGGGGACAGGGTACACCACCTCCCCAGGCATCTTTTCTGAGAGAGACTTGCTCCCATCTACTGCCTATCTTAAAGGGCATCAACTAGACACAGCCTTGCCTTGGCTCCTTTGAGGTGAAACTCAAAGGGTGGGGGAAAGAGACATTTTTCCCTTCCTCTGGGCACAGCTACCCATGCAGCTGGAGAAAGAGCAGGGTGAGGGTCCGCAGCCAGCAAAGGGCTTGCAGCAGGGGGGATGGCAGGCAGGGCACTCGGAGGAGTGGCAGCAAACACAAAGCCCAGGCCAGCAGACTCATGACAGCACAGACAGACAAGCCACCTCCAGCAGACACCAGAGCCATGCAGCATATGCAGTGCATCCCCATGTCCCTCTGTGCCCATGGCCAAGACACCATGACGGGCACTTGACTTACGTACTTCAGTTTTTGAGGCTGAGACACCCTCAAGGCAGTCTAACAACATGGTTTTCTGCACACTGGAATGTAATGCTGCCAAGGAGCCAGGCTGCTGTGGTCACAGGCTGCTCTCTCTCTGCTAACACCTTGCGTGAGCCTGTGAGGTTGCATGATCGCTGCCGGCGTCAGAGACTCAGCTATGTAAACCTCCAAAGCAAGATGCACTAACAGCTCCCAAAACAGGGGCTGCCATGGCCCTGAGCCCAGCCCACCCGCTTCAGTGCCTGGCAGATGCAGCCAGACCCACCAGTGGGTCCCCGGGCTGTGGCGGAGGCAGGCGAAGGCCACTGAAGGCTGCTGCTATAGAGCCTAGAATGCACAAAGGAGTTGGAGCCAACGTGTGAGTTTGCAAGGGTCTTACCTGGGCTTATGACAGCCAGCGACGTCCTCCCCGTTTGCTTGTGGGAGATGTCTTTCCACGTTTCATCAGGATCCTGAATCCACTCGGCCGCCTCACAGTACAGCTGCCCCTGGTCGGACGGCTCCACTCCCCCGATAGAGAGCTTGTACGTCGTGTTCCCCACCTTGTTCAGCTGCACAACCCCTGCCAGAAACCTCTGCATGTAAGAGGGCCCTGGCCTCAAGATGAAGTCTTTGGAGAGGGCGAGGACCTCCTCAGCATGGCTTTCTCCGGTTCCCTGAAGATGGTACCAGCCAACAGAGAGATGCGTGTGCTGGACAGTGGACTTGGACACCTCGCAGGTGAGCTCCACTGGGTCTCCTTCAGCACGGGTGAGGACCTGGCGTGCCATGGAAGCCGAGAGGGTGTCTGCGATCACTGAGCATGGGGGGGAAAAACACAGAGAGCAGCACGTCATGGGAAAGATTGTCTCTCGGCCTTGATGGGCAACCTGTCAGCCACTGCAAAACTGCAGCCAGGCCCTAAGGGATCTGACAGCATAGGAGAAATATCTTTTGTAGCTGATTGACATGGCTTCCATCAGCCTATGACAAGGTGTGAAGTGGTTAAAACCTCAGCAGGGAAGAAAGCACAGTGGATCTGTCTGCAGTACCCTCTTCAGCCAAACTGTGGGCAGTATTAATTAGGCAACCCCAAGGAGATGAACATCCAGCCCCTCACGACCCCAAGTGCAGGCTGGTACAACATCAGGATAAAGGAGGAAATGGGTGAATACCAAGTGGAAGTTCCATACCACCATGTAGACTTGGCAGATTACAGTAGGGCCTTTGCCTCTCCACCCCGTGGCGTTCCCTCTCCCCAGTGCTCTGCAGGAGCTGCTACCTCCCTCTATCTGTGGGTATCCAGCTTGGGTGAAGTCCCATACCCTGACCTGAGAGGACACCAACAGCTAACACACAGAGCCTGAAAACTCCCTCCCTCTTAAGTGCTTAGCTGTGAAATCCTGTGGCTGCATCAGGAACTGAAGTTAAAGCTGGGCTATTGGACAGCAGAGGCTTCGTCTCCCTTCCCTTGCCCTGGCTGGGAGGAATGGCCAGAGCAACCTACAAGGGGATATCTGAGGGATGGAGCACCTCTGCTATGAAGAAAGACTGAGAGAGTTGGAGTTGTTCAGCCTGAAGAAGAGAAGGCTGTGGGGAGACCTTTAAAGGTCCTCCCAAGGATTTTATGATTCTATGATCTGGGCATCCCTATCTTGGCCCCTCGGGGCAGTATAGCAATCCCACAGTGGAGAGAGAAGGAAAATTTGTGCCCACCAGTCCCATTAATCACCCCTTTCCCCAGCTGCCTCTCTGTCAGAGACCTAGAGACAAGCATCTCCCCCCAGAGCAAAGGTGGGGACAGTCGAAACCTGCCTGCACCCCTGCCTGGGAGGGAGCAAAGCTCTCTTTCGGGACCCACCTGAGAGGTTCGTCTTGGCGCTGTAACTCCCAAAGTACCTCTCATCGGTGTTGGGCGTGTGGCACTCGTACTCCCCAGCGTCCCGGTCCTGCAGCTCGGTGATGTGCAGCAGGACGGCGTCCCCCTGCACCCGCTCCACATAGATCCCCCGGCTGTGCACCCGCTGGGTGTAGATGGCGTAGGGGAAGGAGGGGTCGACGGTGCTGACGATCTGCACCTCCCGCTCGGGGGCCGAGGGAAGGTAGATGGACCACTGGAAGTTCTGCTCCGCCGGGCCCTGGTAGCCGCTCACCTTGCACCACAGCGTGACGTGGGAGCCCCTCACACGGTACAGGGGCCCCTTCTGAACAGTCACCACTCGTTGGCCAGTGCCCAAACCTGCTGGCAAACAGTGGCCACATGCGGTGTCTGCAGGTGTATACGCTACAAGATGTATACGCTTGCACACCCAAGACGGCAGTTGGGTGTGGATGTGCACAGGGCTGCAGTGTAATACTGAAAAGAATTGCTGTGCAGTCTTATTCTTTGAAGCATGAAGTCCAAAGGACTTCACACCCCTTGCAATTTTAAGAACAAGTCCTGTAACAACAGACCTCCAAACTTTGTCTCCTAGCACACTGGGTCACAAGACAGAGACCAGAGCATCATGGCCAGAGGGCTGTCAAGCCTGTTCATGGCTGGAGAGCATCTCTCAGCCAGCTGTTCAGAGCAACCAGCAACCAGGCTGAGATCATTGCAGGAAGCTTGTGGTGTGTTGAAATTAAGAGGACGAAGCACTCAGGTCCTGCACAAGCTGAGGAGTGGGGGGGGAATAGAGCAGGTGCCAAGAGCTGACCATGGCCAGAGAAGAAGATGCAACACAGAAGCCAAGGGACATGGGACAGCAGAGGGAACAGGCAGGCTGGGTGACGCAGAGGTGCTGCATGAACAGAAACAGGGAGGGCATGGGAGAGAGACCAGCAAGAGCTCCTCCAGAAGGAGGGGGCACCGAAAGGCATCAAAGACTTCCTCCATTTCTGCCTGCAGCGTGTTTAGGGAGGTGATGGCCACCTATTCACCCTCCCCTCCTGCAGAGCTCACAGTGATGCCTCACTCTATTCTGGTGCCCAGTGTGCACACCAAGCAAAATGACCACAGGACGTGGGCACCGAGTCAAAACCCAACCATGAAGACCAGGCCAGGGAAGGGAGCTGGTAGCAGCACACCCTAAGAAACCCTCAGAATCCCCATCCCAAGATAAATGGGGGTCAGGTAACCCCCTCCACACTCCCAGCAGCTGCGCAACAGGGGCATGCATGTCCCCTCACCAAAATGCTGCCAGGGTCTGGGCTATCCTTTGGAGTGAAACCACAGTACCAAAAAGAGAATGTACTGCTGCACCTTCCACCATGGCCACTGAGCCAGAGCAGTCCTAGCCACAGCAGAGCCGTCCTGGCCCTGCAGCCGCAGCAAAGCACCCTGCTGAGCCACCCACTCGCAAAGGTCCCATCTGCCCACTTTAGGAAGGCAAAGTGGCCGGGGAGACAGCCCGCACCTCTGATCCATGCGGGTGCTGCTCCCAGCCCCAGGTACTTTACTTCCCCCTTGCTTGCCCCAGGAAAGCCCCTGCCACGAGGCAGGGCACTCACCTGTGAAGAGGAGGAGGAGGAAGGCAGCCACCAGGCATCGCAGCAGCCCCATGGGAAACAGCAAACTCTGCCTGGGTCCTCTCCCAGAGGGGCGGCAGAAGGCTCTCATGGGCGATGGCGACAGCCACCCCACTATTTTGAAAGTGGCTGGGAGGAAGCTGCCTGGCGGTGGTGGTTTCCTCTGCTTAGAAACGTCAGGGAGAGGTTGGGGAGTGGGTTGCAAAGTAACACGCCTCTGGGAGGTGACAGCCAGCACCCTGGCCCCATGCCGCCTGGGTGAGCACGATGCCTCAGGCCCCTCCTGCCACTGAGGGTCTGTGAGGTGCCCGGTGCTGCCGGCTGTGGCTTTGCTGTCCCACAGCAGCTCACAGACTAACCCCCTGCCTCACAATTCCCACTTCGGTGCATGGAATAGCTTGCTCCCTGTTAACAGAGGGGGCAAGGGGCCAGACTTCTAGGGATGAAGCTCCCCCCGTTATTTATTTTCTGCAGCTGCAGACAACAGGATGATGCCTCAGGTACAGGCTGGGCTGGCACAGTGCTCCTCGAGGATGGCTGACCAAGCTCTAGCATGGGGTGCAGTGGGGCACCCCAAGTGGGATGTCTCTCCCACTCCTACGAGCCCATCGGCTACACAGGCAGGAGGCCCTCTGCCATAACAGTTAGCCTAGCCCTGCCCAGCCCAGCCAGCTTGTCGGCTCTCAGAGGATCACCACACAGCTAGAAATCATCCAGGAATGCTCTCCTGTAAGCACAGCCCATGGGCAGGCACCTGGATGCAGGAGATCCTGGACCAGCACCGCTCATAGGGCAGTGAGACCACGGGGAGCTGCACTTGGGAGGGCTGAGGCCATGGGCTGCCACATGGCATCGCGCCATCGGCTCTGCATGGCCCAGGGCACGCTGCTGCTCCTGCCGGCAGGTGCCACAGACATGGTGGGAGGCTGACAGGCACGCACCCTGTGCAAGGGAAACCTAGCCTCTGGGGTGTGCAGCCGAACACTAGCAAGGGGCTCAAAGACACTCTCTGAAAGGATTTGTTTAGGGTTTGGGTGTTTGTTTTTTGGGTGGGGGTGGTGGGGGGTGGTATTTTGGTTTGGGTGGGTTTTTTTGCAGAAGAGATGGCAGCACAAGGCATTTACCCCTGAGCCATGCTGCTCTAACCGTACTGCCAGGGCATTGACTGGATGACTAAATTAGCTCAGGGATTCACAAGCAAAAACCAACTGTAAAACAAGTCCTTTTGCTTGATCCCATGGGACTCCTAGAGGGAACAAAATTCATGTAACGAACCAAAACAAACACGAGGTCCTTCCTTTCCCCATTTAATAAACTCATTCATATGACAGCCTTCGGGGCCAGGAGGCTGAGAATCCTCGCTGCAAGGCTCACGCCTCCATTAGCTGGCTCCTCATCAGCCTGCGTGCACAGGTCCCATAGCACCACACAGCTCTCCAGAAAGCCAAATCCAGGCCAGGGGGACAGGCTGTGGTAGCAGGCAGAGAGGTCCCTCCAGAATCTCACCTGTTCCCTGCCACCCACCCTCACTGCAATGAAATTGAGCAGAGGAGCAGCACCTGTTTTGAGGAAAGATGGTGTAATGCAGGGCTGAAACCCATGTGCGGCTTCCACAGAGGAGGTGAGCAGATAGGGCAGAGGCTGGCAAGCTGTGGAGTGCCCCAGCACACCTGTTGGTGAGGAGGGCCCACTGTCCCATGGCAGTAGGACACAGCCATGCACATAGCCATAACTGCGTAGTAGGCTTCTGTTCCCTGCTGCAGGATGAAACCCTCCCATCTTGGAGGCAAGGGATGGAAGGGTTTGCTTTCCAAGAGCAACTCACTGCCAGCAGTACCCCGGAGATGATCCTGCTGACTGTAAGCCAACCCGCTTACCACTGCAGAGGAGGGAAAAGCATCTCTGCTACAGCAACAGAGTAAATGGAAAAGAAACATGGAGTTCAACCTCAGTGAGCTTCCTACAGTCAGTGTGCAGATAAATACACACACAGGGACAGTTTAACTCCAAGCTTGCAACTCTAATGATGCATGAGTCACTGCTTCCATTTGCAATAGAGAAGCCGGGAAGAATAGGATTGCCTGGCCCAGGCCTATCACTGACAGTGATGCTCCTCTGTGGACAACAACAGCAGGTCCTTCTTCCTGGGACTGCACAGTCTAAAACTTACTCTCTTCCTCCCTGGGAAGGCAACCAGACATATGGCGGGGCTATTAACCACGCAAGGCAGGATAAAGTAGAATCCTTTACAAAGAGCATTGCTGTTAGAAACCACAACAGGGAAGCCGGATCCATGGGGAGAAAGATTCCCTCACTCCATTTTCCTGGGGAAGACACAGGACAGGAAGCAAGGGGGAAATACACCTCTTGGATAGCACAGAGGATCCCTGCCCATACCCACAAGGAGCAGAGGACTTGCCTCCTCCAAGCTAGGCAGTGCATGTGCCTGTGCACCTCACCTGGTGAGCTGAAGGGCTGCACCAGGGCAGTGGGGATTAAGCCCTACTGTCCCCCAGCCCTCAGCACAGCCTGGCAGGGTACCACTATCTCTTGCTTCAGAGCACAAGGCCAGAGGTCTGGTTGCCCACAGCACTGGCTTCAGCTTTCATGCGGGTGATGACCATCTTTAATTGCATGCCTCCATACCCATTCCCTCTTTCTGTGCCTCTCTAGATCCCTTTGTGGGCACCCTTTTTTTTGGATGCTGCTCAGCCACTGTGGGCCAAAGCTTTCCATAAAAACACCACCAAAAATAAAGCATGGAAAGCTTTACCTAGCCCAGTGCAGCCAAGGTACACTTAGACTCTACCTAAGAGCACAGCAGCAACCTGGAACATCCATGGGGACTTTGAAACCTCCTGGACAACCACTGACCAGACACTCCGCTTGCACACCACCCAGCTATACGGGCCCCATGAGCTCCCTCGCCCCATTTGGGTGCCTGGGGTTAGGCAGCAAGGCTCCCGAGCAGCAGATGACGCCTGTCTCCCCTGCCCACAGCCATGACTCTCTTTGCTGGCTTCCACCCATTGCAGCAGAGGACAGAGCCTACCATGCCTCCTGCAAAGTAGCAACAAACCACAACTTCCACAGAAATTAAAACCTCAAACCATGTCTTGGGCAAATCTGGCTTTGCATAGGAAGGGTTTTCAGCCACTGCTGAGGTTGCTTCCTCTAGGACAAAAAAACCCCAACAACCCAGCTCTTAAAAGGGAGAGTTCCCCGCATGAGCTTTTGGGCATTGCTGTACAACACCCCAGGTGAAAGCAAGCTGCTCTGGGAAGAGTGTGAGCTCTGGGGCCTCTGCTCAGCCCCGCAGCTCTGCCTGCTCCTCACCCCTGTCCAAGGCAGCCCTCAGCAGTGACCTGCCCTCCACATCTCTACTCACACAGACAAGCACCCTGGGGGTCCCGAAGCACTGAGGTGCAGGTGGAGAGGCAGCTGGGGACAAATTTGAGGCAGCAAGGTCCCAGCAGAGAGGCTGAAGGGGCAAAGACACCACAGTCCTTTCCTCCCAGCCCCTCCTCACCCTTCAACTTGTGCAACCTGCCCTCAATCAGTGTGGGTGGGAGTCCTACTCCCCAAAGGCTTTTTTGGGGGGGAAGGCACATGGTGCCTGCTTGGCTGTAAACACCGCAGTGCCTTGCAAAGGGCAGCCGCAGAGAGCTTCCTACAGTTCAAGCTGCTCTTGCAACCAAATGGGGAGGGGGAATAGAGCCCAGGGATGCAGGCTATAGGAAAGGTCTCCACAAACACCTCCCCTGCCTTTGCTTCACAGATCTCAGGAGACAAGTCCTGGGCCCAGAAATGCCATTGCCACATCCCCACGGTGACCGGGGAGGGGCAGGAGGAGAGGGAGGGAGGGAGCCTTGAAAGCAAGGGCCTGGCACCAGGCAGGGTAGGGGATGCGGAGAAGAGAGCAGCATTAGCTGGGATAATCTGGCAGTCTTGGGGGACGTGCCAGAAGCCTACAGATAATCAGGGGAGCTGGCGCAACAGACTTTGAAGTCTGCCATCAGGTTTTCTCAGCCCAGCTCAGACATCAAAGGCAGCTGGTTACTTCCCCCAATTACAGAGCAGGAGTCAGCCGGCTGCCTGGCTTCCCCAAGGCTGGCCAGCTCAGCTGCGATTCCCCGGGCACACTCTCATGGGCAGAAGCCTCCTGACAGAGCAGAAATGCCCAAATCCTCCAGCTCCTGCCGGAGCCAGGCTCGCTTTGCTGAGAGCTCACGTAGCAGCTACGTGGGCTTTCACCTTGGACTGTTGGAGCCAAGCGAGATCTCAGTGGATGAAGATCTGACATGCTGCTGAACAAACCACCCGCAAGTTCCAGGGAAACGAGATAGCCACAAAAACAGGGGGAAATCTAGCAAAGGTGATGAAAATAGCAACTTTTTCTCATGGCAGTGACCCTGTTAGTCAAATCCTGTGTGTCCTGAGCCCTTGTGGGACAAGGCTTCAAGGACAAGAGTCTTCATAAGCAAAACACACAGCAGCACAGAAAGGATGTTGCAATTGTTTTGCACTTGAAAAAGACAGTTATCGGTACAGGAACTGAAACAAATGATTTAAAAAAAAGGCAATTGAAATCTAAGCACAGAACAGGCTGGGAAGCAGAGAAAAACCCATCCTATGCAACTGCAGCTTTCTAGGACTCTGGCCACTCTTAGCAGTAAGAGGCTAGGGCTAGCCTAGGAAGAGAATGCCCACAGCTCTTTTTTGGTGAGCCAGCATTTGCTCACTTTTGCACCATTTCTACTGCAAAAAGTCAAACAAGAATAAAATTGGCCAGGGCACTGCAGAGACACCAAAGTCCTTCAGGAACGTGGTATGAGTTATTCCTGCTTCAGTACTGCAGCAGCAGGCAAACACACTTGTTCTGAATCTGCTCTGCCAGTAAGACATAAGCACAGCCTGAAGCACATACCTCATATCTTATCCCAATAAGATCACTCTTAACTCTTCAGCCCCCCCATCCATTTGGGTTTTTTTTTGTTTTTAAATATTTTACCCACACAAATGGGCTGAAAAACCTCACTTCTCTACAACCATAGCTCCATCAGTCTTCATAGTTTGGGCCAACAGTGCATTTCTGACAAATCTCCTGGACATCTCGCCTTCGCTGCAGGTGGCAGAAAGTTCAGGGAGGGGCACAACATGCCACTGGGGACCAGGAGGGATGCTGCACCAAGGGAGCTAATTCATCTCCTCCCTGCCAGCTCGCCACAGCTCTCCCAGGAAGGAGCCAGCATGCGTGGCAGCATTGCTCAGCCGCTGCCCTTTCCTGCGCCGCATCAGGCCACGCTCCTCTGGCTGCAGGGCTTGGCTCCAAGGCAGTACAGCCTGTCCTCTGTAAATCCCAGCGATCCCCTGCCGCAGCACATGCAGAGCTCGATCACGTCACCAAGCAGTCAGCAAGTGCAGCTCCCCTGCCTGGCTCGGCTCCTGCACAGCACTAGGAGCTGCTACATTCTGCCCCCGGACCTCTCCACGCTGGCATTCGAAGCAGGAGCATCTTTTAAGCAAGCAGCATCATGGAAGACTGTTTGAAGCAGAGCAGCAGAGGGTTGCGCCTGGTCCTTTCAGTTCCCAATGGACACAGCAAGGGCAGAAGCCGGGGAGGAAAGGAGGGAGGTTATGAGAGGGAGAGCAATCACAGCAGGCTGTTGTTCAGTAGGAACTTCTGTGGGGGAATACAGAACAGTATTACATGTTGGGAAAGAAGCTAGGTTTTAATATTAAGCTGCTTATTTAGGTCTCTAAGTTATGGAGATGCTGCACTTCAAAACTAATTAGATTGACAGAGCTTGGATTTCATTATAGGATTTCCAGAAGCAAGAAGGTTTAAAAAAATATTAAATAGCTGCCCTGGAAATGTTAGCAAGGGAATTAAACAGCCATTGCTGCAGCCAATTGTTAAATACATCTAAGCTGGGAAAAATGACAACTCCAGCTGCCAAAACCCACTGCACCAGTGGCTACAGTAGGGAGCTATTCTCCTAAAAGGCCTGAGCAGAAGATGCACAAAATATGTTTCCCAGTACTAGAGGTAGGTCTAGAGGGTCTCCAAGACCCTTTTCAGGAAGCACGTGCCTCCCTCTGACAGCAGCACGTGGATCTGAAAGCACATGGATTCTTCCCTGCCCTGAACCCACTGCAGTGAGCAGAGCATCTGGGCATTGTAAGCAGACAACTGGGCTGAAGAGGGAGAGGCTGTAGGTCCCACAGAGCAACACAAGGGCTAGCCGGGGAAACCCCACCACCTACGCAGCAGAATGTCCCATCTTTACCAGCCAGAACACTAAGGCACAGGCAGAGCATGGCCAGTCCGGCACTAAGAAGAACATGGGAGTGACACACAGCTATGCTCCTGAAGTGACAAAGCAAGGTAGCAATAGTAGAACTACACTTACAGCTCACCTAGCCTCAAAGCCTTTGCTCACCTACCAGAACAATTCCCTCTTTCCCGTTCCTCTGAGATCATGGGAAAAATACCAGTTTCACAAGGTTCAATAGCAGAGCCAGAGCAACCTTTTTTAAAATCCCAACTTCAGTTCCTCATGAAGCAGCTAAAGCACCCTTCATCAGTGAAGAGAGCTTCTCTCCAAGTACACATACACAGGTGTCCAAAGAAAGTCAGCTTGAGGGATTGCCATAGTGGAACCTTGACTCAAAATGTAGTATTAACATGCTGTCTAGTGGTCTCGATGTGATCAGCTACCAGACAGCTGTACCTGGCCATGCAGTAGGTGTTCTGTTCCTATAGGCCACCTTTTCACCCTCCTCAGCATTGGTTTAGGTGGAGCACTCTAGGCAACACCACCCCATGCTGCCCTCATTGCCACGCATCCCAAAAGTGGAACAGCAGAATATGGTGTAGGCAATATTGATGCTGTTGCTGCTGGTATCCTCCATTTGCACTAAAGGAGAATGTCTTGGCTACAGTCACAGAAAGGCTAAGTTGTATTTACGGTAAGCCAAACAAATTTCCTTCGAACAAAAGGCAGGAGCTGCAGCAAACTCCAGGGAAAGCCTGCAGGGTACACAGCTTGGATTAAACAGAGACGTCAGGAAGAGCTGCAAACGTACAACTAGAACTCACTTCTCTGCTCGGATTGTCAGCCTCAGTGTGAAAGCAACTCCTCCTTCACTGTAGCCACTGAAGGGCTTGATAAAGGATGCACCCAGTCCTGCAACATAGCAGTAGTTTTGCCTGATACCTTCCACCTAAGAGAGCCTGCAGCACCTCCCCTGCTACTCCCAGAGACTTGGAGAACACCTCTCACCATTGAAATGCAGGTCTCAGTCAAGTTGGGAAGAGGTGACACTCAGATGACATGCTGCTGCCACCACTGACATAAGGTAAGGGACAGTTTAAACACAGCAATGCCATGCCCAAGGGTTCTGAGAGCCATCTTGTTAACACTGTCTACAATCAGGTTGAAGAAGGGGAAGTTAATGAACAGCAACTTACAACAGACCTTTCTGGATGACTGCAGGGGACTGTGGGAGGCAAAGGAAGAGAGAAAGAAAAAGATAATGGCTTCAGGCAAGAACACCTCAGCATGCACATGAGAGGGTACAGGAAAAGCCATCAACTTCTTATCTCTAAAGAAAACGTGTACTTCTGCCAGGCTGGGCCCTCAGAGCTCAGCTTCTGAAGGGGCTCTCCCTGAAACATCAGAGATGGACATTCCTGAGCTAGAGGAAGAAGCTATTGCCTGTCAGCCCACAGTGATGGGGTGCTGAGGGAGAAGAGAGTGGGCAGTGTCAGAAAACAGCTGGTAAGGTCTGTCCCTGTGGAAGACCACCAAATAGCCAATAAAGTAGAAAGACATATTATCCTTTTCATTGCTGGAAGACTCACTTTATGGCAATGATTTTGCTGTAAAAAAATACTTCAGGAAGCCTGGTCACTCACTATTGGTACAGCTACTAGAAGAGACAGCTTCAGAGGGACTGGATACTGTGGATAACACACCAGGGACCTCAGTATGAGACTTGATTGACCCCAGTAGTCATACAGCAGAAAAGCTGCATGGCTGAAAACCAGGAGCCTGCACAATAATGACTACAGATAACCCGCTGTGGCTTCCTCCCTCCTTCCCTAGCCCATCACTAGAGAGAGCTGCCATTGCCTCATTTCTCTCAGCCCCTACCTGCCTTGCCAATACTTTTATACATTTATCTTGCCTAATTCTCATATCTTAGGTGAACTGTGCTTTCCTTTACAGCTAATGGCGAGAACTGGGTACCTCCAGGTTCTCCTTATTCTAAAATGCATGTCTCAAGTAGGTCAGATAAATTTCATTCTTTAGGTATCCGTTTCTCAAGTCCAGGGTGGCTAGCCTGGGTTTTAAAGATGAATCCCATCATAGCTACCTTGAGAAATTACTTTGCTTCATACTAGGTACAGTGTTCAGCACAGTGGTTGCTTGTTTGGAACTCATAACACTTGAGCAACAATTGTGTTATGATAGCAAGCAGCCGCTCAGGAGGAAGCAGGCCAAAACCATCTTAGAGAGAAAATCTGTCCCTTCTGCTTTGGCAAAGGGAATCTGAATGTCTCTTTGGCCTCATTTCCCCATCAGAAATGCTTAGTTTCCTTACATATTGTCTAGGGTCCTCATGAGGAAAGAGACTACAAAACATTCGTGCGCATGGTGTGTCTGATGCCAGCCTTGCAGATGA
The DNA here is from genome assembly GCF_964289735.1 of Phaethon aethereus. NCBI lineage: Eukaryota > Metazoa > Chordata > Aves > Phaethontiformes > Phaethontidae > Phaethon > Phaethon aethereus. The sequence goes on along the minus strand of NC_138575.1, from coordinate 103,631,727 downwards.
TCTGTAGTGGGCACTGGGCTGGAGTTCTGCAGCTTGAGTTCTCAGATCATTCCAGGATGCACCACAACAACATACCCCTGCTCTCCCTCAGAGAGACGAGCACAACAGAGCATGGTCCTTTAGAGATGCAGAGACGAACATTGGTCTAGATAGCAAAGGCAAAAAGAGACTCCCGAACGAAAGAATGGAAAATGAAAGAGGGGAGGCAGAGGGAACAAAACATGGAGGAAATGAGCAAACAAGGTTGGAGACAAAGAAAGAGGATGTAACTGAACACCAAAGGGGAGGTTAGTACTATTGTACTTGCATTCAGAACCTGCATTTGGTTGTAGCCACTTACAACTTTCATATATCCAGGCAGACACTAAGCAACATTCTCCCTGTTTACCATAGCCCTAACATCCCAGCTGCTGCACACCGTGCCCAGGACCTTTGCAGAGCTGAAGTCAGCACAGGGACAAGTAGAGCCACAAAGGCAACACCAGTCCTGTCCTCTTGGACATCTTTGTGGTTCTTGAATGCCCAGTAACTGGTATGTTCATATTGCTAGCTCTGCTGGAGCAGCTCTGGAAGCATCCCCCCTTCTCTCTACCCCCACCCTGTAAGAAACTTTTGGGAACTTAGTATCTGAGACTTTTTGCCATCTGTTGAATATGCCAAATCATTGGCAGGATCATACAAACACGGAACCAGAGGGCATGAGCCAGGGTAAGTTGCCAACAAGAAATAGAAGTTCATGTCCATCTATCTGAAGCTTTATTATTCACTTTTAAAGCTAGCAGAGATGCACTCAGACTAAGTCTGTGGTTTAGTCTAAGGTCCAGTATCTGGTGGAGTTTATAAAATCACACATGAACAAAGTATGATACAATACTAACTTGCTTTCACAAAGTCTGCTTTGGAAAGTCCTGCCTTTCTACCCCCTTGGCAGAGGTGAAAGTACACATGCCCTTATACTTCTGCTACTCTGTGGAATGCAACTCAGCTGCCAGGGAGAGAAGAACAGCTTGTCTTTGTGGCAGATCTTCTGAGGGACCTGGAAATCCACAGAACCTGGCTTCCTCAATAACCCAGGCATTCCCCTGGAGCTCTCAGTATTTGCTGGCTATGCCCTAATGCCATCTTCCTCAGTAACGGAAGGAGATCCCTGGCAAAGGGCTATCTAATACAAGGCTATATGCTGTGTTTAAGGTGTATCTACCTCAGACAAGAATGATCAGTGGCTTTTTCTTCAGTGAGCATGTCCCACAGCTTGGATCAGCTGCTAAACTCTCTTTCTTGAAACACCACCTCTCCTGATACCTGCTGTGCAGACCTCAGATTCCTGCAATCATGGAAATGTAGACAGTCCCACTGAAAAGGCAAAAGCCATACATTTCCTTGGAAGATTTGCAGGACCAGCTTCACCTTCACATGACAAATAGGAGGCAGGTATTCTCATGCATCCTACTCTAGTCCGCGTCATTCCAGTGGAGGTTTTAGGACTGCCTTGGGTTCTGCCATGGAACGAGCACAGCCAAGCACGTTGTCTGAGCCTGGTGCTATAGAAGCAACTGAACACCCAGGCTCTGGCACAAAAGTGCTTTTCAGGCTGTCAGTTATGACACTAGGCAGCTAGATACCTCTATAGGCAGGTAGCTGCGTTGAACCCATGTCAGACACAAAGTGATGCTGGAGACTTAGCAATCCCCATCATTTACTGCAACACTCAGGCAGTTACTTGCAAGTATGCCCCTTCACCTCCAGACTTCAAGTTTTGGCTTTATTTTCTTTTTTTAGGATAAAATCCTAGTACAGTTCTTGAAAGTGTGCTAAGATACATGTCATCCCAGGGGGTGGGGGAGGCAAGAGGATTTCATAAAGCTAATCCAAACTTACCAGTACACTGTAACCTGCACAGCTAGCGGCCAAGAGCTGCTGTCCCACGAGCATGCCACTCATTACCTGTGGGCACGTATGTGTTAAACATCTGCAGCTGCCAAAGGCTCTGCTGAGGGATCAGAGACCATTTATGGTATTTCTCTATGCCAGCTGATGGTCTCAGTCACCCCCTAAGAACTTAATGCTTGGTGCCACCTCCCAGCTTCCTGCAAGCACATCCTACAGAGGGTATCTTTCCCTGCCAGCTGCACCACCACCATCTGGAAAGAAGTCAAAGGTATGCACTTTGCCGTCAAACTGGCCTGCACTGCAGCCATCTTGGACTGAGCATGGACCACTCTGAACACAAACCAACACTGCGAATTCCTGTCTTGGCCTCCCACAACTACTTCTGCCTCAAGCAACTTCTTGTTGGAAAGCAAGTATGCTTGCTGTATTACCATGGTGTCCTTACATGGTTGCCAGGGGGAAAAAAATCCTAAATTCAGCCATTGTCAAAGGTAAGCAGGAAGTTTACTTCCAACACTACTGATTTTCCTCCTGGTACCTTGGTAGTGAAAAGCCTCAGGAAGGTTTCAAAGAAAATTCAACATCGAATGCCCAAGTTTTACAGCAGATATTGAACACACTCCTAACTGTGACTCCTGGCCCTAGGTAATCAAAAGGAAACTCCCCCAACAAGATTGACTTACAGTGGGGTAAAAACAGGATAGATTCAGAAAACAATTACATTCCCCAGCTCATCACATAAATGTAGGAAAATATTTAAAACGGGGCTCATTCTTATTTTACTGGGTAAGCAGTGCTTGGAAACGGGACTGTAAGGTTTACATTTGATACCCTTGCCTCAACAATAGTGTCTGCATACATGCAAGGTGCAAGGAAAGAACTTTCTGTAGCTCAAACATCCACACCCACAGCACAGACATAATCAAAAAGGCTCGCTCTTTATTTTAAACATAAAAAGAAACATTTTACACAGCATTGTTAGAAGTATTCGGTACCTGCATTCCATAATTGTGCCAAATGCTTTGTTTTATAACTTTGACATTAAAACAAAAATAAGAAAATATCTTGCCCTTCTGCTATTTGATGTTCAAGCTTGTCCTGGATAGAAATCCCAAGTGCATGGAGGAATTTACCAGCTTAATCAGGAGATGTGGCAATGCAAACAGAGGAAGATCAACGATCAACATGAGCCCTTAGGATACTTTGACAATACCACAGGTTGCAGCAGGGAGGATATGAATGTTTGCACTGAGTCTCAGGCAGATTACTCTCCTGATACTCTGCAGGTTTAATACACAACCAGATGCACACACACCTCCACTCACACAAACCCTGGTCACACAGGAAATAATACTACTACTAATAATAAAAACCATGAAAAGTGACCTAATTTTTTTTTTTCATTAGAGATAAGATTCCCATTCTACTTTTAAAAAAGGGGATAATACAAAATTGGCACAAGTAGAAGGAAACCTGGGGGTAAGTCTAGCCCCACAGCTTCTAGCCTTCCTACTACAGCAAATTCGGGGTGGAAGGGGATGCAGCATTGCCTTCCAAGGGGCTGGCAGCAGTATGAGCTAGCAGCAAACTTGCTTCACTTGGAATGACAAAGATAGTTTGTTATGGGCCATGAAAGGAGGTCAGCATTAGCTAAGACATGGGGACCTTTTGCTAGAACAGGGAGCTCTGACCAGAATAACCCTGAGTTTTTTCAGCAGGGAGAAAGTGTGCTATGTTGTGTGCTTGGGAAGAGCTGACAGTTCCCTGCTCATTCATTCCATAATTATTGCATGACAGTCATGATCTCCTCTCCCTAAAACTTAACCAAGAGCACATAAACAAGGAGTCAGTCTGCAAGAACAGAAAATGACTGATGCTGTGCTTTGAACTTCATCACCACTACCACCCCTCCCAAGATGCTCCAATACCACAGGCCTTCTGTGAAGAAAGCAGATGTTAATGCAGGAAAGAAGCTGCTAGATCAGTCTGGGAAGGACAGCCAGCATCCCAAACATCAGAATGGTGTTTCATAACATCCAGGGGAAAAAAGCAAGATTTCACTAGAGCAGACTGATAGGAAGGGAAGAAAAATGCTTGCTGTCAAAGTAATATCTGAGTGAATCCCTTCCTCAACTCACTCCCTTTGGAAAGCAGCACTACAGATTTCTGAGCTTTCACAGTGGAAACTAGAGACTGCTCTGCCCCATTCCTCAGCAGAGGCAACTACGTCTGCCTGCAATAACAGGCCTTTTCAGAGCTCTTCCAGAAAGGAAAACAACAGGCCAGAAAGAAAAGTTGCTATGAATGTTCAGGCCAAAAGTCTTACAGAGGTTTATAGGTTTTGGGGGTCCCAGTTTTGGAACACTACATGAAATATCTTAGAGATTCAAATAACAAGTTGCAAGCCCCAATTCTGCAAATCAAGTCCATTTTGAAGACATCTCACATTCAGCTTCCAAAAATGACTGGACATCTCTATGCATACATATGTATACACAAGCGACTGCATGTGTGTTCTCATAGAGGAAGCAGAACAGCCTTCTAGAAAAAACCCTCATGTCAGCCTCAGAACAAAGGTCACAATGCAAGACAGGAAAAAAAAACCCACACAGAAAACTTACTGAAAAAAAAATTAATTTTGGAATAGCAACAGTGTTGAGTGCAAAGTTCCACAAACCCTAATGAGAAATGAAGCCTTCATAGCACAGATACTAGAACTGCAGCTCCCCTGGAATGTGCAGTGAGATGAGCTATTAGTGAAGCAGACTGAATACATAATGAATGTCTAGATTGGCAACAGCACACCACAGCCGCTAACCTTCCGTGGATGCTCTCCGTGGAAGCATCTTTTATCTTAAAAAAAAATAATCTGGAAAGGATTGAGCCCTGGCCTCAACTCTTATGTTTCTCACCCTTCTTGACACAAGCCAAACCCTGGCTGCAACATCATGTTGCAGTACAGTCCCACTTCCTTGTTTGTTTATACACAGTATCTTTATTCTGACTTTTATTGCTTAGAACACCAGCTGTGCTGGAAAGACAGAATTGCCTGGTAAAGGAGCTGCTCCCACTCAGGAGCCAGGTCAGTGTATGTGGAAGACCAAAGCAGGGCTTCTATACTATAGCACCTAGGAATAGGTCTCAAACCCATGGGGAAAGCCCTGCTGCAGGCCCATGCACAAGACCAAGTTCTTTGGAACCTGAAGGATTCTTGCTGCCCTCTTGGGCTTGCTCCTATTCCTATCCTGAGCTGCACCTCAGCTACTGCAGATCTCAGACTCTGCTAACAGGTTCAAGGGTTACCACTGAGTGACTGGCAAAAGCAGCACTGGAGTCTCGTATGGGCATTTGGTAATACATAGTTTACAAGTCTTCTCTAAACATGATCAGCTGGCCAACTGCAGACAAAGATCCGTCTCATTTTTATTATTTTTTTCGTAAGCCACACCATCACCAGTGGAGCAAGGTCTACCACCTCTCTGCCGAGGCCAGCAGAAGGCTAGGCCTTGAACTTAGACACCACATGCCCCCCTGCCAGAAGCTGAACAGGGTCTCAGGCACAATGTGAGCAGCTGTAGTGGAGAGAATAGAAGGTGGAAGGGTGGGGGAGAAGGTGGCCATAAGCAGACATCCAACTAATGTTTGTCTGAGGATTGACTCTTCAGGGTTGCCCAGTTAACCCCTATTCACCACAGCCAAGAGCTTTGAGCACTGAAAATAAAATAAAAAAAGTTTCAAAAAAGTAGTCTCAAAGACCTCCAGGCAAGTTACGTCTTGGGGTTACCTGCAAACTCTTTGAAAGCCAGGGAAGAGAAGGCATGCTAACAACCATAAGCCAGTTCTTTGCTGGAACAGTCTCATGAGGCACCAGCAGAGGAACCTTCTCCAGCCTTCAATCCAGCACAGAGAAGTCCGAGATACCAACGTGGACAGAGAAACGGAACAGGATGGTGTGATGGGGGTAGAAAAGTAGATTGGTTAACATGAAAGCCTAACACTTCTACCAGTCCCTTTCCCACCCATCACCCTGCCCATCATGCTTTCATACAGGGACATCTTTTCAAAACCAAAAGAGGGTGGGTGGGGAACCCACCAAACAAAAAAAAAAACCCTTAGTAAATTTTTTCACAGGGCCCCGCTGAAACAAGGCTCAACAGTTTGCACATTAGAAGGACATGATCCCTATGCAGAAAGTGCTGCTGGAAAAGGAGAACTCCAAGTCGCTAAATATGGCCTGAATGCTCTCAGGACATGATGTGTAACAAGGAGAAGCTTGAGGTCCAGGCTGAAATCAGAGAGGAAACACACTGTCTTGTCTGGGCCTGTGAGTGAGTGTCTTGGCACAGTCCAAGAGACCCATGAGTCTCTCCCAAAATGCAAGTGTGTCTGGCTCCCACGCTCAGTCCATCTCCATTGACATTAGTCGGCGACGCTCTCGTCTTGTTTCCTGCACTTCCTTCTTGCAGCACCAACGGGAGCTGCAGTAGCCAATGAGGCAGGATAAAAGTCCAATGACAGTGGCCAGACCAATGCCAATCAACAGGGGATACTTGAAAGCATTCAGAACTGAAAGAGGAAGGCAAAGTCATTAGATATTTCTGAGAAATTCAGAGATCCCCTTTATTTATTCTTGCCTAGAAGAGAAGAAAATGCCACATTATTCAGTCATGGGCAGATTCAATATTTCTGAAGGAAATTACATTAATTTTTCTTCTTGATTTCTGTGTTTTGAGGAAAATTAGTCTCTTACTGGATTCCCTTATCTTCTCACTCTAATTCTTCCTCCACCATTTCAAAGCCTCAGGGAGGAAGGAAATCAGGAACCAGAGGAACCTTGCAGTGAGACAGCAAAGCACAGCTAGTTCCAAGAGGTATTCTATTACCTGTTCCTCTAAACAAAAGCCTTGCAAAGTTTCCCTATCAGAGGCAGACTGTGGCTGCATTCTTTGTCATATGTTTCCAAATGGCAAGGAGTGGACTCCTTTATGCTTTGCTTGATTAGAACTACTCGTACAGTATATTCACTGCCACTCAGCAACCTTGTCTAATCAACCTCCAAAGTTGGTACCTAAACAAGAAATTTGATTTGTGGGCACCTACTGCTCAGTTAAAAGGCAGGGTCAAGAACTGTACAGAGTTTGGAAAGTACAGTTATAATAGTTATCTGCAAAGTAGGAACAACAAAAACTTCTGATTCCTTTCATGTTCATGGAACTTCCCAATATGACTTTTCCTGAAAATATTGAGAAGAAAGCAACTAGTTCAAAACGCCTCCTGCATTAATTTTCCTCCTTAGCTAAGTGCTGAATGCAGCATGTAGCGTGCAACCTGCTTCTCATGAAATCTAGCAACACTTGCAAGGTTGGAAAGCAGATAAGGCATTAAGTGCAGGGAGCAGCATGTCTTGTGGTTAGGAGAAGGAGGAAGAAGTCAGAGCTCTGACTTTCTGTTCTCAGCTTTGATATTAACCACAGCATGACTCTACTTCAGCACGCCCCATCTGCAAACAGAGCCTTCCTCCTGCAGGTAGCAGAAGGGTTAACACTTGGAGAGAATACTATGCCTTGATTGAAAGTCACCCCAGCTATGCAAAACATCACCAAGAGATGATCAAGAAAGAGAACACACCAGTCTCATCGAGTATGATCTGTTCAGGCCTACTTAGTCTACAGAATCTGGAATCAGAAGTTGCAAACAATAGAAAAAAGTAACAAAATCTAATGAGATTATCACAGGCACCTTTAGTAATAGCCATGGAGAATATGTGTCACAGAAAGACATAACAAGGTGTTAAAAAAAAAATTGCATAACTCACTGTAATCACTTACCATCCATTTTCACAGATAGAAAGATGGGTTTGGCTTTGATGTCAGGTTCCCGCTGCCATACACCAGTGGCAGATCGCACCCACGGAGTCACTACGCAATAGTGGTTCCCAAAGTCATGGTCCTCACAGCCATGCACACGGAGTCGGAATTCCAGTGGGCTGATTCTCTCCAGGCTAAGATCACTGCTCCCATTTCTCCTGCTCTGCGTGACAATCCCTCTCCGGTCCAGCGAGGCCAGCAAGATGGGCTCTCTGTCCAACGCAAAGGAGCGCACAGCAAACCAGGAGATATCAAAGGACATATCATCTGTATTTGTGGACAAAGAAGAATTTAGACATGTTGGTGAGCTCCAAAGAGTATTCATAGTGCCAATTCTTAGCGGAAAGGTTAATCTGCAAGCAGCATAGCCAACACTGGTCTGACAGTGGAAGAAAAAAGAAAGAAAAAAAGAAAAAAGGAAAAAAAAGATTGCCCTGAACACACCCTTTCTAGGAGGATTCAAGCAGTGAACTGCAATGAAAAACACTAGCATGAAGAATGTAGCTGCAGAAGAAAGGGTGACTTACTACAGGGACAACAAAGAAGAGATTTCTTGCTTTTCTGCCTGCCATTCTAAAATTTGTATTTCATCTCTGATCTAAGTTTTCACCAAGCTGGCTTAGTGTCATAATAAGTTCTATAACTATGCTGAATATACATTGAAAAGGGATTGGAAGTGCTAGGTATTTGCTAGCAGAGAGCATTTGCAATCACTGTCTTCATGCAGTGCCTACACAACCACAAAGTCAGAAGGCTCTTTCCTGAAGACTTCTTCCTTACATTTCATCTGCCTAAATGAATACAGAGATTCTACACAGAGCACAAAAAATTACCTACAAAAATACAGATCATTCAGGAGCAAAGCCTGACCACGATGCTTTTATACTTTTTTTTTTCCTCCCCAGAGTTGTGGGTTACTGTCATGCATCATCAGGCATCACACCTTGTACAAGTTTTACCCCCCAAGGAGACAGTCTATAAAACACATTTACAACAGCTTTAACATTTAACATAGCCGACAGACAGTCAGAGTTCATCAATACATCTACCTCTTTCTATGTTCATGCAAGATCCTATTGATCCCATTAGCAGATCTCACTCTTAACCCTATTAGGCTGATGTAGCTGAGTAACTACTTTAAAAATCATTGCTATTCTTTGCTAAAGTGAGGCCAGCACCACCTGTCAGACTGCAACCTGGCATGACCTAGAGCATAGACAGGAAAGCCTGTCCACTTGTTTCATCAACAGGTCTTCCTTCCTGGCACTGATGGGCCCAAACTGGAAACAGAGGTTACTATTTCTGTCCTGAGTTTTGGGTACTGGTGGAATGTGTGCACAGAGCTTAACCTTTTCACACCCAAGACAGTCCCAGTGACTTTGGCGATGTATCAAACCTCCATTTACTAGTATTGAGATCTCTGAAATATACAGTGTTAGCAACCTGAAATTTAAAACTGATCTTTCGTCTAACTGAGTTTGATCTTCTCTAAACTTCCACATTTGATCTCCAGGCTAACGTAAAAATTAAAGCCCTAAACCTGCTGCTGTACTCAAATTCATTGCAGATCTAAGTGAAGACATTTTTTTAAGCCTCTATCAAGCAAGGTAACACTTCAGGAAGGAAGGGAACCTTAAAATAATATTAAAATAATATTTTAAGGTAATGTGAAGTAAAGGGACATCCTCAGCTCTGCTACTTGATGTATAGCGTCAGCTGGCCTGGCGGAACATTCCCCCTTACTGCAGACAAAAACCACCCACTGCTTGGGGTATAATTAACTCCCCTGTAAGGTACACTGGTTTTACACACATCTTCAAAAATGAAACAAAAAGATGAGAAAGCAGATGTTACCACCAGAGATGCTGGCTGATCAAACTGTTCTGAGACAGCAGCCAGTTCCCTGCCCTGCCTGCCACGGCCAGCTGCTCCAGGTGACAGCACAGAACATCAAGAGACCACCTTGCCTGTTTTGCAGGCCTACAACAGGAGTAGGTTTCCCCATCCTACATGGGGTCAGATAGGTCATATGGATCAGCAGCCCTCAACAATCACTCTTACCTATCATACTACAAATACTACTATTAGTTATTTGGCATAGCACTTGGACCACTTCCCTTGAAAGCAAAGTTAATATAAATTACCATAAACACATGTTCAGTTAACAGGACCAAACTCTGACCTCTTTGTGTACTCATCCAACTGTCTGTGGGAAACAGGGCCTCTACTGGAGAGCGCTCCGTTTCCATAAACTACTCTTCATCTCTGCTGCCTGTTTATGCCAAATACGGTAAAAGCACCGGTCCACAGGCAGTCACGTCGGGAACGACCAAGTCCTTCCAGAGATCATCAAGACTGCCATTAGCTCTTGTGTTTCCAGGTACCATAGCAGCACATGGACACCTTCCAGGCTAACTCCAACTACACTGAACACACCATTGTACTTGCTAAAAAAGGTTTAAACAATAAATTTAGATAAAAAAAGAAATAATCTAGCCTTCAGATTCCCAGGCAACTTGCTACCTTTGTAGAATTCCTTCTTTTCAGTCTCAGTTAAGTTGAGGTTCCCTTTCCTCCACATACAAGGATGAGTGCAGGCACTTGCTGTCATTTTGAAATAGCCAAATATATCTTCTATAATTACAACATAGGACAAGAGTATTATGCCAACATATTTTATTAGTCAGTATACACAGTGTGCAATTAGTGACTCACTACAGACAGTCAGAGGGAGGATTTGGCTCTGAGTACTCTTTGTCACTATCCTCCTTGAAATAGCTTAATACAGCAAAGACATCTGATTCATTTCTATATATCTCTGGTTTTCATGCAATAAAACCACAGGCAAATTTAGCAAAACCAGGACATAAATCAGGTGCTCTCTAAAGATCAGTGATGAACATGCCTAGAAGCAGCTCTCAAGTGCTAATAAACATGTAGTTTTACTGACATAAAACAGGTCGCACACTAGGCTTTCCCAAAAGCATCTGTACCATTCCACTCACACCTTGCACCAATGTTGACAAGTCACTCTCCCAGTTTTTGTCCCCAGTCAACAAAAAACAAACCCCATCACGAGAACTGGACTCACACTTAACACTACAAAGGTTTCTTTCATTGGTTCCTTCTGTGCTCTGCAATGTTATAAGTAGTGTGGGACACCTGGACAAGGTGCCCCACATTAGAGGAAAGCATAACGTCCGAGTGCCAAGCTCAGAAGGCCATCAAGGACCTCAGTGCCCCCAGGTCATACAACTCAGCTGCTTTCATAAAGGAACACAAAACACTTGGGAGCTGGACGCTTCAGAGCTCTGTGAGCAGAATCGTAGTGGTGCTATGTTTTCCCCTCTCCTCAGTTAGTGAGCATCATCAACATGTAAAGCACATCTTTATGCACATTTCAATTTGACACACAGGACTAAGCTGTCTGGGTCTTAGCTGCTTCCCTGGCCAATCACTCCTCAAAACAGGGAATCCTATTTCTAGACCAGCTCTTAGGAATCATGCACTTCCACTGCTTAGAATGGAGCTCTCTCGGCATCTTGTTGCAGTCCTGAATCACAATTTTGAGACCCTTTTTGTTTACTACATTTAAATGAGGTTGAATAGGGCTTCCTAGAGAGCTGAGCAAACCACTTCAAGCCATACAAGGGGTAAACAAGATGGTTTTGTTAAATTCTCCGAAGTGCCCACTGGGTCTGTCTGGAGCAGATAAAAAAAACATCTCCTTTCAGGCACAGTAATACTTTTAAATCCCTAAGCACATAGCCCAAGAAGGGCTGATCTGGGAAGTCTAGAGAGATCGTTTGTGAAAATGTGTATTCAACAGAAATATCAGAAGCAGCTTTTATATCTTCAGGGCACAGAAGAACTACCATTCCCCCCTGACATACACACACTCCCCTCATATCAATTCAAAACACCAACCACAGCTGCCAAACCAAAGGAGCACTTCTTTAGATGGAGCAGTTACTGCCATGTACTGAGCTTAGTAATATACACTCCACTTCATCAGGGTCTCAAAGAAGCAGAGGAAATTAAAGCATGCAGCAGTAATGCCAAAACCTTTCCCATCCTTTTGAAAATTTCCCACAGGGTGGGTACACACAGGCACACACATACACACAGAGTATTGTGAATTGCCTCTACCAGACAACTGGTCCAACCCATAAGTAAACGCCTCTGGAAACAAATGGATCAATCTAACTGGAACAAAGAAGGCCACCGACAAAGATCACTGGTCATTTAACTTTTAGTCAGCTCCTTAGAAGTACTTTATTTTTCTGACTGTGCATACAAAGAAGGAGAAGAGGTGGCATCTGACACCTCAACTTATTACAGGAAGCATACATACTAATCCACGTGGATGCTTGCAAAGGTAAGTGCCTATGTGTACAAGAGCAGAGCTGGCTGGCATACTGAGTGTGTTCAAAGCGTTTTGGACGCATGTTTAACAAGACATCCTTATGAAATTCCCTCATCCTTCTTTGCTCACAAGGAAGCCCAAAACACAGCCCTGCAGCAGATTGCACACCAGCAGAGTAGATGCCCTTTGAAAGTCAACATGCCCCTCAGAAGACAGTCAAATGCAATTGCTCTGCTCTCCTTTCTCAGCACATTCCCAAATGGAAAGATCATGTCTGTACTGCTGTCATCTGTTTTCTTCTAGGAGATGCTGGAGACTCTTCCTCTGTTTATCTGATTACCTGGTGTAGGCTTTCCCTAACAACGTGCCTCATTTCTTACTGGGATGAGACAGTCCTGTGATCTTCACAGTCTGTCTAATGTTTGGCACTCATTTAAAAAGCAAGTTCTCCATTCCAGTTGTGAATTAAATTGTGATACTGACACAGCATAGAGACAGATCAAAGATGGGATACAGGGGAATAAGGTTACGACTGAGGAACTACATCTGTTATTATATGAGCCCTTAAGGCCCCCCTTCACCTAACTTGCTCTGTTATCCCACGGCTCTAGTCCGCTCCATCTCTCAAAGCCAAGGCGGCAGACTGAGAAGGGAAGTCCACACACCCTACAGCTGTTGCACAGATTCCAGCTGTTCCCTGCAGCTCTTATATCAGTCTCATCCAGAAGACCAGCAAGGGCTGGAGAGGGGCCAGCTTCTCAGGCCCATATGAAAGGCCCAGATGGGGTTTCTCCACACAGCATGCCTGGTTAGGCCCCAAATCCTGCCCATTCAGCAACTGGAGGCTCAGAGCCTGGACTGAAAGTTTCCCTGAAAACCTGCCAAAATGCCACACTTCACTGCATTCTAGGCATATCTGTTGCCTGTGCCTCATCTGCCCCATCTCAAAAAAAAAATCAAACCCCAAAACACACAAAAAACAACTGAAAACAAAAAAAAAGCCACCCAACAGAGACCCAGAGATCTGCCATGTTCAAGATGACATTATCCAACTATGGAACACATTACAGTGCTGGCATTTAAAACTCTGCACTGGCTGCTCATGACCACTGGAAACAGCGTCATTTCCAGCTCCAGGCATCATCTATCAATTCAACAGACATCCATGAACCCTTATGAACTTGCCCAGTTAAAACTTAATTGTGCTGATGAGCAGCTCCTCCAAGAGGACACCTTTTTACTTCGACCCCTCTTGCCAGTCAAGCTACCAAAAACACAAAAAACCATCACAAACCCAGCCACAGCAGAGCACTGACAGGAGAGCCCCACTTACTAACCGGCCTCTTCTCAAGTTTTTAGTGAGTCAGGGATGCTGAGGCCTCTTTCACAAGGCAACACCAAGCTGATTTTAGCTGTCAAACACCAGCAGAAGCAGCAGCTGCTCCCTACCAGCAATTACTGCATTGCAAAGGAAGCCAGCTGCTTTGGGTACTCCCTTGCAACAATACCTCTAAGAGCTTGGGCACATCTCCACTTAGAAGAGGCTCCCTGCTGAGCAGAAACCACAGGACAGACTGAGGTATACATACAGGCATACGTCACTGCTTATTGTGTGCAATATCCCAGGCTATGAATCTTTTGACAGCAATAAAGTTTACTCAGCTTTTCCTCCCTACCAAGCATTTCAGTAATACAATGTACAGACTTCTATCATTTTTCACAGACAGCACATAACTGTAATCTAGCAAATTGCTTCCCTGCTACACTCAAATTTAATGTAGAACAGATATCTTGGAATTTCAAAGTGATGGGCCTTTACTAAGTTTGGTACTTCATCTCATCAGCTACTACATTATAAGTAATATTTTCCACACAGCACCGCTTTTGTAGTGGCTTATGCGTAGATTTCCAAGTTTCGCATGAATCACGATATCTTTATATTTAGGTATATACATTTATATATTTATATTTACATACATATTTATAAATCTATTTTAAATACATTTTTATATTCATATATACAGAATGACTTAAAAAAAACCCCTAAACTCACTCCAAACCCAAATTTTGGGTGTAATAACCAGAGTTATTCTCATAGAATTTTGACAAAAAGCAGCTCAGGCAATGCGTGGCAAGCAGACAGGTTTTGAGCAATTCTCTGAACTTTTCAGCTCTTCATAAAAATTTGCCCTTAAAGTGTCTGCTATCCTTTTCACAGCAATTAGGTACTGTGTTTCTTTCTTCTTTCATACCAAAAAAAACCAAAACCAACCCCCCCCCCCCCCCAAAAAAACCCAGCAGTAGTCAATTATTGTGATTGTTAGATTTCCATTAAGCCTTGAATTCACTCTAAAGCATGAAGCTGACTGACCAGGTGGCTAAGATTTGGTTACAGGTGACCATTTTCTCCTAACAGGTCTTGCCAATGGGCCTCCTTTCCAATTAAAAGAAACAGGAGTAGTTTTCATGGCCCATCTAGTGGTTGTAGGCTGAGATTGCCAGCAGTGGGGTTAGTTGGTACAGACAGCACAGAGGGGTTTAGCAGTAAGAACACTTTTTTCCCCTCCCCTCAGAATGTGAGGCAAAAAAACCATGTTTTAAATTGGGCTGTATAAAGCAAACGTGCTCTCCTGTATTTATGTAGTCTATAGGATTTTTAATGCTGGTTCTCAGTTCTCCAGCCTTGCTCAAAGGACATAGTAACTGCTAGTATTATTCTGCCTGGTGAAGGCAAATGAGCTACAAGTAAAACAATTTTGCTAAAATACCTGGCTCAAGTGCCATTCCTTCCATTGTGACGATACACAGCAAATCTGCCAGTTCACCCTGGTAAATTGTCGGGTTGTCAGAATGCACCGAGACATTAAACACAGGACCTAGAAAAGAGTAACCACAATTATTCATGACAGGCTTTTCTTCACTGTCCAAAACCTTTCTTGCATGTTTTTGAAGTATTCTCTGCTAGTTTGTGGAGACAGAGCTCTGAAGTAGGGATAAGCGATCATGTAGGTTGTCACAAAATAGTTACCAATATTTAGCCATTAATTCCTACACTAAGACAAAGTATCCAAACTGCCAGACCTGTCACCCAACACAGAGGCTGCTGCACAAGTCTGTCTTCTACTGTCCTGCACAAAAGGAGCTGGTCTTCCACTGATGACTCCTCTAAGAGCATGAGAGTTCCAGTCTTCAAGCTAATCCAGCATCGATTTTTTGGCTAAGGCTGTCAATAGGAATTCAAGTTAGAGCAAACCAGTATTTTAACAATACAGGTGGTTCTGCTACGGAACTGAAACACAGACAATACAAGAAGTGCATCTGATAACACTTTTCTGTGGGTTTTCTTTCAGGCTCTGCCACAGATAGCTGCTTCTATAGAACATGTCTCAAAACCCCAGCAGTAATTCCTTCAGTTGCAAAGTGGTGATACTGATGAAAACCATTAGGCTGTTACGAAATGCTCAGACACCATGACAACATGTGGTGTTTGACTTCTGAAGTACATAAGTTAAAAAACAAAACTTCCCCAAATTTTGACAACTGCATCTCTGGTGCAAAATTAACAAAACCACAACTCCTCAGATATACCAATATTGCTAGTATCCTCTATCTCGCAGGGCAGAAACTGAAGAATATGTCAAAATACCCTTAGTGATTTCTCTATTAAACAAGGAGATGAGTAGAGAGAAAGCTGACGGTAATGGTGGCCTCCAGGATGGCTTCGAGGGAAGGGGACAGGGAACCCAAGAAGGAACTTGACACTCAGATTAAGAAGTAACCCTTTTTACCCTCCCTGGAGTCCATTAGCTGCAATCATTACCTGGCTCAGCTACGTGTGGGACAGCAGCAGCAGCAACAAGCGTAGAAAGGTGGTTTGGGAGGAAAGAAAAGCTGTTGGAAGATTTGCCCTCCTCCACTCACATGCTACTGTTTTAGTACAGGAACTGTAGATTTCAAATCCACTGAAGATCAGTAGCAAACAACGCTTTTAATGGAGAACATTTAAGGAAATCATCCAAGACAACCTACTTGTTCCTTGCCCTCCCAATAGGGTTCTATGGATAGGTTCTGGAAAGAAACTTGGATGTGCCATGAAGCTAGAGCTGTCATTTTTGCTGAAACTATTCTAGACTACAAGGGCCTGGCTTGTTTTGGTCAGCAGACATTACACAGCACCCTGAGAAATGAATTCCAATTACAATGCAATAATTACTTCTGGGGCTTCCAAAATTCCCCCCACAATTTCCAGTGGGCACAATGTGCTGCTCTTTGTTATACCATAAATTTATTACAGCCCTCTTCTCTGCCCCAGAAGCAGTTGTACTCTGTACACAAAGACAGTATGTAGACACATAATCCCAGAGGTTTGTACCCATTTTGACACTAGAAGTCCTCTTTATTAATAATCAAGATTGCAAGTTACCCCACCAAGCAAGGATAAAAGGGTGGTAGAGATGCAATAGAGGTTACACGTGGACTACTAGCCAAGACTCCTACATGCTTAAGCTAGAACATATTTAAGGAAATAAGAGACCCAGAACACTGAAGTTCAGCTGTTCAGGCAGTGACTTCACCAGCAGGCTGCAGCCCTTAAACTCAGCATACTGGGATCCTTTTCTGGGGAAATGGAGAGAGTTATAATCCGATTGCTTCCTCAGCCTCTATCCAAACTCTTTCTGTGTGAATTCAATTTGTTTCTTGACATTCACACACACCCCCCCTCCAACCACATTCCTCTTGCAGCCTATTTGATTATTTGTCTTTAGATAAAACAAGACATTTTCCATCATTTCTTTAGAGTTGTGCAGACAGAAGTTCAAGGTCCTAGGGGACTAAAGGCAGCATGGACCAGGGCACTCCAGCCAATTGCAACCAGACTGTCTCAAGCTGTGTGTGAACTGTCACAACAACAGTAACAAAGAGACTGTCAAAATCTACCAGGAACATCCCTGCATTTCCAGCACATACCCTCTGCTGCACTGTTCGAAGGCAAAACAGCACCATAATAATCCTTGTACGGTCTATAGCTCAGGGTCTATCCTAAGTCCCAGCAGCAAGTGAGGTGACATGATGTCAGAAATAGGGGACACACGCTATTCCAGCAAACGGGCTCTGTCCTGGCTAGATGCTGGCAAAGATTAAGCAAGGGAGATGAACTGCAAGATCCAAATTTTGTCAGCTACAGATGGGCTGCCTTACCCCTGGCCTAGCCGGGTAAACAAGGAAAGACAAAGGGTACCTATAGAAAGGACTGTTCAGGCCTTATTTCTAAGGTTGAAAGTCCAGGCACCAACTGCATTCAACAAGACATTGGCTTCAAACCCTGGCATGCCAACCAGTAATGCAGAGAGGAGTCTGAGCACTCCTGGCCATGGAACGTCATGAGGGTAAAAGCTAAGCTTGTCTGGTCACTCAGCCAGGAAAGGCCATGTATCATGGTAATGAAGCACTCCCTACATACTCTTCAGTCTGGGTCACCAAGCACCACCCTACCCTGCCTCACACATGAAGAGTCAAAGCTTCCTGGGCAAGTAAGAAGGCTGCTAGGCAGCAGCTGCTCTGTCATTTCATGATCGTACTTCCCCCGGGTAAGCCACAAACAGTTATTTCCCTTTGGTTATTTCCCTACTAGGGTACATCTCCTGCAAATTACCATCCGCACCTCCAGGGAGAAATCACTGTCCTGTGTTAGAAGAACTGAATTTCAACAGAGAGTCGAGAGATGTGCCAGGGATTGTGCTCTTCCCTCTGCAGCTGAAGAGGGATGACAATTACTTTTTTTTTTTTTTAAACTTAAGCAAGCTTCATTACAGTGAAAGCTTCTTAGTGCAGTCTTGAAAACTGTGTGGTTGCAACTGCCTAGGAGGAGCATCTTTCTTCTTTGGAAGTATCTCAGGCCTTCTGCCCACATGCTCCGTGCCCTGGGCCTCAGGCTGCCCTCAGGCATGGAAGGACAGAATAAAGCATCTTCATAGATTTCCCCTTCCCACACGCTACAAAACCTGAAAAGGCAGGAGGCTGTTTTCAACAGAGACCTGTTAGCCCTGACCTGGACCACAAAGACCATTTAAACTCCTACCCTCCACCATAATATAGACTTGAGTCAGAGCTGTACTACACAGCTTGGTAAAGATTCACAGAAGCTGCCAACATGGCTCTAATCCTTCATTAAAAGTCATCTGCATGCCGCTCTTCTCTATAGAAGGGTTCTGGTCTTGTTTTTGTTTGGTTTTATTCTAAAAAACCCAACTGACTAGTGCTTTTAACATGATTATAACTTGCCTGATTTATGTCCCCAGCTTAAACAATCTACTCTGGCTTCAGCTGAACCTGTTCAGTAACAGGATGAGAGAACCAGGAACTATCTGGATGCCAATCTCAAACAAAAGCAGCAGCAAACCAATGTTTGTTAGTGTGTTACAAGCAAAACCATCACTTTATCTAACAGGACATCTGCTTTACTGCAGGCTCAAGAAAAGCACCTGGGCAAAAAAAGAGGACCAGAGCAAACATGGGATGCTTCCAGACACATTTTCAGGCTCCTGAGGACCTCCCAAGAGGTCACAAATGTCCCACAAAAATCTTCTGCAACATGTGGATCCTGTTGAGTTCCCCATCCCCCCATTACCATCATATCTATGATGTATTCAAGAGGCCCTGGATCTAGACTCCACCAAGCACAGCTTAGCACACAAAACCCAAGTGCTTTTCTTAAGTTTTTACCCTCAGAGATGAAAAAAACCCCACTCAATCCCAAGCTTACAGATGCAGGCATACGGTAACAGGCAACTCCCAGGAGACACTGATGATGCTGACTATCAGGGTCTCAGCATCGCTGTGCTCAAGTACTTGCAGCGTCACAGGAAGCGTTGGGGAGATGACATGAACTCTTCTTCGATGAGATCCGAGTTCATGCTACATTAACACCAAGAAAAATAGAACTCTACAGATAACAGATGATGTGGCTTTGCTCACCTTGCCACCTCTATTTAACAGTTTGAAATACTGTTATTGGCACCTGCTGGTCACTTGGGAGAATAAACAAAACATAATTTAGTTTCAATTGCAGGGTTGACAGATCAAGCATGACCTGCAAAGCTCATCAAGGACAAAACAAAGTTAAGTGTAGGAAAGCTGCTCAGGAGTTTGAAAGCTGAGAAATAATGGGATTTTAATAACTTCCGCTTTGAAGGTAAGTGTCATGCCCTCAGCTAATTTGGAAACTAAAAGAACACAGATTTACAAAACAAACCAGAATTCCCAATTCTAAGAGCTAAGCATCAACCTTCCTCTAAATAGCCATCTTCTGCTGAGACCTTTGATTTAAACTAAGCAAAAGTCTTTGTTCCTTACTATAGTAAAGCCATATGTAAGCTTACATATAAACCGTAAAAGAAGTTTTCTTCTTTATTAACGTAGTAATAATTTTATATTAAAAAAGCATCTGCAGTCAAGATCAGAATAAAGAGTTTTCAAAGCATTTATTGATTTCTGAATGCTTGGAAAACATTCTATAATCTTAAACAGAAAGTGAAGAAACTGAGGTTAGAAGTTTACTAGTACAAATCTAGAAGTGCTTAAAGAGAAACCAGGTTCCAGGATCAGGACCTGTTTGGTGTAATTTCTTCTGAATGTCCCCTTTTATGGCAGATCTCACTGCTCAAACCATTGACTTCATGCAAGCCAGGAAGGCAACTTCAGGATCCAAATCCTATAGTGATAAGAGTTTTCAGCTAAAAAGTGTATGGCAAATTCTTCCACATATGTAAATGAAAGGAAAGAAGTGTTTATAAGCTGCACCAAATTTGGTTTATTACTTTGTGCTCAATCACACTGAATATGCTGCAGGGTGGAAAGGAGGAGTTCAAGTTTATTGAGTTAATTTACTCACCTTAAGGATTTACATATCAGAGAAAAATAAAAAATCCTGAGCCCTATTTACCTGATGTTACCCCATTCTCCCTGCTTTCCTTCCCTGCTCAGTAATCCAAACACCTTAAATCTGCAAGAAAAAAGGTGAAAAGGAAGGAGTAACCAAAATCCAGTTAGCATCTAGATTTACAACAAAAGAGATCATAATTACCTAGGTGACGTTCTGGCCTTTTCTGTATCATTTTAGCCAGTACTTCTCTGCAAAAATAAGTTATAGTTTCCCCACAGACACAAGTTACCTTTATTTTCCAGACAAATAAAGTAGAGCAGAGAAAGGTCAAGTAACCTGACTGACAACAGAGATCCAGAACAGGCCATTCTACCCAAGAAACCGGCACCCAGACCATTACCCAGCAGGGAGGTCACAATCACTGCATGCAGCTTCCCTACTTTCAATCAGCCAGCACCACGGACCACAATGGGGAAAAAATCTGATGCAACCTACAAGTTCTCCATCTTCCAAAATATTACTCACATCTGCCCTGGCACCAAATCACCCACTCGTGACTTGAGAATCCCATGACCTGCCTCTCTCCAGATAATGAGCTCTTTCACCCACACTATTTCAGCCTTCTGCCCTCTCCCTGCTTCTTCATGGAGCAGTTCCTTAACAAGTTTTACCCCAAGCCTCATAATAGCTGTTACTGGAAGAAGTTTAGTCTGTGGTTTCTACTTCCAGCTACAAATTAATGTACACAGGCACAAAGGCACAAAATGACAAAGCATATTCCTGCCCATTAACAGTGGCTGGAAAATACCAGCCTTTCCTGCCAAAGAGTTTCTGCTGTATTGCTCTTCATTCATTTCCATGATTAAGGTTTCTTTCCTTTAAGAATCCTCCTATTCTCCTTTCTTGAAACTGAGCATCTCTCAGGGTCATTGCAGGGCATCATTTCATTTTAATTGCAAGTTCAGCATCAATACTCAGCTCATATTTCAGCAGCTCTTGGTTTATCTCAGCTTCTTCCAAAGCTAATGGTAATACATTGCTGTGCAATGAGCTCACATGCAGATGTAATCCAGAGTTGAAGATTTCATCGAAATGCTTCCCTTAAAGTTCTCTTTTATTTTTGCCTCTCCAGAGTTTTCTGTCCTCTGCTGAATGGCACAGGGGGAAACCAGCTCAGAGCACAGCCAAGCTCCAAATGGTTCTCTCATACTTCTCAATACAAGATTAAAAGCTTCCTTCTCCATACTTCCCTCAAGGGCAGTGAAAAGAAGTCACTTCTGTGGAAATCCCTGTGAGTGTACAGTAGGCAGACACTCTAAACCCTACCCTGGTTTGCTGGGTTCAGGATAAAGGGGATAAAAAAATTAAAGGATGAATGCCAAAGAAGAATTTAAGACACTAGGATAAACCAGGTGGATTTCACAGAGACCAGGTGCCTCAGCATTAAAAAACACAGCTGCAGGCCAGCTGAAGCCATTTGAGTCAGATCAGTACATAAGACCTGTATCAGATAAGCACTCAGATCTCAAGCAAGTTCCCAGCTTTCTGACTCTCACCTTTGCTGGCCAGCTTGGCTAAGGCTGTGGGCAAAGGGGAGCAAAAAAAGACAGCCTCTCTCATTCACTGCTCAGCCTTTGCAGTGCAAAGGCATTGCCACTGGAGCCACACCTTCAAGTTACCAGAAGACGAGCAAGAAATTTCAGGTTGGGTGGGTAGAATCACAGGTCTTACAAGAAGCTGTCTTGATACACTGGCTTCAGAAACCAGCAAGGAACAGAAGACAGGTGTGTTCCAGGCTGAAAGAAAGGCTATGTACACATACATCATCCACTAGCTCAGGAGGAGAGAGGATGCATTTGAGTTTCAGCAGAAATGATGCAATGAAATTAAGAGAAAATTTCGAGACAAGCACTGGCAGCTGCTGTTGCAATGCTGGGCAACCTTTGAAAAAGATGGCAGAACTTCTAGACTGTGAAAACCAAAAAGAAGCACTGAAGAATATTAAAGTCTTCATATAGGACAGGTTCCCCCTGTCCCCCAAATAAGCTTCGTTTGCTTACAGCTACTGGATGTGCAGCAAGCATCCACTTTATTAAATTAGTCTAGTGATCCGTGTTATTCATAAGGCCAGACCAGAGGATTCGCAAGATCCTCACTGGTCTTAAAATATATCCAGCAGAGAACAATCTGCCATTGATTGAGTATTTGAAAACTGATGACCTACTAGGCTCCTCCTCACCACCACCCTCCCCCAACTTCCATTCAGCAGACAAAATCCAAATTTAATTTTTTAGTTCAGGCAGCTTCAAACAAATGCCTTTACATTAACATTTCAGATCGTTAACCAAATGCAATAAATACATCCCTCTGCAACAGCAAGTGGAGAAAGAAGAGAGGAGGTCTCTGCTTGCAGCCAGCAAGTTCTGCCTTGAATGGAAAGAATCTGAGCAAGACATTTTCCACAGATGTTCATGGAAAAACATTTCAGAGCACTGCCACATTTCAAGCCTATTGTGGCAGGAAACACTGAAGTTTCATGTGTGCAGTCCCCAGCTCATATATAAAAAGCTCACAGGCCTCCTGCCGTGCAGAGAGATCACATTGCACGATGCATGTGCACACTAAAAACCCCTCCTTGAAACATCACTCAACTCAGATCTGGGAGGGAGTTAAACTGGAAGAAAGGACTTCCAATCCTAGCAAGCCTCCCCACCCCCTATCAAAGAGGAATCAATAAAAAACAACCAAGAGAGAAATTCCCCCTGTGACTAAAAGCTTCACATAAAACCCTTTAAGGGCTTCCTTCTGCTGAAAATGCTGCTTACATATTGATCGTCTCCCCACTTCATCCCTCATGCTGCAAGCTGAAAAATGCTGTCAAATCCAAGCCTTCAAAGTAGGGAGGAGCCTGGAATATCTTCCGTTTTTCAAAGCTACTGCCTTATTATATCCTGCGCACCGCCCCCCCCCCTCAAGTCACTGTTAGAATGCCTTTCTCTTACACTTTGAGAAACCCAAAAGTCAGGAAAACTTAACAAGTCAAGAGCACTATTAGGGACAAACTCACTCATAAGCTACTCATCACCTACCTAACTCAGGATTTAGCAAAGCAGTGCTCCCCAGCTTTTACAGTTACCTGGAGAGCTACATGCCCCTCTGCTTTTTCGGACACTTTCCTGTTAGTATTGTCCTTCCAGTTTTGGGGAGCCTCTTCTTCTCCCTAGAAACCACTAGTTACCTCAGCAGTTCTGCCTTTCACCACTCCCATTAGGGAAAATCTGGCACCAGCTTCTTGTTCTTCAGAAAAACTTTGACAGCTGCCTGTACCACAGGATGCAAGACAAGGGCATGATATCGGAGCTGTGCTTTTATAGCTGCTCCACAACTTTGCCATTTACCTCCAGCTTCCTGACTCAGTCGCAGTTTGCATCAAAGACTGTACACCTCAGCAAAGAAAACCAAAGTAACACATCCACAAAACATCTTCTGTCTTGTATATCTGATTCCAAGTAACTTTCCAAATAATAACTCCACAGTTAGGCCATTCTAAACTGTGCTCATCACACATCTTCATCATGCAAGGACACCCGAGTAACAACTGAAGGACACAAAGTTCATCCACCAATTGAAGAAAGGAAGGTATTTCAAGCCAGATTTTGCTACGTGCCAAGATTATTTTGGGAAATAGCTCTCCAGTAAATTGTGGCTGGGATCTCATTTCTATCTTCATTCTTTTGTAAGAATGAAAGGCTGACAGGGCTTCAGGACCATCCCTCCCCCTGCTCCAGCCTTGCTACTGGAATTCACACATTCCCAGGGCAGTGCTACAGGCTGCCTCCCTTTCTTCGCTCTATGCACCAGAAATCCTATCTGGGTGAAGAGGCTGGGAGTAGAAAGTGACAGCAAAAAGAAGTCAAGACTGCAACATGCACACTTTCCTCTCTTGCATAGCTCACAGGTTTCCCTCTGAACCATGGATATTAATAGCATGCCACCAAACTTTTTGAATGAGAGTTCAAAGTGACATAATGCAAGCAATGTTGGGAGAGTCACCAACCACCACTTTTGTGCAGGAAAGTCTCTGCATAAGAGCTGAGAGGGGTTTCAGACAGACTTAATTCTTGCTTGTTTCTTGCCTCACCCCTTTGCAAATGCTGATCTCCCACTGTGTCTGACGCAGGTATCAAGAATAATAAGGTTAAAACTATAGCCCATTAAATCATCTTGAGAAGACAACAAATCTACAGCGATATTCAGCTGTGACAGTGCTGCTCTAAAATGCATTTGGAACACAGGCAACTACCAGATTTTCAGAACACTAACTTACCATAAAACTAAATAAAAAGTCAACCAGAAATTACCTAGAACTGACAGAAGCATTGAGCTAAGTCAATATCCTCTCTCTGGCCAGCTTACGTCAGGTTGCATCTTCATTAGGGTTTATATCAGAATGCTACATTTCAAAGCTTCTTACAAAGTTATGTGCTCATTGCCAGGCTATCCCCCTACACTCAGCCCTTATCCTTTTCGCAGTTTCCCTAGTATACGGAAGTTCAGTTTTTAGAAAACACCTTGTAGAAAATTATCATCTTTGTTATGGATGCAACCAGAAGTCAGAATGCTCTTGCCTAGCCATAGACACATCTTCTAAAAACTGTTCAGCCCCACTATTATAAGTGGAATAACTCAGAAGAAGTTAATAGAATAACCCCAGAAGAACAAGGGATGTGAGGAAAGACTTTCTCCCCAGCTGTGCTTGTGAATAGGAATGGGGGAAATGCAGACGGTTTCAGATAAAGCAGCTAACTGGAGAGCTCCAACATAGGACGCACCTTTGAGCTACACTGAGAGCTTTTCAAAACTGCTCAGGAAGTCACCCGCTTGGTTTATCAAATAATGATATAAGCCCCTCACTCATTGGTTTATCAAATCATGAGATGAGCCTCTCACTCCTAAGCATACCACCATTACACTAACAACTCTGCAGTACTTCCCGCCCACATGGCATGATAGGAAGTCAGTGTTAACATGTATTTCTGATAATCCAAACCAACCCTCTTCCCCGTCTCCCCCGCCCAACAATATACCAGGACAGGCATGTTTCTGTAGAAAAACATCAACACGTAGAGTATGTTACAGATGAAGGTGAGGGTTTCAGCAAGGATGTGAGCAACAGGATGCACTTTTGATACTGAAATTCATCCCAATTTGTGGAGCTTTGTAGTCCAGCCACAAGGGGCCTCTAAGGTCTTCCAGCAACAGGATACACTTGCTGAGATGGCTGAAATGTTACCATTGCCTTGACCCAACCATTTTCTGCAATTACATCAACAGGAAGGTGTGATCAGGCAATTTAATGCTATGCTAATTGCATCTGTTTTGGAACAGAAATCTAGCTTATATTAATGTTCTTCCAGAGCAGCCACTACCTGAAAGCAATCTAGTAATAAAGCTGGCAAATGTGGCAACAGTTTTTCCATACTGAGAAGCAGCGCTGAGCCTGCAGGACCATAAAAGCTGCATTAGTAAAGAAAAACCCAGGGGTTACAATTACAGCCAATTCATTAAACATCTTTCTGTAAATAATCAATAGCACAACGGACAAGTACCACCGAAGGAGACAAGCAAAGCTCTCAGCCATCATATCATTTGGAGACCCCTTCCATGTTCCAAAGAGTAGGTATCTCCCAGGGACGGGAAAACAATTGGGAGACCGTCAAAGAACTGTCTTCCTTTCTGGCTTAAGACACAAAGCTGCCAGATTCTATACCAACCTGATGTCTGGAAGTCTATCTGGATAGGGTTGGATAAGCCATTCACTGCTTCACGCCACATGCCACCACCACCTGGAGACCAGGCAGTCACCACACAGCGGTACAGACCAGCATCAGAAATCTGGGTCTGATACATCCTGTAGCGGAACTCATTCTCCTGGACCTTCTCCAGAACCACGCCGTCCACACGAGTCTGGTCCGTCCAGTCTTCCAGCCGCACTACTGAATCCTGGTTCAAGGAGATTATACGAGTGGTTCCATTGGGATTTGACTGATCCGTTAGTGGCTTCTCAGCTGTAATGAGGACAGAATAGCGTGGCGTCTTGATGTTTTTTGAAGATACTTTGCATGTCATCTCAAAGGTATGGCCTGCTACAAAGAATGGCTTCAATTTCACTGCCTCCACTGTAAGCTTGTAATCTGAAGAGGGAAGGAAATAAGCAGCAAGAGAGGGGTTAATAAATAGGTGCAGTTGTTTCTGCAGCACCTTTCAGTCTAGAAGATTACAAATAAGCAAAGCACTTTTTTTTGGAGAGACAAATCCCAGCACTTTTATCTAAACACATATGAACATCCCAGAATGCTACTCAACAGTGCGCACACACACACCAGTACACAACAGTTTGGGTCATGATGCAAGGATTCAAACGAACACCAAATACTGAACAGATAATAAATACACAGGTCATACCATGACAGGACCTCCAGGAGTTTTTATTCAGGACTAAAGATATTAGTCAGACAAGACTGAGTCCCAGTTTTACACTGCATCTGGACTCTCAGCAACAGGATAGAAGGACACTGCTGAAGTAAGCATGGCTAGTGACAAAAGCTGCCACCAACTGAATCAGCGGCACTTAGTGTAGCTTCTTTTATTTCCCTTGAAAATCCACCCTAACAGCAATCCAGATACATTCAGCTGAACTCTCAAGATCGGTTGAAATTGCATGCCAACAAAGTGTGTGGTAACACAAGAAGTCTCCATCCCCAGTACCCCCATACACACACCTCTGTATTGAAAGAGTTTGGTATACCTCTGCCTCCACGTGTGTTCTCTTCCCCTGCTTCTCATGTATTCACCTGAGCACAAGCCTATCAGAAGCCCTGACATTTCCCAACAGCCCATCTGGCATCAAGAATGCCAACAACAGTTACTTCTCAGTTTCCTTCCCTTTCTTCAGCATTCTCCAAGTCCTGGGGCTCCTCAATCCCAAGAATCCCTTAATTACAGGGTTGGGGAAAATTATACATCTAGGAGCACAGCCTCAAGACACAAAAAATACAAGCTCTCAATAAGAAATTGAGAAAAATGAGGAGTGACTGAAATCAGAGCCAGATGAAAAGAAAGGAAGTTGCCAGTTTCCCAGCACCGTGATGAAGAGACACTCCACACACTCAGGTTCTTGCAGAGGAAAGGGTGCTGGGGCAAAACACAGCTCACGGCTACTTCCCAAAGTAGCAGTATTGCAAAAATTCAGACAGTCCGACTTTCTGGACTTACATTGCTGCAGCATATTCTCCCTTCCTCCCTTACAAAAAAAAATGGGTGGACACATTAAAAAAACCAAACTACACAGATCACCTTTATGCAAGGTCAAACTTCTCAGGAAAAGGGAAATAAGCAAGGGTGAGATTGTTACACATTTCCCAAAACCGAAATAAATGCAGTAATATTTATGCCCTCCCCAGAAGAGCAACAAGATACTTGTCCAGATTACATTTTGCAGTGTTTTGCCTTGAAGCAGCAGTTTTCACAATAAGTAAACATAGCCTACAAGATGAGAAACCCGGTATGACAACTTCAAATCAGTACTGTATAAAGCAGATCACAGTACAAAGCTATATAAAGAAACAGCAGGAGTGTGGAAGGCTGAGCTGCTTCTAGTGGTCTAGCTGAGCACAGAATTACTTTATACTCTACACCACACACACTTCCACCCACTAAGCAAGTGGGAATACAAGAGCTGCACATTTAGGCACTCAGGGTACAATCACAACTGAAGTTGCACAGAGTCATTCTCTGCTCCCTTGCACGAGAGCTCATCATGCATCTGATTCAAGACCTCAAATGCATTTTTTCCTCATTCTGTGTCCATGACATTCTGATACCACTTTCTTCATAAGGTTGTAGCATTTAGGAGCCCAGCACAGGCCAGCTTGCCACATATTTTAGGAATCTAGTAGACAATTATATTTTGCCCCAAAAGCAGAAGCACAAACAGCTAGCCATACTTCTCTGCCACATTTTGCTGCTTTCTACGCCTTGTGAGGAGGCTCTGGGCAAAAATCCTCCTGATGCAAACATTCTTTGTGCTGTTGATCTTCATGTCAGAGCACTGAGTCCTAGATGCCGAAAAAAGAAATGTTGCATTTGGTCTCTCATACAGGTACTTAAGACAAATACCTTCTCATAATCAGAACAGTACAGACATAGCTGAGAAGTGACAACTCTCCCTACTATCTGGGTTCCAAATGCCTTACCTTCAACTATTCCCTGAGCTACAAGTCAGGCAGCAGTACTCAGGGGAGTGTCTTGACCCCAGTAAACGGACAGATCAAACTTTATTCCTAGACATACTTTCTTGACTTTCCATTTGAGGGCAGCAGAAAATGCTGCTTTTACCAATTATTTTTGCTAAAGAAAAGCAGAAAGGAGTGATGGCAGCATGGGACAGCAGTGGAAATGACATCTGTAGAGTTTGTGGAAGAGAACATCTGAGGCCCAGAGATGCAGCTGGAGAACAGTGCTAGAATTCAAAAGGGTTAGAAATTAGGACGCTGAACAGAGAACAGGGAGATATATTCTTATGGAAGTCCTTTCAAAGGATTTTTCTACCTTTTAAAAGCCCAAAATTCCTTCGGTTGAATGAATACAGGAGGCAGAGGCACCTCCTCTTATATAAGACCATAAGAAATGCCGACCAGAATAGAGAAGGGGGCACAAAAAACACCACATACGGTACTGAATGTTTCTTGTTGCAAGATAGTCAAAGATGATCAAATGAACATAACTGGATCCGCAAAAATATTAGACATGCATATGTAGTCAAGTAAAACAAACAAAGTTCCATATCCTATCAACTAGAAAAGCCTGGATTGCCATTCTTAACAGTACGGTTCTGTTCCAAAATTCTTCTCCTTCAGTAGGAGCAGACAAAATGTAATTAGCACTCCATCACTCCCACCTAGAAGAGCATGTAGTTTTCTCTGTGTGTAACAGTGCACATTATGGGAAAGAGGAGAAAGCAAAGATTTGGCACTTTGGTTAGAAATAACAGTAACCGGCAAGAAAAGTTAAGTGGGAAAGGAAAGTTTCTTCAGTTTCCTATGTTAACAGAAACTATTCATCAGATCTTACAGCATAAGAGGGGTCAAACAACATCTTCTTCCAAGAACTGCATCCTAAGATCTCATCTCTCATCTTCCAAGAATTGCCAAGGCAGCAACGCCTGTGTCTTGACCACTACCCTACATGCTTGCCCCTCTACACACACATCTGCAATCCCATGCAGAGTCTCACCTCCTCCTTGTAAAGCTTTCATGAATAAAAAGCACAATAAAACACACCCTGGCTGGTTATAAACTCTGCCGGTTGCAGCCTCCTGTGTATGTTGGAAAGCAGTAGGGGAAGAGATCCTAACTAAACCGTACCCAAAGCTTATAACCAGTTTGGGGGCTATTCCAAGACAGAGGGCTAGCAACAGAAGAAATCCTAGCCAAATGACTCAGATAAAATTTGAGTAATAAACTGTACTTTGGAGCCTGGCAGTAGATGCCTCTGCCTTCCATCACTGGCCCCTCCAAGTGGTTAAGCCACACTGTAATTCTCCTGCTCCCTACCACAAAGTACATGCTCAGATTCAGAGTAACTTCCTGGTTAGTGACCAAAAGGAGTTTTCACCTAA
Source organism: Phaethon aethereus (assembly GCF_964289735.1). NCBI lineage: Eukaryota > Metazoa > Chordata > Aves > Phaethontiformes > Phaethontidae > Phaethon > Phaethon aethereus. The sequence continues at coordinate 103,602,043 of NC_138575.1, read as the reverse complement.
CCTAAGGCAGTCAAATTGCTAGAGAAGCCTAAAAGCTACAAGGGCAAGGAGACCTTAGGCAACAGCAAACACCTTCCCTGCACTCCACTGACTCGGGTCAGAAAAGCAGCACAATGGCCACAGCTAACAGTAACCTCAGATCCTAACATCTCATCAGCAGCCTCAAGTAATGCCATCTCAATATTCATAAAGGCTTCTTCATCCCCCAATGCACTAGCTAGATTGCAAGTACAGGGAAGGCAACAGACATTAAGGTAATGACAGCTTTGCCTTCATAGGAGAAGGAGACTATAGAACACCCTGAGGTATGACTGTAGCCCCAGCAGCTCTGATACCATGAGCTCTGAAAATACAGCAGGCACGCAAAGGCCCGCACCACAGCCTGATAAAAGTATATACAACGCAATGGCTCTCCCCACTGCTGCACACACCCAACTAGACCACGCTCACTGGCCTGCTCCCCTGCCAAGCAAAGAGCATGAATGCTTCACCCTCACGCAGCCATGGGCATGAGGAGCCCAGCCAGCCCTGAGTGGGACTTGTACACCTAACTTAATGCACTTTCTTGTTTGTAACCCCAAACCGGCACGTACACCTGGCAGCTCGGTGCCATGGGTATGAGGATTTCTCTGCTCAGGAGAAGCATGCAGTGTCTATTATACACCGGCAATGGTAAAGACAAGTGGGTGGCAGGAACGTCACTTGTTCTCTATTTGCAGGACTTTCTGAAAGATTAAGATGACCTTGCTCCTGATTAAATGTTATGGGAGGGCCTGGGCAAGATTTTAGGACAAGTAACACTATGTTAAATACAATTATTTTGTAAATTAAAGACAGAAGTATTTTAAAAAGCCAAATAGTAGTACCTTTGGGATTTGGAATTTCAGTTGAAACATAGTGTTCTCTTTTGGAAAGAATTCCATACAGATCCAAAGTTGACAACACTGGTTTAGGAAACAAGCATCAATTCTGCATTTCACTGCAAATAGCAACTGTGTTTTAAATACAGGCAGTACTCACACTCAAATTAATAAATAAAATTACCCTTTAAACCATCAAACTTTTTTCTGGGTTGAAAATCATATTTTCACAGAGTCAGTCAAAAAAGGCCTCCTCCCTTCCTTTACCCCTTTTTACTGATTGGTATTTGTACTCTAAATAAGCAAAAAATAACAATATAATTGATGCTTTTCACTTTTGAGGTGAGATAAAAGATGCTTCGTTTGTCACCTTATCAGGGGAGAGAGTAGAAGGCAGAGGGGAAGAAACAAATCAGGCAGACCATAGCAAAACCAACAGTGTTCTATGGTAGCAATTGGCTGCATTTTCAAAGTTGAGTAAGCAGAAAGACATGAGCATTATTGGTCCCAACAGAACAAAATAGAAAAAAGAAGGTAAAAAACCTCAAGTTAAAAGGGGCAAACATACAACTTCTTATACAACACACATAAAAAGGACTTTGACATCTCCACATGATGTTTACATTTCAAGCAAAGGCTTCCTGAACATCCCTCCATGCTGACTGACCCACAGACACAACATAAAACCATTTCTCCTTTCTCAAACTCAGAACAACCTTTTCCAAAGTGGGATTTCTCTGAAGTCGTCCCACCCCGAGCAATGCTCTAAAGTTAATGCAGATGATGCAAGTAGTGAAACAGTTGGAAGAAAAGCCTCTACGTAGGCACAAGCTATCCAAGGAAGAGGCAAATTCCTGTTCTCTCCTTAAACAAACACATGGGAGCCTGGCTGCCCACTTTTATAAGCACTGAGAGCAGTTACAGACTCAAATCACCAGAGATACTCGTCAAAACAACAGTCGGAGAGCAGAGGCAGCAGCAGATTAACTCCTTCATAGTTGCTGGCTACAGCACTGGGCTCACAGCCGAGTATGGAGCTCACACAAACAGGATATGGCAGGGGACAGGGCACACAGAGAAAGGCACCAGGGGCTGGACTGCTGCAAGAGCGTAGGGGGCTGTGCGTGAGGGGTGGAAGGGAAGAAGGGGAAATCAAACCCATATATTGCCCACCCCCCCCCTTATATACTTATGATTTTTCAGGAGGAGAAGGTGTTTGTAGGGGAGGTCACTTTCACATCATAAATCCCCCAACTCCAAGTTTTGCCAACAAAATGTACTTTTCAGCATGGGGACTATAACATTTACATTTGTGTTGCAAAATTAGCAGAGTTTTTGGAATAAAACCAGAAACAAGGGAATGTTCACACCTGTCACTGTTTGTTTTCCCTCAGAAATGTCAACACAGGCTGAGACTTTTCAACTCCAGCTGGTTTCTCTAGCTGCTCCGAAGGCAATGAGCCATTACGCATGCATGCACATACACACACACACACACACTCTGTGTTGTGGCATAACACCTGAACTAATCGTGACCACCATTCAGCATTAATGAGAGATCTCATTTCTGCTGGAGAGCCAGTTTCAGGAAAAAAAAAAAAACCCACATGCGTTTCATGGACCACGCTTGGTCTGGGGATGAAGGGAGTAGTGAGCAAGCAGCCCACCGTTTCTCTCTCCACTGAAGCAGAATCACACCACAAGCTCTCCAATTTTCTGTTTAGGGATTATCCCTAAACAACTTTAAACTGACTTCAAACTACTTGTCGCTGAAATATAGTTCTCTGCCTGTGGCTGCCTGAGCTAGACTGTTAAACAAATCTACCAGGACAAATGCAGCGTAGCTAAACAGGGATTTTTGCCAAAGATGTTACATCCTAGGTTATCCTATTCCTTCTGTCCCTGTCCAACAGACCCTCTTGCATGACCTGACACCTAAGCCAAAACAGTATCAACTCTATAGGACACCCAGGATACATATACCCATTTTAAACCAGTATTAAGTGATTCAGGTGACTCTAATTTCTAAGAAACACTCCCAGAGTTGATTTAAATACTGACCAGAGCTAGTTCACTTGTGCCTAAAAAGGGCCCATATCCAAGCAAATCACTGAATGACTTTGCTCTGCCACTTACTTATTTTTGACACTCTAATACCACTTATGCCTAGGAGCTTCCTCAGAAGTGCCTTCTAAACATGGGCTTGTAGGAGAGGGAAAAAAAACCACACCTCTCCAACTGGCAAACAGATAATACCTAAAGTGAGGGACATTCCTCTTTTCACCTCAAGACAGCCTTGCTGCTAGCAGCAAGATGCATCCTAGAGAGACTGAAATACTCCAAGTTAAGAGAGGGGGCAATGACCCCAGCATCACTGCTGGATGCCACCCCTGCAACAATGACAGCCCGGCTCCTGGAAGTCTCAGAAGAGCTTGACTAACATATCTTTGCTTTGCACTTCCACTCCAAACTGTTGCATAAAACTGGTGAGTTCTGTTACGTAATTACTTCCCTCCACAAATAAGAAGCCTTTACACAAGGTAATAGTGTTTTTTCCTCTTCATAACACAGAACCCCACTTCCAAAGCCCATTAGCAAGCCTTCTGGCTGACCGGCCTACTCAAGAGAAAACTACCCCAGCTATCCAGATCTTTCAGTGAATAGGTGCAAGGTTCCTACCTTGTGTAGCCCAGAAAATGCTGACAGATGCAGAAGTCACATCTTTGCTCTTTACCCAGCTGTTGTTGCGGTGCCTACTCCATGCAGAGATGACACAGAAATAATCCCCTCTGTCACTTTCTGAAGTCCACTGGATTCGAAAACTGAAGGTGTCAACAGCCTTTTTAAAGAAGATGATTTCCCCGTTCTGAGTCCGCTCTCTGCTCCTGTCCCCAAGCAGCAGAGTCCAGTCTGCATCCATCGTGGCCAGGAGTTCCTCTGTCACAACATCATCACTGCGCAGGCGCTGCCTGTAGTACCAGGAAACTGTGAAGCGGATGTTTGCTTTGGTGTCTTGTGCATTTGTGATCCTGCAATTGAGCTCTGTGGGGTCATCTGAAAACTTGGGTGTTCTGGAGGCATTCAGAAACACCTCATAGTCTGGCTCTGAAGGAGAGGAAACCCAGAAGAAAGAGGTTAGAAGCTACAAGCAGCAGGGAGAAAGTGCCAGAGCTTATTAAAAGATACTGCTAACTTGTAACACCCAGCCTGTGGCCAAATGCCAGAATATGCATTTTTCTTAGAAGACCTGGGGACTGGGAACTTGGATTCCAGCTCTCTGACTTGCACCAGTCTGACACAAGTACCCCTAGGCCTGCATTTCCAAACAAGAGCTTTCATTTCATATGTCTAGTCAGACCATTTCAGAAAAAATCAGGACTAAGCAATCTTGTTGAGCAAAATTGTTCCCTTCTTCAGGCCTGGCCCCAAGAACCCACCATGTGGGTTCAGTTTCAGCCCAGCCAGTCACCTTTTGCACCTGTTCACATGCCAGGGGCAGACTGCAGCAACAGGAGCCTGGTTATTCTCTAGCTTTGGACTGACCAGAGACATCCCATTTCCCCAATTTCTCTCAAGAATAAAAGGCTGTCTCCCATCCTGAAATGCCTTTTTTTCCCCACGCTTAACCATCCCACTGTGTCCCTACAATATGGTTTAAAACAGTAAAAAACAACCCAAAAACCAAACACCTAACCCACCCAGACACCAAATCCAGGAGGCATGGGTACCACCATCAGCACTGGCCACAGCAGCACCAACAGCAGTGCACAGTACATTTCATCAGGCAGCATAATAAATACTTAGAGTTGAAGATGCATAGATCAGAAGAGCTTCACAGTCTGAACAGGGAAGCACAGCTATGAGGCTGGAATACATCAAGCTTGAAAAGGAGTGCCTGAAATTCATGGGTTAAGAATGGTGCTGTTGTACTGAAATCTGAAATAGCGGGCTGTCCAAAGCCTAAAAGCGATAAGGCAGCCGCGTGACTATTTTCTCTCAGACTACAGAGATAGTAAAGGAAGATTACAGCAAGAACCTCACACCACAAAGGAAATACGTATTTATTTACTAGTGTTAAGACTATTTCTCTGCCTTGCTGTCTACTATAATTCAGAAAAAAGACTAGCTTTCCAACTGTTTGGCCAATACTCATCACATGGCTTTTACATCGTCAGTGTATTCAGCACTCTATATTTATTTCTTGTTTTATGTTTTATTTGGCATTTTGCCCTCCTAGAAACAATTAACCAAAGCTATAATTGGGACAGAGAAGGCAACCCAAGGCTAAAACTTAGGCTTAGCTCACGAATGAGCCAAGATAATAAAGCATCTTAATAGAACTGCTGAGCAAACTGTGTGTGCACATGCACTTTTGGACTTCAGATGCAAAGGATAAAAACAATTGCATCACACAAGCTGGCTGCTGCTATGTCAGCTTGTGGAAAAAAAATCTCTTACCATTAAGCGTTATGCATGCAGTGTCCTTGCACCTAGCAAGGACAAGGGCATTGATACACACCAGACACTAGAGTATATAGTGATACTGATGGTGAGTTTCTGCAGTGTTAGGTAACACACAGGTGTAAAAGTACTGTTTACATAAGTCCATAGTACCTTACATACTTAAGTACTTACGTGAATATAAGTACAGGTTTCTGCACGTTTTCAGTGTAAGTAAGGCAAAATAAAAAGAAAATGGCAGAGAATTCCTCTGTTGCAACCAAGGCATAGATTATTAATGGTGGCTAAAACCCACTTTTGGTGTAAGTCCCCATAGATCCTACAGCTACACTACTCTTCCTGTCTCATTCACAAAAGTCTAGTCTTCTCCAGGGCCTCATGATAGATTGCTCATGCTCTGCAATTTTCTTATCATTCCCCCTCGCCTCCCCTTCCCTCCACAAAAAAGGCAGCATTCAAGACCAATTAATATTTTCACAGCAACAGAGACTATGAAAGTAGAAACTGTTCTCTAGACAGGAACACAAGAAGGAAAAAGCTGCAAGAAACTCGAGTTCTTCAAAAATCACTTCAGGTTTGTTTTATTTGTGGGCAGGGGAAGGACCACTTAAAAGAGAGTTTTGGCTTTGACAGCACCAATCCAGGTAGCTGCTTCACCCTTACAGACACTCAAACAGAGGATTTAGAAAGAATAAAAGGCTGGCTGAGATAAACCTCATTCCTCTGTCAGCTGTCAAAGAACAGCCTCACTGACAGTTCAATGACTTAATACTCCAGCAGCTCTTAGCTTCCATTAAGGAGGAATAGTTGGTAAATTCTGGATGCAGTTGAAAATCTCAAATGTTGAAAATTTATTCTACTTTCCCTTGACCTAGCAACGAAGCATCTGCTGAAGAGCAGATTTTATTCTCTCCTGTTCCCAAATAATGCCAAATGGGAATGGAAAGAGTAAAGAATAGTCCTGTACGTACGGGTACTACAAGAGAGTACAGGAGCATGCAGTGCACCTGGGCACACATGAACATGTGTGCATGCATGCGCGTGCACACAAGTGGAGGAAGGAGGGAACACTCACAAGTTGAATGTACAATTTGATGGTTGAATGAGGACAGGAAATTAAGACAGTCATCACTTGCACACTTCAGCACACGTTACAAGTATACCTGGAAACAGCTACGGCTCCACTAGTCTGTACAATCCTAAAATGCAAAATTTAAAGTCATCGTCACTGGGATTTAACCTTGTGACACAACCGTTTATTTCTGAAAACGACGCTTCAGAGCAGGCTCTCTGTAGACTGGCCTCATTTGGTACTTTTATGTTGGAGGAGCTCTGCCTTTGTAAGTGGACAGCACCACCAGTTTCTGATGACAAGAGGTTCAGAATGGGTGCATTGAGAGGTTTTAAGCCCACGTAATTGCATCCAGTCAAAACTGGGAACAAACATCCAGTACTACAGCTCTACCAGTTCTCCCCCAGCTCACATCTGGGTTCATTAATGCTTCCAACACAGCCAACACTTTGTGAATTTTAGCAGGTGCAGATACCTTATACCTACAGTACCCTGCAACACCATCTGAATTTCACTGCTCCTAAATTCAAGCTATTCTCTCCCCAAGATTATACCAGGAGACAGGATGGGTAGACTGACATATCTAGAGCTACCCCTAAAAAGACAGGCTTTTTAGAAGTTTTGCTAGACTTTCATTTTTAGTATTTCTCCCAAGTAACTTTATTTTTAAGGATACTGGCATAAAGAGAGATCTCCAAAACTTAACAGTTCAGCTGGGATAATGCAAAGCAAAAGCTTTACAATGTGCAGCATACATATGAGACAGTGGACCTCCAAAACGGATTTGTCTTGGGAAAGGGGTGTAGGGAAAGATACTGTCAGCCTGTTCCTGTAGGCCAGGTAGATCAGATAAGCCTGCTGAATCTCTTACCTACAGCTTCTGTTCCTCCTTCAGCCAACAAGTCTTAAATGAGCAACTGTTAAACACAGCTGCATCTAACTAGCCCCTTGCAAAAAACTGTGGACATTGACAGTATTAGAGCTGTAAGAAGGGAAAACCACTAAGAACAACTGGGGGATAACAGAAGGAGATAATAAAGAGATCATCAAGCTTCTATTTAAGTAGATTTACACACACACACTGGTGAATTAAAAGAACTTGCTGCAGAAATACTGATGTAACTTATGGAAGCTGTAACTTCAAGTGCATGAATAATCTTTTGCTTGTCCAAAAGGCTAAAAATATACTCATCTCTAGCACTGAATGATGAAAAATGCATTACACTGAGTGGGGTGTTAAATACTGCAGGAAAATCTGTTCTAGTGGCCACTATGTTAATCAACATTGCTAGCGTTAAGTCAGTCACAAGCCAGGTCTCTCTTACGCAGTCACACTACTGAACAGCTATGTGACATGGTCTCATAAAATAGACTTGTGTGTTGAGGGAAGAGACTAAAGCATTATAAAGTCATGTTCCATTCTAAATACATCAGTAGGATGTGGTGTCTCTCTAGTGATTAAAACAACAAAACAAAAACTCAAAAACTTTTAAAGATATTAGAATTCATTATTAAGTTTCCATTAGAAATAATTTTTATGGCATATGACTCATAAAAATCAGGAGAAGCATCTGATCACTGTGTTCAGAGCTCAGACAGAATGCCTACTTCTGGATCAGAGCCCTGCTAACAGTATGATGGAGGTGGAAAGGGACAACATGTTTTCCAGGGGCTGAAGCTGGCCCTGTTGTCAAGGCAAGCATTTATGTTCTATTTCCCAGTTGCAGACTGTTCAATGACACCAGAAAGTGGAATGTCTGGGTGGGACATGTTGGAAGAGAACCCAAAACCCCATAGGACAGATCAGTATTTTTAGATGTGAGAGAGAGATACCTTACATATAAATGATAGATGCAAACAAGAGCGAAACTTGCACAGAGGAGATTCTGCAAGGTCCTCTCCCTTTTCTGACACGTCCAAGGAATGAGCGGTACGTTACCCACAGTCTGAAAGCAGAATCACTCACCTAATGCTGTCACCACCACACTGACTGGTGCAGATGTCCTCTCCACCACCTTATGCCAGCTCCCATTGTGCAGTGGTACCCAGATAGCTGCTTGGCAGAAATAGTAGCCAGAGTCTTCCACTTCCACATCACGTACCAACAGGCGATAGGAGTTCCTATCTACATGGCTCAGGCTGATGAGAGTTGAATCACTGACAACAGAATCCCGGTCCATGCTCAGCAAAATCTGAGCATCTGACAAGGTATCATCAGGTGATGCAGAAAAATACCACATCACCTCCGCTTGGAAAATACCACTCCTGTCTGTTGTGATGTTGCATGTAAGATCCAGGGAGTCTCTTTCGGTCACAGACACATTGCTTGTTGAGATGACCACATCTAGAACTTAGAAATGAAGAGACAAAAATTCAAACAAAAAATACTTTTTTTTTTTTTTAAAAAGACCCCACTGTAAGTTAGCCAGGACTTCACATTCTATTACAGAAGCTTCTGAAGTAGCTCAGCAGCTCTACCTTCAAATGCCTCTTGGATATTGAGCTTCATGATCTATTACAAAGGAAGTACATGTTATCAGTCAAGCAAGGGATGCATGATGTGGGCAGGGGGAAGAAGGGAGGGAGAACCGGGTTTTTATAACTCAACAGCAACTGGTCCATGATGGTTCTGTTCCAATCACAAACCAATTCACAACACCTTTGCACAGCAGGAAAATGTGTACAGGATTTTCCATTCTCACAGGAGGGTCAAGGTATTTTGGGACTATGTGTCAGAAGAGAAAGTGTCCACTGAAATCACTAGGAACTACATTAGAACTCAACTTGGTTTCTGCCTGAAATGGTTTTGAGCTCCTCTAACAGAACAGATTTAGATAAGAAGCAGCCACGACCACATATTGGAGTCCTGACTGACCTGAGGTGTGTTGCAGAAACATGAAATGGAAGCAAACAGAAGGTAGCAATAACTACTTATACTGCCAACTCCTCCACTTATTGCTGTGACCAACACACACAAGGAACTTTAAAGCAATGCCAATAGCCACTTAAAACACATTCAAGCTCCTCCACTGGCCAGTGAATATTTTTAATATACACAGCACATATGGTCACACCCAGCATTCAAACTGGACCTTCTCCATTCTGTAGGTTACCAGGCTGGCCATAGCTTTGCTAAAAGAAAGCCATGGGACAAAAGAGTCAAGACAGGCAGTAGAAAAGCTGGCCTCAGTTACTGGTGAGAGGTGAACCATGGGTGCTGGGTGTGTTGTTTGTAAACCTCAGTACAAATCAATCACCAAGTTACCTGGACACCACATGTCTTCACTTGCTCATTCCCTCATTCTACATTGCCTAAACATTAGATTTGGATCTCAGTGCAGCATTGTTCCCACATTCTGTAATGCAGCTGCTCTTAAAGTCTCAGATGAGGCCAGTAGATAGGGCTGCTACAGCAGTGCCTCTTCTCAGATGTACAGCCAAGACCACAAGCAAGAATACAGATTCCTGCCCCAAACAGGCAGCTGCGCCTCTGGTGCAGATTAGCGACTTCTATGTAGAACCATGTTCTACTACATAATAGGTACCCATCTGTAAAAGGCTTCTAGGATTATCAACAGGAACAAGAGACAACCTATAAAGGCCAGAGCCAAACTAAGCAGCCACAACTATTGACAGTAAAACCAAGCAATACTCATCTCGCCGCTCACCACCTGATAGCACAGAGCAGTCAAACCAAACAGAAGGTAGCACACCCCACCTGCATGGTAAAGCAAAGTCCACTGTCTGATGGGCATCTCATCAGGACTTCCCTCACTGTCCTATCATGGGATTGGAGTCAGTAGGAAAACCTAGTTAATTTAACAGACTAATGCCAGAGCACAAAATAAGGCTCATCTGCAAGGTTAAGAGCAGCATTTCTCTAAGGAACACTTCTGTCTTCATGAAATAGTGACAGGCATTCAAAATCTGGCAGTACATGCATACAGAGGGACCCAAAGAGTTTACCCATATGTATACCTTAATGCTCCTTTTTTGGTTAAAGACATGTCTGAAGGCCTCACTTAGGATTATATGCCTGTTGTGCAAGGCACCATTAAAAAAAAGGACATACAAGAACAAAGTCGGACCCAAAGATGTTATGATTTTAGGAGATGAAAGTGATAGGCAAGAGGAGCAACAACAGAAAAAAGTTACACAAGTAACCTGTGCATGACTTTTTTCATTAGATACATTAATTTTTTTTTTTTTAATTTTGTTTCTACAAATTCAACCCCATAGTTTCCAGCAGGTGAGAATGAAGGAAGTGCAGCAACCAGGCATACCATTTACAACTCAAGGTCATTTTAGCATGCAAGTGCAGAGGTTTCAGATGTCAGCACAAGATGCTCTTCAGGTCCTACTACAGGTTGTACGTGTAAAAATTTCCACAATGTTTTGCTGGAGAATAACCTATCCCATTCAGCATAACTTTAAAAAAAAGCCTTCATGCCCCTGACAAAGTACTGATGCTGCCAATGACTAAGCTAAAAATTAAGGCAAAAAAACCACCCTAAACAACAACAACAAAAAAAACACCACACACACACACAACCACACCAAAATAACAAAACTGCACATCCAAACCATATATAAAAAACTGCACTACTACTGCTCCTGGCCATCCTCACCCTGTTTTCAGCCACTGATTAAATCCCACCTATTTAAACCAAACCCTCCAAAAATGAGACAAAATAGAGAATTACAGCTCTTAATTAAGCAAGCCCTGCCTCAGCAGAGAGCACCTGCAAGTTTCACTGTGTAGCAGACACCCTGAAAAAAGAGGGAGAAGATTGATCCTGTCAAATTTCACAGGCTAAGTACCCCCAGGATCCTAACACTACACCCAAATGAGCTACCCAAAAACACACCCCAGCAGTTCTGGGTTCTCCCTATAGTAATTAAAAGATTACAAAAATTAAAAGATACTCTTACTGTCTGAACACTTCTAAAATATCATAATCTCACATTTCTGAGAGACCATCATTGCCTGTTTTTCCACCTATTGAATGACAAGATGCATTACCACTGCTAGTTGGAGGAGGGAAAGCAGAGGTGATGCTAATGCAATTAAGTGTTCAGTGCATGTACTCCTGAACTCCTATCTGGGCAGGGATATCTGCATATCCTCAGCACAGCACTACATGTATTTTTGTCTCCTTAGTCAAGCACGCAATGATGTGTGTAACAGACCATTAGTGCCCTAGACACTTGTCAACATGGTGGAGCAATCAGACCAGTGATCCAGTGTCAGTGATAAAAATCACTGGATAATCTGTCCTGTTAAATTATCACTGCCTTTCTCCTTTCTCTTGATCTTTCTACTCTATTTTAATAAACAACATACAGAAAAGCTTCACATCTGTCACTGAATGGCAAGCCACTTTTACAGGGAAAGTGCAGCTGTTTAGTGCTATGGGACAACCCTGTGTTAATGAGAGAGAAGGGGGAAGGTTTGGGGTGCTCAGGGGTTAAATACAATGTCTAAGAAATATAAAAACCAGAAGCAATCTGAAGTGAACCACAAATGAGAAAATCTAGGTTTAGGCATCTAAGAGGTTCCAGTCAATGCTTCCACGCCATCATTCCCCTTCCCCCCAAAATAAAAGCTAGAAAAATTATGCCAAGCATTTTCTATAAACTCAGATGTAAACAGGCCAGCTATTGAAACAGCACTGTAGGTTCTCCTGGCATGTATCCTCATTTAGTTTAGCTTACCCAATTTCTGCTCTCAAAGTAGCGGTCTGGACACAGCACTGCTGTAGCTATGAGATGTGACCCCAGCCCATGAGTAATACTCACCAGTCCGTTGGATTGCCACACTTGCTATCTCCACGCTCTTCTCTTGAATCTTCTGCCACAAGCTATCTGCCCCTCTCACCCACTCGCTCACGAGACACCTGTAAGCACCCCCATCCACCGATGAGGCCTGGGATACCGATAACTGATACGTGTCATTCGCGCCCATGTCCAAGCGGATATCTCCATTACGGTAGCGCTCTTCATAGCCAGGACCCGGCTGGAATTTGCCCTCATGAGTCAAAGACAGGATGTCCCGCCAAGTCGATCCACTTTTGATCTGCCAAGTCACATGCAGGTGAGTGTGCTCTGGTGAGGTGGTAATTGCTGAGCAGCGCAACTTGAAGGAGTCGCCCTCAGACAGCCTGAGAGACATTGAGGAACGTGCTTTTGAACCACTCACCGATAAGCCATCAGAAATCACTATTAAAAAAAGACCAAAAGACACAAGCATCATAGAACAGAAGCAAGAAGAGAACACCTACACTGACATGTTCAGATATGAGGCAGTAAAACTACAACAGAGCAATACCTGGCCAATCATTCCTTCTTCCACACATAAATACATTCCAGGAACAAGGAAATTCAGCTGAAAATCCATTAAAGGAAGGGCTCCACTTCAAACAAGCTAAGACAAGCATTCAAATTCATTTATCCTTCCCCTTGCTTTAGTTTCTCATCCAAACATCATCATTCTGGCTACTCTCATCCCGAACCATCTTGATTTTCATACAAGTAAAAGTTAAGACACTTGAAAAAAATAGTCTCTCAAGTTATTACTGAAGAACCCTAAATGAGAGTGCAAAGCTAGGGCATGGCTGCAGTATCAACTTGCTAAAGTGGAAAAGGAAGATTAACTCCTTCATGTAGAAAGATCCTTAAATGCCGCTGTAAATAAGAGATAAGACAGGATGTGTTTTTTACCTGAAGTTAGCCCCTCTACCCAGAGGCTTAGGGATATTAAATATTTGCAGACATCTTCAGAAAACCCACTGCTCAGTTTTCCCATTTTTATTTACATTTTTACTGGACAGAAAAAAAGGAAAGTGGTGTTTATAGTAAACAGCCTCTCTTCACTTCTCCTCACTTGCTTTTGCTATCATACTTCCAAATTTTCAATTTTGGGTTTAGGAGAATTAAACAGGAACAGGGAGAAGAAAAAAAAGTAATCACAATGCTCATAAGCAAGAGAAATTCAACAATCTTAAGGGTATATATATAATCAGTATCAAAAACAAATTTAGAGCACACCTCACTCTTCAGAAATACCTTTCACTTGGACCTCTGCATCATAATTTCCCTGAACGGTGGCATCAGTGCTGGGCGTGGAGCATTTGTATCTCCCTTGGTCAGTTGGCTGGATGTTTCTAATCACAAGTTCCACAGCATCGTTGCTGCTCCGTCTCAGTTTGATATCCCCGTGGCCCACACGTTTTTGGTACTCCTCAGAGGTGAATGTAGAGTCCCAGGTACTCACTATCCGCACGAAGTCAGTCTCCCGTGAGAACTCCCAATCAAAGTTCTGTTCACTGGGTCCATCGTAGTCACTAACACTGCAAGGGATTGCTACCTCCGTGCCCACGACTCGAATAAGAGGACCTTTGGGCACCCTCACAACACGCCCTCTGCAGAATGCTAGGCAGGAGAATAAAGAAAGAGAGAACACACAGTTAACAAAGCAATTACCAGGATAGGCATTGACTAAAAAAAAAAAAAAAAAAATAGAGTAAGGTTGGGCACCCCACTCTGCAGAAAGCTAGAACTAGTAAAAGCAGTATTTCCCATCAACATTTAATCTCACCAGAGCAGAAGCCCCTAAACACACCATTTTTAGTGTGGGCGATCTTTGTTTCATTGACTATTTAGTAATATATTAGGTAACAAAATACTGAGGGAGAAACAATTGCAAGGAGGAAAAAGAAAAACGAGAGAACTAGCCATAGATCCAAGGGGTAGCAGATTCTCTACTACCAGCCAAGTGCTATGTAAGATACCCAACCAACATTAATAAGTGGTTTTCCTTGCTACAGTAAGGGCATAATCTTATCAGGCATTTGTGTAAGTCTTCTGCTGACATCAGTAGAGGGTTCGAAGTAGGAAACTAACTCTCCCCTAGCTTGAGGGCCATAAGAATGGTAATCTGACATTCTCCAAAAATGAACATAGTCACTTCTGCCCTGAAGTGGCTTCTGACACAGGTGAGCTTCCTTGCCTTCCTAATTGATTTAAAAGGAAGAACTGATTTCAACAGACACAGTTCAAGTTTGCTTGAACAGATTTCTGCAACCACACCTGTTTCTAGCATACATTTCCTCTTTGGTAGAAGTCACAGAACATGGGAGCATGAGCAGAGCAGGCACACAGTGTTCAGATGGTGTTTTCTGGGACTCTCTCGCTAGAAGGACAGAACGACAAGGGCAGCTTTCTGCAAAAGGCTGGCAATGCAGTATGTTACGCTCCAGGCAAAAGTGGGAACCACTTAAACTAGCCAGAGGACCTGGCAAAGACGCAGCAGGAGACTTTTCTGGTTGATTTGGCTGTGTAGCCCAAAGAATAACCCCAGCAGCTGTGCATGGATTTTGGCAGGTTCTTGCTTCTCAAAAGAGCAAACTGCTTTGATTCATAGATCCAACCAGAGAAATCTTTTCAGAAAGAGAGGGGTACTACCTAAACTCAGTCTCCAAACATAAACAGTCTACTGCATCCCACCAGCTCTATATCCATAGCAAAATATTTTGGCAGACAGGTAGAACAGGAGAAGCCAGAACACTGAAGGACAGATCTTGCTAAAACCAAATAGGTGGCCGTAACAACATTAAAAGCAGTTGGACTAAAAGGTTGATTTGAGATACCACAGAGGTAAAGCCAATTTAAATAAATAACCCACCGACACACAAAGTCCGGCAACCCACAACTGCTCTAATTCAGCAGCTACAATGGGAAAGCCACCACCTAGTGACATAAACACCAATATACTTGCTGAGCCTTCCCCTCCTATCACTCTGTCTTCTTGCTGTAGATTAAGACCCCACTTGCTCAGAACCATCGTGCCAACAGGTATTCAGGTATGGGTAAAGAAGTTATTCTGGTGGAAAGAAACCACCCACTGGGGATCCTGTTCTATAGTGCAGCTTGTCCCCTCCAGAGCAGCATGGAGAAGGATGTGTTAAAGAATCAAGATTTCTGTGGCCATTTCAAAACCTACACAAGCAGCTGTACACACTGAGCATAAGTACAAGAGAAAAAGCATATTTTCATCCCCAGTTACAGTTCAGCAAACAGCTGAACCAAGGACTAAGTGTCTTTACCTCCCCGGTTCATAACTCCCAGCATGCCCTTTGCTTTGCAAGCTGCTCGCACGTACAGGCTCAGTCATAACAGTCCAATTTCCTCACTGCCATGACCTTCTGTATTCAACATTAGTACTTCATTAAACTTATTTGTAATGCAGACTGGGGTTAATCTCTTACCCCTTATATCCCTCCCAGAAGACAGTTGTTATGTACCTGATCAAGTGACTGACTAGTCCTAATAAGGAAGCTGGACTTCTCTGCACCATTCACGTGTGAATTGGAGAGAAAAACTTCCGCTGCTAATGTATCGTTCCACAGCCAGATGTCTTTAAGGACATCTCTCTAGACACAAGCACCATGTAATAAAATCTTTTATACAGAAAAATAACCAACATAAAAATAAAGCAAGCTGCAGGGCTCCGATACATTTCCTCACTAGGTCTTAAGTTGCAGTCCCCTCAATCCTTCAACTTATCTTCTTACAGAAAAAGTGGTAACAGCAGCAGGTAAGCTTTAAAGCACTGCCTGACAGCCAAACCAGCTTTCAGCAAACCACTGTGAGAAGTCAGCTCAGGATCCTGACTGAGGGCACTCAGACGCTGACATCTCTCCAGAAAATACTCTCCTGTGACACTAAAACAGGCAGACAACACTATTCTGCATGTGTCTTCAGCTGTAGACCCACATGCCGTGCACTGCACTAATCCAATCTAGAGGTGACAAAGGCATGACTAATGTGGCAAGAGCTGCACATTTGTGTTTGAGATTAGCACCGACAGCTCAGTTTCTCTTCTTCCAAGGTCACTAGAGACTCTTTGACACTAAATGAAGGTAGAGGGTGATTAGCACCTTCATAAAAGATGACAGGCCAAAGGGAAAGATAGGGGCACAGGGACTCCTCAACGGATCTGTTCCGAGTCCATACCCCATTGCTGTACAGCAATGACTATCCCCCTCCTCACAGCACAGACCCACAGGCAATTCCAATTTAACACAAAGTTGGAAGGAGGGCAATGGAAGAGGCTGCAGGAGAGAAGAGGCACAGCCTGTAACAGTTTGTTTTGTCCTTTACAAATAATAACATTTATTACTGCTAAGATAAGTTAGGATTCTCGTAAGGCAGGAGCACACAGAGAGAACATCACAAGATAAGAGGAGAACTTACTGCAGAGCATCTGCTGTGCCCTGCCTACAGGTAAGGAGGAACGTGCATAGGGCGAACACTCCAAGGGTGAGCTGCATTTCTAGGTGACCCAGGAGGCTCAGTATATAGCAAGCTGTGAGTTCAGCGTTCTGCCTTTTGTCCTGCAGTGGTCAACAGCAAGAGTATTCCTAGCTACTAAACAAGATGGTGTGTTCTTTGCTGTGCATTAGGGATTAATGTTTCATGTAGCTGTAGCAAAAGGCAGAGCTACAGATACTGATCTTGGCAAGAGCTCCATTTTACTCTGGCAGATAAATGAGTAGCTTCTACAAATATTTTATTCTTGCAGTGCCCTGTGTTACTTGCGTATACCCCCTCCATCTTCCCAGAGCAACTGAAGTTCAGCTTTCACCACGAGAGCTTCAAACTCTGTAAATTTGTTGGAAACATTTCTTTTTCATGACACCTAATACATTTCACTGTTAATACAAGGTGACATGTTCTTAATGAATTCACTTGAATCCCATTTAACTGTAGAAACAGATGGAGCAGGACAGAACAGGGTATACACTAGTGACAGAAAACAGAACTTTGACAATTCAGTATTTTTCAGTATCACCAAGACCGCCAAAGATGTGTATTTAGTAGGAACTCAATAACTGGCTCTGTATCGTAAACTGCAATGCTGGACACCAAACTTGCCTGAGCACAAGATTAATTGCCTAAACACAAAACTTTGGGGTTTTTTTTGGGGTTTTTTTTTGGTTTTTTTTTGTTTTTTTTTTTTTTTTTACAGAGTTACCAGACAGAATTGCAAGGAACTATTTTCCAAAACAAAAGGTAATGGAACCCCACGCAAGGAGGCCAACACACGAAGACAATGGATGGGACTTGTTCCTTGGGCTCCTTAGGTGACAGTACTACTAGGCAACACTGGTGCTTTTGCAGGGCTGGGCCAGCAACACACAAGAAGGAGGGCAATCACAGAGCCTTCATGGCTGTCGTCAAGCTCTTGATTAGAGGATTCTCCCAACAGAACACTCCACCAGGAACACAGGCAAAGTGTGGCTCAAGGTAGAATAATAAACTGGGGCCTGCCATACTAATAATACAGAGGGAATATAATCCAGACATAGCCTAGGCAGTTTTTAGCTAGTGTTTGTTCCCTAGAAATGGTCCATGAAGTACTAAAATTAATTTGTCCCATCACCTAAATGCACCATCTCATTGCTGTCATTAAATGAAATCCTTTCAAAGAGAAGAACAAGGAAAGCAGATGAATGAATAGATTGACTTCACAACCTATCCGAGTACTTTAAATAGCAACCTGTCATTTTTAGGATAACCAAGAAAACAAGGCAGCAAAATTGTGCAGGATCTACAGAATGGCGGTCTGTTTAAATTCTCAACAAGCTACACAACTCCTCCAGGAAAGGGCTGGTGAGGACTTCCTCTTGCATTAGGGACATTGCTATACATGAGGAAAGTATTTTAAGACCTTCATCTTCACACAGCTTTGCATCTCCGTATCATTTATGAAAGAACAAGATGAGAAGTAATCTGTGGAGTCGCCCACAAGGCTGAGATGGTATTATCATTGCAAAGAACACACTTCTGGTTCAGCACTCTCTTTCACAAGGTGCTTCCTCCAGCCTGCACTAGACAGCTCTATCTGATAAGAAAACACGTTCTCTTAGCAGCCCAGAGAGTGTGGTCAACACTCTACATCCACCAACCAAAGGAAATGCAATGTGACACACAGTAGCAAGTCAATTAAAGGCAAAAAAGTAAGAGCTGAAGAATGAGTAAATTGGCTCAGACTAAGCACTCGGCCCTCTGCATGAGAAAGACTTGGAACATACAGTCCAGCTCCTCAACCAAGGCAGTCATGGGAGATAGCAACAACCTTGCTGATGCCTTTCATCTCAAAAGAGCTTTCCAAACAAAAGGTTGTTTTGTTTGCCAATTAAACATCACCATGTCCATGAAGGAAATATAGCAGCCCTTTCAAATTCACAGCAGTTTATGACAGGAAAAAAATACTGCAACCAACTTTGCAAACAGTGGTAGCAATTTTCCCTCCCTGAACTCCTCCATGTAAATCTGGGCACCACTTTGATGCAGCACTGTGTAAATGAGAGGGTTGAGCAAGGACAACCCTCCTTGTGCCCCACTGGAGAATAAGAAATGGATTCCCACCATTAAAGCTGTGCACTCTGCCTCCTATTTCTAGCAAAATCCCAAATCTCCCACTTCTGTACTGCACTGCTTAACTACAGTGTTTGTGATGCATGAAGCTATTTTACAAAATGGAGAGAGGGGAAAAAAAGGATTTTATTTTTGTATCTTTTTTTGTCCTACCAAAGAGACACGTCCACACAAATCCTCTTCCTCCATTTTGAAAGAAGACTGATCAGGCTCCTACTGGGAGGCATTCAGCGATTTTCCCTAGCGAGCAGGCAGGTGAAAGGACAGACAGCATGCCACACATTCACAGGCTCTTCTCTAGGGAAGAACCACCAAAGCATGGGAGATTATACTACTTATCTCTAATCTTCCCCTTTTCCCCTTGCTTCTCCTCCCAGCTCCAATTATCATCAGGCAGCTACACATCAAGAATGTCATCTGCAACTATCTGGGAGAGAAAGAACAAGTTATAACAAACATGCCTACAATGTTTAAAAACCTTTCAATACTATTAACACAACTTTTTTTTTTAAATATATAACATGCTTTTCCTAGAAGTGGCGCATTTACACAAACAGCATGTTGCTTTGGGATTTCCTCTCCTTTTTAAATACAAGCAATTAAATACTCTATCCTACACTGTATACGTATGAGAGGAAAATCAGAGAGATTAAGCAGAATAAAAGGAATTTCATTAAATACCAGAAATGCAGCTAACCACTGAAGTTTCTTCACTGGTCTCAAAAATAAAAAGAAAAAAAATATCTAAGTAAGTGAGACCTCTTACCATTCCTGCTTAATACACAATAATGTCATACTCTTCTTTCCAATGCAGACAAACATACAGTAGGGGTTGGGATCTATGCTAAATAAAGTGGTAGGTTCTTGCTACTCTTTCCAAATTACAAAATTTAGATTGCCCTAATCAGCAGAAGCAACCTGCACCTCACAACCAGACAGCCTGCACAGGGAGGGAACAAGGGGCTCCTTTAAAAAGAGACCAAATGTCATTCCTTATGTCAAAGCTGTAACCACCACAGTAGCCCAGAATCATCTGAAGCATGCAAGGCTCCTCCATACCTTGTAAGCCAACAGTACTGTCACACCTCCCTGACTGCTACACTCCCTACCTAAAAGAGACTGATAGACTTTTATGGCTTGAAAGATCTGCATCACATCATCTGAAGATATCAGAGAAGAGCAAATGAAAGAGTCCAAGAGAGAGACATTTACATTGTTCTTTCCCAGGCAGCTAGGATTCTTTTTTTAGATAATGTAGAGCTCTTATCAAAAGGAATTAGCCTGGGTGTAATTGCTTAAAACCCATTATCTCTATCAGGATGAAGAAACACATACTGCATCTTAAGTGAAACCTCAGAAATGCTATCAAACTGCAAGGCTGCTGGATTGCTCTAATCTCTGTGCCATCTGAGATATCTCAGAAAAGCCACATCTCCAGCACTGTGTGAAAAAGCAAGCACCTTCCCAGCTGGACTTCATCTATACCATGTGGATCAAGATTCACACAAAAGAATTAAAACAACATATTTTGCAGCACAGTAATGACCTGCTGGCTTCCCCATTCACCCCCCTCACTCACCATCCCCAAGAAAAGGGATCTCAAATGCACGGAAACAAACCACAAGGCTTTCACTAGGACACAGTCCTTAGTTATCATAGAACCATGGAATGGTTTGGTTTGGAACCAACTTTTAAAGATTATCTAGTTCCAACCCCCTGCTGTAGGCAGGGACATCTTCCACTAGATCAGGTTGCTCAAAGCTCCAGCCAATTTGGCTTTGAAAATTTCCAATGATGGGGCATCCACAAATTCTCCGGGCAACCTGTTCCAGTGTCTCACTACCCTCATCATCAAGAGTTTCTTCCTTATGTCAAACCTAAACCTACCCTCCTTCACTTTAAAAGTTATCCTTGTCCTGTCACTACAGGCCCCCTTTAAGTATTGAAAGCCCACAATACGGTTTCCCTGGAGCCTTCTCTTCTCCAAGCTCAACAACTCCAACCCTCTCAGCCTGTCCTCACAGGAGAGGTGTTCCATTTCTCTGATCATTTTTGTGGCCCTCCTCTGGACCTGATCCAACAGGTCCATGTCTCTCCTCTGCTGAGGGCTCCAGAGCTGGATGCAGTACTCCAGGTGGGGTCGCACCAGCACAAGCAGAGGGGTAGAATTACCTCCCTCGACCTGCTGACCACACTGCTTTGGATGCAGCCTGGTTGGCCTTCTGGGCTGTAAGCACACATTGCTGGCTCATGTCCAGTTTTTCATCCACCAGTACAACCAAGTCCTCCTCTTCAGAGCTACTCTCAATCCCTTCATCCTCCAGCCTGTACTGATATTGGGGATTACCCCAAGCCAGGTGGAGGACCCTGCATTTGGCCTTGTTGAACTTCATAAGATTCACAAGGGCCCATTCCTCAAGCCTGTCAGGGTTCCTCTGGATGGCATCCCATCCCTCTAGTAAATCAACTGCAAGACTCAGCTTGGTGTTGCCCACAAACCTGGTGAGGGTGCACTCAGTTCCACTGTCTATGTCATTAATGAAAGTACTGAACAGGATCAGTCTTAATACAGACCCTTGAAGGACATCACTTTTACTCATCTCCATTTGAACACTGAGCTGTTGACTGCAACTCTTTAGATGCAGCCATCCAACCAACTCTTTATCAATCAAATAGTCCATCCATCAAACCCATCTCTCTCCAATACAGCGACAAGGATGTTGTGTGGGACTGTGTCAAAGGCTTTACAGAAGTCAAGGTAGACTACATCAGTTGCTCTTTCCTTATCCACCAACGCAGTCACTCTATCATAGAAGGCCACCAGATTACTCAAGCAGTTAAGTTATGCTATGGTGCATCTTTCCATTTCCAGGAGTCCTCCTGTATAGCTGTTAGGTGTTTGCTGCCCTGTATGGCTAGTTACCTAAGCTCTACCTGTCATCAGTGGTGAGTAGCTCTCTGAGAAACTTCTCTCCCACTGCTGTTTATAGTTAGAGCCTAGGAAGAAAACAACCTGAACTCAGCAGAAAAACTAAACAGATTTTCCACATTTCTTGCCCACGCCTTTAAAAAAAAAAAAAGAAAACCCCAAACAAACAAACAAAAAAATCAACAAACCCCCCCCACCATTCTTACTCTAAATACACAAACCACACCAGCACAACGGGCCAGATGAACATCTAGCGAGTCAGACCCAACCTGTTTTCCCCAACAGAAATGTCTGGATGATGTTACTTGGGATACATACATAGTAATTGGCAAGTTCAGATCTGGAAACAGCAGTCAGAAGGCCTTGTTATCAAAGACAACAAGGACAGTAAGAGAACTGTTGATTAAGTTTTTTCATCATATAAAATCCACTGTATCACTGCAGATAGTCAGCAGATTGTCTGATCACTGCCCAAAAAGATCTATTCTGGAAAAACTTCACTGAACTGTCTCGCAAGAAGGAAAGCCTCATTCTTCTGCCACGTCTCTGCTAAGGTAACTGCAACAGGCAGAATTGCCTCTCTTGTATCTCTTGGGCTATCAGGAATAAAGCATGATTCACCTGTACAGCTGCACCCTTTTGAAAATCAGCTGACTGGCATCTCTTTTGCCCAAGCACACAACCCATTTCAATTCTTTGCCAAAATGAGCCACGGGAATTTGCCATAAGTGCTTCTGTGGATTATTCCTGCTACAATAGAAGAAGAGACCAGTAAATTAGAGCAGAATCTTGTAAGGCAGAAACCGGGTTGCATATGCAGTACTAATTAGAGCTTAAAACACATCTTACAGCAGATGCCACTGTGCACCACTGCTTCCCAGTCATGGGGAGAGGTATGCTACTGGAAGGTAGAGGGGAAAGGAGAAGCCATGTAAACCTTTCCCAGATGTGCAAAGCAGAAGGCGAGTTTGTCAAACAGAGCAGCCCTTGGCAGGCAGAGAACTGCAGCACCATTGGTCCAAACAGAACAAATGTCTAACAGGCAGAGATAATGCTAAAGATCATGTTTTAGATTCCCCTGGATGTCAAACAACTCCATCACATATGATCTCTATTTCCTTTCCCTACCACTGACTGACAGTTGAAGATAAAAAGTTGTGTCTAAAGAACTACTTTTGGTAAATCTCCAAAATGCAGCTGGGAACAAAAGGGGAAAGAAAGAAACAACGAAATGCAAGAGTCAACATGCTGCTTCTTCCTAGGTCTCACCTGAAATACCTGTCCCTGCTAATGACCTTCATTTACTTTCCTCCAAATAGTCTCACAAAACTCCATTTTTACTCTGCTCTGCCAGAGCAGCCCATTTTGGTTACCTGATGACATCTGACCCAAAAAGTCCAGGGACTCCGCAAGTGGTATTTAGACTGCCACACAAGACAGGCGATTTTCGCTGTTCTGCCTCAAAAGCAATTTGTGTTGCCAGAAGAGGTTCAAATGTTACATCTAAGGAAAACAGTTGACAAAGCAGTAAAGCCCACAACTCAAAGCTGAAGCACAGTTGGAAGTTGGGCTGCAAATACCTGCAGAAATGCTGTATATGACGTATCTTTCCATTTTCCTTAGTGGGGAGGAAGGACACAGGTTAAAAACTGTAATACTAGTTCAAGCTCAAGAGGAGTGCATTTACCAATATTTAAAAAAAAGTCCTCAAACTGGAATATACAGAATATAAATCAGTGCTGTTCTGCAACATCATTAACTTGCACTTATCTGTTATCTTAAATCTTTCCCAAAGCAGTTGGAACTGAGCAGAGCAATCCAAATCCATTTGCTTTATATCGCAATTTCCTTTGGGCAGAGACCAAGTATTTTCTTTGCTCTATGTGGAATGCAATGCATCACTAGGATTAAAGTGAACTTTCTTTGGATTCAACTGGAGAAAACAATCAGACTAGAATAGATCATTTCTAAATCTGCCTCTACATTAACTAAAATCATACACTGAGTGTGAAAATCCAAGACAAGACAAAAAATCCAAATCCCAGACAAGATAAAAATATAAAAGCTAATACATTTTTCAACCAGCATGATTTTAAGCAGGACCTAGCAGAGTGAGAAAGCTGGAAAACTAGGAAGAAGTATTTTTGTCAAAACTTTTTAAAACAAGATGCACATATAGCAATATCCACGTGTTTCACAGTTCTATAATTTCACAAATTATACATTTAAAAAACAAAATCCTGGAATGCTCCTTCCTCCCCTCTCCCCAAAATAATTTCCATTATTATCATCCCCTTTTCCTCCCAGAGCAGAAGATACTGATTTTTATTGGTGTGAAGTAATAATTTGTTTTCCAAGCTATCTTTAATGCTACGTAATACCCAAAAAACACTCAAAATACTTTCAAATATAAGAAGTGCTGAATCCAACATAAAGTCTTTTACTTTTTCATTGACAAAGCAAAACAAACAAAAAAAAGAACAAACCACCAACAGCTATTTGGGGGGGGTTGTGTGGTGGTGTTTTTTTGGGTGATTGTTTTGCTTGGGTTTTAGGTGGGTTTTTTGGGGTTGGGGTTATTGGGTTTTTCTGGTGTTTGGGTTTACAGGGAGGCTTTAGGGGGTTGGGGGGGCTGCTGGCGGTTTTGGGGTTTGTTTTTTTTTTTACTTGCTTAAATTTACCTGGTGGCACTTGTCCACTGCAATTTAACCCAACACCCCATCCATACTAGACAGTCCTGTCTAAAGCCAAGTTAAGTCTAAGGGGGATCGGAAGATGAGATTAAAAAAGCCACATGCTTTCATAATCCAGATACTATTAATCTTAACCTCCACATCCCCAAAAATAGTTTTAGATGATCATTTCAAATTTCAGCACACAGAGACTAGTTTCCCAGCAAACATTCTACTGGACGAGTGAAGGCATCATGTAGGCTTCAGCAAAAGCAGCAACAGAGCAAAGCCTGATTACAGAAGTCAGCAGCCACAACACCATACAACCCACCACACACGTCAGGCTCTCAGACTCTCTGGTTGGGATCCTGAAGGGCAACTTCACTCTGTTTGCATCTGCTCTTGTGAGACATTATAGAAGAAGGTGGCTGGGCAGCAAGGCTGGAACTGCTGAACAAGGCAGCATATGGCACTGGCCCACCTTGGCTCCATGCTTGACAATTGATTTGCAGCCATAGGAGCCAGTGGAGGGATGGATCTCAATGTTTACAGAGTATTCCTTTTAATCTGTAATTTAATTATCTAAAAGGTCCCATCTTCACCATAGATCTCCAAGCAAGCAGCCATGATAAATGCCAACAACAGATGCACATGGAATGGGTGTTACAACATGGGAACGAGTGCCTGTGCCTCACCAACACATGCAAGTAAGTGCAGTAGCACAGCTGTTGCCAGCTCTTTTGCTGCAGAAGATGTACTTGGACAGATTAACCAACTAGACCAAACTCATGCAGTAGAAGAGGAGCGGTTAGGAATAGATCATAGCATTCCTGTTTTCAGGCTTAGTGGTCATTTCACTGTATCACAATGTTTCTTTATGTAAAGATGAAAACAAAGATATGTACAGCTCCTCAAAGAACACATAAGCAAATGCAAAGCAGCCAGTTAGCTTGTGCTCTATCAGCTGGTGCCCCCATTGATCAGGAGCGCCGCCGAGGACTTCATTTGGGTACCTACACCACCACCATATCCAACCTGAAAAAACAGAGACCAATGTTTTCCAACCCTTTCACTCAAAGCCCATAGATCCAATTACCACTCGAAAGCCAGTTTCAGGTCATGCAGAGCAACACTGCTTAGTATGCTAATTCTATGGAGCCTGCATGTTAGGAGCACAGGTACTTTTCTTCTAGACGAGAAGAAACTGTACGCATGTGTGCACGCACATAGTATGATTTAAGAGACATCAGGGCTCTTCCTCCTTTAATACAAGATTTACATAACTAATTCTGTAATTGAGAACATGACTGCAAGGTATTTACAGCACTTCTTGCTGCTGAGCTTTTATCATTTGGTATGGCACTGACGATGAGACACTCTCTTGCCCCAGAAAAGGCAGCTAGTCTGGTCTCTGGCATTAAAAAAAGTGGACAAATGAAATTACCCGTTTCAGGAAGAGACTTTTTCATTACAGTACTGTTTCCCTCTTGCAAAGGAGAGGGTCAGAAGTTTGGAGGGGGCAAGAGGAAGAAAGAGGTCCAGATAAGAAAAAGATGAGAGGTCAGGGACATAAAACAACATCTAGAAGGCACAGAGGGATTCCGGTCAAGGCCTTTAAGAGGCTCTGCATAACCCCCACACAGCCCGTCAGATAAAATTACCCCCAGGTGGGTCTGCAAAACAGCTAGTTTTTAAAACAGGCATGCCACAGCACTCTCTGTTATTTGAAAGGACAAATACCAACACAGTTCTGGAAACACAGGAAAACGCTTCACAAACAACATTGATTTCAATCAGGTTGGTTGCATTAAGCCTCCTGAAAATTGAGAATAAGGTTAATTAGATCAGTAGATGGAACTCAAGAAGGCCTGCTTATTTACTTCACTACTACTTAAAAATCAAAAAAGCTTATCCCGCATCACATAGAAATTTAAGACTAGCACAACTGTCTACCTTAGCACCTGGCACAGTCCAAAAGGAGGAAAGGCTGTAGAGGGCAGCTGGTGCTGAGGCCCTAAGAATCACACTACACATGTCTGGGGGTTTGCATAGGACCAGGCTCAGTGTCATAGGCCAAAGGCCCAAGGGCACCTGAAGCGCAGCAGATAATGCTCCTAAAGTGACACTTCTGGTTCAGTTACATCCAAAGCAATCCTAATTGCACACTCGGATTGTTTCCCAGTAAAAAGCAATGTGTAGAAAGTGGGACAGTGAGGACATTCATCTCAGAAATTCCATCCTTGCCCCAACTGAAATGGTAATGAAGATGCAGCCTGCATGCTCCTAAAGGATACTTAAAGGGCTGTTCACATTTAACTTCAGTGTGGAAATGGGAACTCTTCCCTAAACACAAATGTGAGCTAAGCCATGAACAAATGTATGGCTAAGATATGAAATCCATCCAAATTTTGCAGTGTTGCTCAATAAATTCAACAGCCAAAATTTTCAGAAAAGCATGCAAGAGTCAAACTTCACTGGCATTCACCAACCCCGGGAGCTTGAAGGCAAATTAGCTGCATAATTAGCTGTCTTTGCCCCTGAATTCTACCTCTAAAAAGCTGTTCTTACACATGAAAGGAAATGGTATTGTATGCGGCTGCTGTTTAATGTACTAGAAGTTTAATTTTTCTGGACAAAAGAGACTTTCTGGAATGGGTGGGCAGGTATGTGCATGTGGGCAACATGCAAGGGATTCAGAAACCTGCAGAGAGCTGCAAGAGAGACACCTGGTACAACTCTGCTCCCAATTGCCCCAGTCCTGGAGAGAAACAAACTCCTTTGTACTTCTGCCTTCTAGAGCAAGCAGGAAAAAAAGAAACACTCCACTCTTGTGACCAAAGTTAGCTAGTTTAAGAAATGCAGAGGTTCAATTTAAAAAAAAAAAATCTTCTTAAAATTTCAGGCTTGCAGCCTCAAGCCTTTCATCACCTCTGAAAACCTTGCCCTGCATTCAGTGCAGGTATTTTGTCATCTCCAGCAGCGGAATACCAAGGTTCATCAATTCAGTACCTGGATGAAGAAGTCCGGCAGTCTTCTCATGTTCCCTATCACAAATTGAAAGTCTTTTCTCCTTTTAGATTATATGTCAGCAGGTTTTCACTTGTTAGCTATCTGATTAACTCACAGCATTTGCAGTAGTATCTACTCTTACCTCTACAACTAATACTGAACAGCCTCCCCAGTATACACTGTAATATATAGCATTACAGAATTTCACACACATTTAGGTTTTTAGGGAGAATTTTATGCCATTAGACATTTGAGAAAATCCACATGTAGCCATATAATAAAAGACTGCATCACAACATATTACTGCTTGGAGTCTTACTAAAGTTTGGCATTCAGCCGTTAGGTACTAATTTTCAGATAAGAATGCCTAAAGACACATCTTAAAATGTTTCCTGTTATTTCCACCTTTAATAAATGTATCTCAGAAGTATTTACTTTGTTGCTGCCATTGGCATGCTGCGTACAGGAAGGTCAACACCACAGGTGATGAAAGCGAAAGGGAAAGTTAACACACTGTCAGAGATCTGCTAATATGCACCATCACCCACAACATTCCAGGAAATGAAGCCTCAGAGGTAGCCAAATGCAACACCTGTGAGTCAGCAAAATCTTGGAGGAAGACTCCAAGGTTAAACATGAAGATACCACCTCCAAATTCTTAAGTCTCCAAGCTACAGATGGTCATAAGAAGACACTAGGACAGTAACAGGGTATGCTCACTCTTTCCTGGGCATTTGGTCTTGGCCACTGTCAGAGGCAAGACACAAGGCTGACAGGATCTTTGGTGTCAGCCGCCTTTTTCTCTCTCCAGCTTTAGGAAGTAGGAGCTTGAAGGAAATACCCTTTTACCACTGCTGCTCCTCACTAGCACCCAAGCAGGTAACTAGTCTGTGCCCAGGAGTAAGACGACAGACAAAAAAAGGCACGAAAGAACACAGAATTTTCAAGTAACTTAAAAATCAGAAGAGAGGGAACCTTTTTGAGCTTGAAAGAAGAACGAACAGTGAGTAGAGAACCAACATGACATTAAAATAGCAGGAGGAAGAGAATGTTTTTTGAAAGATGCCCAAAGGGAAAATGCTTACTTATTTCTTTTCTGCTCCAGTGTCCTTGCAGAGCTGTTCTAGGTCACACTATCTAATAAGACAACCTACATACAAAATGAGTAGCTGTTAATATTTGGGTGAAACTTGGCATATCCTGAAATTATTTAGTAACTAACACTTATAATCAGCTTACATTGAAACAGACAGTGGATTGCATTCACCGTAGGCATCCTCACATTTGCTACATTGGGAAGAATGGTTATGTCCCAGAGTACATTGTTCAACCGAACAAAAGAGTCTACAGCCAGACTTCACGCCAACAGAGAGCATGCCAGCCATTTTCTGGATCCTGAACTGGTACATGTACATAGCATAAGAACTAAAGAAGTCATTGCAAATTCCAAATACCCATTGCAAAAGCAATTGTGCACTGCAGACTAAGTCTCAGTAGTCTCTCCCAGCCACTGTATTAACACAAAGGAACAATTTTAGCATTGACTGAAACGAAATGATGTCTGCGCAAATGCAGCAGCTGTCTAACA
The DNA here is from genome assembly GCF_964289735.1 of Phaethon aethereus. Lineage (NCBI taxonomy): Eukaryota > Metazoa > Chordata > Aves > Phaethontiformes > Phaethontidae > Phaethon > Phaethon aethereus. The sequence goes on along the minus strand of NC_138575.1, from coordinate 103,573,011 downwards.
GCATACGATATAGAGCAGCATAAGAACACAAGGGGAAAGTACACCACCAATTTCGAAAGTCAAGGGTGTTAAAATTAACAGGACTGAGCCACAGACACTCGTATTAGCAGCCCACACACTTTTAAACAGTGAAAGAAGGTTCTTAGTAGTACCTTTCAAGCACCTTTGAGATTTCTAGCTAATAGGCATCTCCCTGAACTGCCTCCTTCACTCGAGAGCAAACAGCCCTCAGGTAACAACGGAAATGTACTCAATGTACAGGAAGAGCTAATATTCCCCAGAGGTACTTCTGATTAGGCCCAGAAAGCCAAAGCGTGGAACGCTGCTGTCCAATGTGTAGAGCAAGCTCTGCCCCCTTTATCAGCACGTAGCCTGGAAGCCACGTCAAGCCAAGGAGACCTATTCACCCAGCTTTAGCACCGAAGACAGTATGAACTGACATACCCTTCAGAACTCAAACACAAAACACAGATCCATACATAAAAAAAACAGGAAGAAAATAGAAATGTGAAATACATTTGTACCACACCAACTTATAGCCAAGAGGTTTGCATTTGTCACTTAGGCCTTGAACTTAGGCCGCAAAAAAACTGAACTGAAAGCCTGATCTCACAAACATTAGCAAAAAAAAGGATAAGCAAGAAAGGCACTGAATGCTGTGCAGTATCAGGAAATTCCCCTTGCGCTCATGCTTAACGGTAACATCTGAAAAGATAGCATTGCTTGAAAAAGTCAGTGTTCTATCTAAGCCCCAGTGGGCAGAAGAAAAGGAGTTATGCCTTCATTAACACTCAGAAAGAGATGCAGTATACATGTAGTCAGACTTCTCAATGAACGGTTTAAAAATAAAGGATCTTCCTCACAGCTCTGCATCTAGCTGTGTCCAATGTCAGCAATACACAACAATTTAAAAACCATAACAAAAAGACTGACAACCTCTTCACACATAAATACAACAAAAATGTTTATTTCTCTTGTAATTTCTTAATTGTTTGTAAATTCGTACTTTAAAGCATCACAGTACTATTTATAATCCCTGCTCACTTGACTTTTATTTTATTGCACCACAAAATCAGCTGGGTTTAGCTCTCTGGTTGGTATGGCAGTCATAAATCATGTTAACAGCACTATCCTATAACAGAGTTTGTTTATTACTAGAGCACGATCAGAATTATTACTGTTATAAGAAAGCAACAAAGTACTTAGGAGGCACTCCTGCTGCTAGTGAAGACCTAAATAGAAGCTGGTACATACAGCATTTGCAGATCTCTAGTTAACTATACAACTTTCCTCTCACTTCACCCCCTGCCTCCCCAGTTACTTTTTCAGAAATAAGAACAGGTTTTTAGAGATTAATGATCCGAGGAGCATTTCCCAGGAGCTTAAACCAGTTAAAATCCACAACCTCAAATTAAGACATTTCAAAGAACTGAGGCAGAAGAGCACCAGCCATAATGCAATGCAAGAGCAGCCTACAAATGCCTCCACTGTTTGTAGTTTTATAGCCTAAGCCTACCAAGACTCAAAATGCAGGGTACAAAGCGCACAACTGGATAAGGTTTTGCCTCTCCCCAGTCAAAACACAGATTATTTCAAGATCTTTGTCCTTTTCACAAGGAATAAATAAGCCTTGGACAAGGGATTGCTAGGAAGCCTTCAAGTACGGAAGTCCAGCCAGTCTCTAGATTGAAAAGCAGCACTCTTTGCCTTTATCATAGAAGGAGATCCTCTTTGCCAAAGAGAACTGCTGCTTTAAAAAAAAAAAAAAAAATCAGCTTGACACTTGAGTAACTAATCTTCCCCAAGCAGTTTTATTTAAGGTATTTGTATTTTTTGCCTACCCCGTTCATGCTACTGTACTTTCATCTATTAGCAGTTCAATGCAAGAAATTCACTACCTGTCCATCATCTACAGTTGCTCAGCACAATCAGTGAGATATTCCAGAATTCTCCAAGATCCAATGAAAAAAAAAATCTCTACTGATGAAAAGAAGCATCTTCATTAGTCTGGCTGGTGGATATATTCTTCCCTTCTAATAATTATGGGAGTTTACAATTAATAAAGCTGTGCTCACATCACGCTATTGAGATTACAAAAACCTCTGGAAAAAGAACGCTCTCAGGCATAGTGCTGTAAACCATCAAAACCTCTTCCTCATTCCTAGCTGATAGGCATTTTAAGAAAGGGTATGTACATAGCTGACTGCCAGGGAAGAGTCACAAGCATGGTCAGTCACCTGGTTATCACTGAAAGAGTCATCTGTTAAGCAGCAGAACACAACTGAGATTATAATCAGAACCCTATTTTCTACAGGAAGGATACACATTTATACACTGTTTAGCCCAAACCTCGAGTGAAACCCAACCAACCAGATGTACTGTAAGCCAAGGCTGTAAATTATCTGCAGAGAGCCTGAAAGAACAGCAGAGGTAAAAGCTGCATCCTTGAATGTCAACACTAGAAGCTAATAAGAAATTTAGCATTGCTATTGTGGACTGTTTCAGCACCTATATATTTTTTTGTGGAAATGCGCAACAGATGAATGCTGAATTGCAGACGAAGACAGACTAAGACCATGAGACAGCACTGGAGTTACAAGAAACATCCTGCAGGAGAAGTTTAAAATGAGGCTCCTTAACCTCTGTCTGTGAAAAGGAAGAAAAAAAACCAGATTTCCTCAGCCTAGCTTCACAAGATCCTGCTAAGCCTGGATTTCACTCTGCGAAATGTTTGTGCCTGTTTCCTCCTTAAATGCCAGAAATGTCAAAGGAAGGGAAAGAAAACACTAACTCATTCCAATTAGTTTCTATCTCAACATAAAAAAATCTTGTGCAACAATCTGAGAGTTAGAAGATGCTAAATTGGGGGGGAGGGGGGAATCCAGAAGTGGACACTAGAATTTCTATATGACTATCACCACAAATTCAAAGAATGTTCTGCCAACTATTTCATTTTTTAGAGCTTACTTGGTTTTAAACTCCTGTTTTATTATTACTTTGGACTTGTGACAGGCACTTCCATGCAATGCATAATTTAGCATGCATGTGGCAGAAATCATCATCAGAATTGTAACTTCAAGTCACAGAATAACTGTAAAATCTAGCAGCAGTATTTATGTAATCACAGTGGTCTAAGGCAATATTCTTTAAAGCTTTCATTAGACCAGCTGATACAGTCAGAAGAGATGGCATACAGGTCCTTCTTCTGAAACAGATGCAGCGAGGAACCTCTAAACATGCACAGTTATACATTTGCTATTATCCCACATCAACGAGTTCAAACTCAGCTCAAGTTCTACAGCTTCTTAGAGTTCTCGCCTGTCAGAAGTAGGCACTCCAGTGCTTCTACCCATAGTGACTTTCCTGCAGAACAAAACACTCAGGATGACCCGGCAAAAATCCTTGCTGGTATTCATACTTCTGAAGCTACAGAGAAGACTGTTTAGGTAGGAGGAGTGGATTCAAATGCAAAAAAGTGAGGCAAATGTGACTTCATGTATAGAAATAGATGTTCTGAAAGAGGGCAAGAGAGAGATTCCACTTTCCTAAAAACACCAACAATATACACCACTAGATCAGCAGAATTCTCTCAAAAGAAGTGCTATTCCGGTTTTTCATCAGGCATCCACTGCCCTTTACCTACTTCCATACAAAGCATGCATGCCATCTTTATCAAGAAAAAGGAAAACCACCTCAGTACAGGCAAGCTAACTCAGAGACAGTCTCAGGCTCCTGCAGCAGAGGTTACTGAAGCAGAGCCACAGATCCCTGCAAGCTCCCACCAAGCATCCAAGCTACGCTCAATGTCTCAATGTATGAATCTGCCATCTCCAAAGAATGCCACAGCAGAACAGGAACACAGGTAGTCATACTGCTCCATTTTGCACATCTTTAGAGACTAAGTGTTCAAACCCAGCACGACTTACCCCTCCATACACACTACGGCCTCTGAGGAAGTACTAGAGATCGGTTTTAAACAGGGTAAATGTAACACTCAGGAGCAAATTTTGTATCAAATTATAAGAAAGTAGGTACATGCAATTGCCTGTGAGGAATTCAGGGGTCTTGCTTAGACAGGAACAATCGTCAGGATATTCCCTGTCATAATCTGGTGGCATACATCCAGGACTACACTAAGGTCTTAAAGGTAGAGCATTAGTTACCTCAAGTTAAAAATCTCCATGGCTGTTTGTATTGAAAGCAATTGTCAATTCATGAACCTTTCGAATTTATAATGCATGTAAAAACAATTGATGGGGAGGTGCAGAGGGATGTGGTGATGTTAAACAGTACGTGAAGCACTCAAATAACTTTGAAGGCCAAACTTCTTCCCTCACCCGTACAAACAAAACAGTCAAGAACAGGGCAAACAGGGCTGCCCGCTCAACAGCCTCCACGTGCATGTGTCAGACACAGCCAACGTGCATCTGGCTGTTTTGTACCAAGCTCACCCACCCTTGCTCAGGGAACGACCTTGTTGACTAGAACTGCCACTCAGTACCTCCTGCTATTTTGCTCAGGCCAGCAGACATATGTTTACTCAAATGAAGCAAAACCAGTAATTCATTTTACATAGGCCCAACAAAAGGTAGACACAAGGCTGAATTCATACCCGCACACTCAAAAGCGGAAAGCTCTAGCAGCACATTACCAAACTCCTTGAGACCAGCTGTCCTCCACCACCAACTCACAACACAGACCCTTATATCAGGTATCTTTGTCCTCCAACAATCGGTACAATGCTTTGAGCCCAAAGCTGTTCATCACATTAACCCTGTCAACATGACAGTTTGACATCTAAGCAAGGAGGTAGGGGGAAAGAAAGGTTACCTAACCTACAATCAGTCTTCTCAACAGGCCTTAAATACATTTAATGCACACAAGTCCTAAGGAAAGGGTCCTAAGGAGGTCCAGCATGTGTCATTACTAGATCTTCTATGTAGAAGAGGGCCCATGGTCCCCTCTCCTCACACCCAGGTACCCCAGGTAACTTTTTTCTTTTTACTCCCCCCCGTCCTGTGCACCCAAGGTCAATAAAGACCTTACACTACCAGGCCAAGATGAAAAAAATCATCAGCATGAAGTGCTCTTCATCGCTATGCCACTCATAGAATCCGCAGCTTGGGTCCTTGCTTCCTCCCTACCAAAACCTCCAAACATCTTCCCACACCCATGCACAGCCTGCTCTTCTTCAAGGCTCTGTGACTGATCAGTTTCTCTGAACACATTGTTTCAGCCCAAGTGGCAGTCACAGGATGCTCCTGTTAGCAGCCTCCTCTGAGGTGCAAACCTCAGTTGCAAGGCTTTAATTCCAAGAAACACCTGTGTACTTATGACAGTCACTTGATGAAAGTCCCACTTTGGACTGCAAGCAAGATCCTACAGCAGCAAGGCAATCCTGAGACTGGAGGATTACCGCTGACCCCAGACTGTCACTCATGTGAGAACAGTATTTACGCTGGACTTTGGCCAAATCCACATATGCAAAGCGAGTTCTCACCCCAATGCACCAATACCAGAAGTGTGACAAAAGAAGAAAATACAGAAGAAAGAAGCCAGCAAGTTACTTTGATGGCATATGCATGTTCCATGAGATCACTGTAAGGGGACTAGTTTCTTATCCTGGGTAGGAATTGTTAAAGCAAGGAGAGGACCCACCTTACAAGTCTGGGTACAGAAGTGCCCAGTGCATCTGCCCTGCATCCATCTGTAGGTTACTAGCCTTTGCCCAGATGCCCGAAGAGATAACTGTCTCTCTGCAGCTTCAGACAGGGAGAAAGATCTCTCTATATACATGCAAAACAAAAGCTGACTGCTCACACCAAGAGGAGGGTCAGTGAGAAATACTTTAAATCTCTGTTAACAGCTCCTTTCAAAAGTAGCTTTGGCCCATCTCCATTGATCCTTAAAGGTCCTTAAAGGTTTATGAGACAAAGTCTGGAACAGTGCACATTCCCTATACCCTCTGGTGATGAGCAGGAACAAGGATACCATCTGAACTCTCATTTATTCTTCAGCCGTTTTGGAAGGACATCCCCACCCAGCAACTCTATTCACAGTACTGCAGACTCCCCCTCACCCCTCCCTTTCAAACTCAAAATGCAGACACCAGCATCAATTCAAATGCCACAGCATACCCTGCAGCCAAGACTTTTTACCAAGACTAGTTTTTGGTGATAACTGTCCACCATCTCATGCAGACACACCTTTAACTCATTCTTCCATTTTAAAAAAGCTATTCCCCCCCACTTCCCTTTCTCTCTGGGAAGCGTGTCCTGCTCCAGTACTCTCTCTTCACCTTCCTTCCCCCACCTCTAATTTCTAGCAACAGCCACACTTCTGTGCCCATTGACTCCTGGCTATGTGTGCTATTTTCTCAACCTTTTTGTTTGTTTTTAGATAAAAAAACCTGACAAACCTAGGGATGTCATCAGTTTTGCAACTATTGACAGGTGGCCATCAATACAGTTACCAGCAACCAGGGCCTAGTCAATACCTTTAATGTCCATTCAACCCTGCTTTGTGACAGACATGAAAGACAGGGCTTACCTTGCTATCTCCCACCTCCAGACAATCACAGAGTGATGTTGTCTCTGATAAGCTGTCATGGTTTTTTTTTTCCCTCACTGATGAAGCCTGCTCCAAGCACTTAAGCTCTCTAAGCCAAAAGGTACAGCATGCCTTGTCTAAAACCTAACCCTGAGATCAAAGAGAAACAAGGTTGATGCAATAGACTTATTAGTCAGCATTAATTTAAATCTCCATACGAACTGAATAGAACAAGTACACTCTACATACAATATAAAGACTCTTTACATAGACACATTCCATTCACTGACACCACCTCCCATACACAGTATGTCACTGGGCTTCTAAAGAACATAATACTTCTTTTGGGAGATGGTGGAGGTTGTAACATCTGGGTAAATATTATGGGTGGTGCTCTGAAAGCACAAAATAGTTTGTGGCAATGGCAAAAGGCAAACGAAGATGCATCACCTCTCAAACCCTCTAGTACTCAGAAGAGGATCAGAGCACAGAGAAAGACTAACACCTCCCTGCTTATTCTAACCGTTTCCATTAACAAATAATTGCCTATTTTCACCTCAGTATTACTTGCCTATTCAAGCACAAATGAATACGTGTACTGATTAGACACGTTTCTGGAAAAAAGGGTATTGAAACTTAAATGATTATTCACAAATTATGCTAATTCTGAATTTTTCACAGAATTATTATGTTTGGTACCCTGAAAATTTAGGAAGCATCCTCTATTAGTTCAGTATCTGTTTCATATTAGAAGCCATTCTTTGCAAATGCAGGGGTCATGCTGCTTTTAAAGCAGCTCCTGCCAATTCTCTTTTGCAGGGCAGATTTAATAGCAAATTCCACTGCCACAAGATTCACTGTGTAATAATGAAGGCTAGTGTGTCAATAGATGAAACTGAACACATCAATAAGAAGCTGGCAGAGGTCCCCGTGGATGCCTCTCTTGCAACAATCATTTTACTGCGTGTAGGAGAACAATGCTGTTATAGCCTGCTCAAAGATTCCCCACAGCCACACCGCATCAAAGACTGACTGAAACACGATGCTAAATCTCTGCAGTTGGAGCTAACAGTGGAACATGCATGGAAACAAAGTCCTTTACATTGGCAATTATTCTTTTTAAGACTGGCAAACCTAAGCAGAACTAACTTTTGTCACAACTGGACTCTTGCTAACCAACAGGACCCCCAGTAATAATTCCACCAAACTCTTTTTAATGGCTACTGATATGGCAAGAAAAGGGTGACTCAAAAAGCATGAAAGCATGCAAATTGCAGTCATGAAGCACTAAGCAGCATAGCTAAACCACATCTTTAAGAAAGTGGGCAGAAAGGCAAGTCCAGACTAATCAAGCCTGTTAAACAGAAAGAGTGGTGTTAAGTTCTTTACTTTTTTTTTTGAGAGAGCAACTTACAGCAGGAGTTGTTTTACAGTCAGCATGAAGTAGAGGACAGTGAGGTACACCTGGGAAAAAGCTTGAGAGAAGAATTGAAGCCAGAGAACAGAACTTAAAAACCGCACATAAAGTTTACATTGATTTTTTTTTTAAAGACACATATAAGAAAGATGATATATATACTTCGTGTGCTCCAAGTAGCAGGCTCTCACAGCAGATATGATCAGTGATCCACACAGACCAGCACATTGCTCCAGCGTTGGCCAATTTGGCAGAAGGGTGAGAGAGACAAAAGAAAAAAAAAAGGGACTTCACAACACATTTACAGAAGTCTGAAACTGGAATAAAAAGGAGGCTTCCACTTCTCCACCCCCAATTGCAGCTGTAATTCTTTGACACCTTAAAAGCAATGTCAGAGCGCTTTCTCTAGGGACCTGAGACTAATTCCCTACCAAGCATTTACAAACGGACACTTTTCCAAGTCTTACAATGTGGCCAAATTTGGACATTTTTCATAAGAACAGCAAAAGCCACATTCTTGATGCAAAGTTAACTCTCCAGCCAAATTTTCCAGCTCTTGCTCTAAAGCATGGAGGTGCTAGAACTTCTGAGCTTAGCAGCTGAGATTATTATTGGTTTAAGAGCAGGGAAGGGGAATTGGCCAGAACATGCGAGGAAAAAAAAAAAAGCTGCTTCTCCCTGCTCCCTTCCCAAGTGTAATGGTTGGAAATACTGGATATTGGGGGGGGGGGCTGTACTTCCTACAGAAAAAGTCAACCTGTGGTAGAGACGCAGCCCAGGAAATTTCAGTGTGAATGCCTGAAGTCTTGCAGAATAATAAACAATTTAAGAGATGATCCTCATAACACCTCATAACAAAAAGTATCAAGCAGATATACTACAGGCATTGCTGGCAGCCCTGCCTATCAGCAGATGTGACAGCTTGCCTGTGAGATCCAGTCTTTAATTAGTTCTCATTCCTGAAGTTCACAAGTCAATTAATTCCAAAAACCATCCTCAGATACTCTTTTAAAGGAAATCCTCTCCAGGACTCAGCACCTTACTCACTTGCCTATTCTTCCCATAGCTCTAACAGTTCAGATCCCTTAAAGCATCCATGCAAATTCCATCTGGCCATACAGATTATCGCTAGTTAAATACTTCAGCTTGCTTCAGCAATTCTTCATATTTCTGCAGCACTATTTTGCCATTGCTGCATACAAACAGTTCTCCAGGCTGCTTCTTCAGACCCTGTCATATAAGGCTTTCCCTGAAACTTGCCTCATCTAGTGTAATGAAAAGGAACATCGACTGCGACACTACCACAGGTTTCAAGCAATCCCCATGGCAATTACATCAATTCAAATCTACCAGCGTTACCATATGGCTTCAAAACTATACAAGACTCAAAGGCATTTAGCAACACTGGTTCTACCTCCTAGCTAGCGTGCTTTTAAACATAGTCAAAATTCCATAGTTAAAGTTGATAACTGTTTCTACTGGAAACTCAGCTTTGAAACCTCTTCTAACTCCAGAGGTAAAAAAAAAAAAAAGGCCATCCTTTTTTCCATCTCAGACTTCAGTTAGAAGAAATAAGTTATGCTGTACCATTATGAAAGCTTACATGCAAATGAAAAAGCCAGTTTCTGATAGGAAACTCCAAAAACTAAGAAACATTTTTAAGTTTCATAATTTCTGTCTTGCTTATCTTATTTGAGATATGCTGATGATCTGGAAAGACATTATTCAAGGGTTTTGACATCTGAGCAGCTATTATTCAGATCATCTGATCCCAAAAGCAGTTTGGTCTGAAACTGAATTTATACCTCTACACCTTGCAAAACCTAATGCATAAGGTGTACTAAAAGTTTATCTCATTATTTTTAAAGTATTTCTCAGCAGATATTCAAGGCTTGGAAGAAAGCTACAATTTGAGGTTTTCTAAAGAATCGACTGACAAAAAAACCCAGACAATTGGAGAACTTAGTATCTCATTGAAACAAGCTCATTCCTTCTTTAGGGCAGGAGATATTAACAACCCAGACAAAAACTGCTTATGTTACAGCCTCTCCCGGTCTTGTTCAATCCAGTTTTGGGGTAACTTGCTCAGGTAAGGAAATAAGGTCATGCAGGAAACTGCTTATTATTCTTGGACAGAAATTGAAACATTGGTATCCCTAGACAATTCCACCTTACAGGTCTCTAGAAAACAGACTTTATCACTTATTACTGCAGCTCTGAGAAAGCAGGACATCTAGCAGGGAGAAAACTGCAACATCTCCAGTGAAAGTTAAAAGCAAAGTATTAAAAATACTTTTATTTGCATTCTGATCTAGATTCTTACTTTACACTCCAACTAATATCTTTATTTCAAAACTACTAGAGACCTTGAATACACTGACATAACCCCTACTTAGACCCACCTCATATTAGCAATGTTTTCCTCAAGTTCTTTTCAACGTCAAGCGATTGATTTCTATACATAACCAGAAAGAATTCACATTTTCAGATAACGTGTCTATTTCCCTTCTTTCTGAAACACAAAACTTCACACACAAAAATATAGCAGTGAAAGGCATTTAAAAACAAATAACTGAAATGTTCGCTTTCTAAAAGTATCTTACTGAGATATGTAACCATTTCCCTACTAAGAAAACATACAGGTCTGTTTTGCAGGTAAGTGTTTGACAAGAATTATGGAGACTGAGAAAACAAACAAACAAAAAACCAAACACAAAAACCCACCACACAATACCAAATCAACCCATAAATTTATTAGATGTGAAAGCTAAAATCTCAAATGTCCCTGAATGTTTGTTTATACAGCTAGATGGGTGGATATATATTATTTCTTAAGTACATTCCCCTCTAATCAAGCATGTGGCTGCATTTTTAAATGACCCCTACTGCTTACTTCAAATCTTGTTCAGGCAGGTTTATACCTCAGTTCAGGGATTAGAGCCAAATACAACAGAGGCTACCTAAAGAGAGCAAGCTGTTGCTATGTGGAAATGTAGTAATCGAGAAACCTGGAGAACAACGTTGAAGGATTTCAGAAAAAGCACCTGGACTCCCTAAAAAAGTAGCCCTGGACAGGAACCTACAAAGATGCACAAGAGCCAGAAAAGGTGACTAAGCTATCATTTGCCAACCCAAAAGAACACAGGACGTAAAGGAAAAAACACTCACTGCTCACTCTGATTCCCACATCTTCCCACAGCCTACATGCTACGAAAACACATCAGCATGGCAAAGCCACATGGAAAGCACCTTCTCCTTAGCAACACCACCTGCCCTTCAGTGCCTCACCAACCCAGTTCCAATGCTCCCTACGTGCTTCTACTGCTTTAGCAGTCTGCAGCCATTAAGATCAGGACAGGCTTGTCAATATTTTCCCTTTGGGAGCCTTTTTAACCACCTCGAAAACTACAACAGAGATAGGCAGGCCTAGTTGGCAGCTCCTTCTCCGAGTACTAGTGAGGATCTGAGCCTGCCTTCTTCCAACAGCAGGCAGGGAAAGGTCACCAGCACCAGCCCTGGGCTCACCGGTAGGTGAGCAGGCAGCAGCAAGGGAACAGGAAGCAGATTCCACTCTAACACACCTTGAACCCTCCATGGGCAATCATCCTTGCATCATCTCTCTGCCCTAAACCTTGAGGCTCTCCCATTTTCTAGTGCTTTCACTTTAGCTGCAAATGCAGGGAAAGATTAAAGCATGCTTTTCCTTGAAGTTCATGATCACAATAACTTATACTAATTACCAAAAGCTTTCTATTGCAGAGCTTGAATTAAACCTCAATTCAAATGACTAACTGTTGTAGCTTCTGAGGAAAAAGAACAAAAAAAAAACAATAAAGAATTTCCGATATGAGCTGTAGGAAACAACTACTCATACATACACAAGGCTCCTGGGGATCTAGCATGCTGGAACTGACTTTCATCGTAGTGGACAGCAAGCATCACACAGGTCTAAATGGTAGTAAGAAAAAGGCTATCTCTGGGAAACTCATCATCAATAGTTTTCCCCCAGGATCTACTGAGTGCCTGCTCTCCTCAAGCCCCATAGCACTTAAACAAAAAAACATCTTTTTCAGATAGACTGACATTCTTACCTTGAATCTCAAACAAGAACCAGGGCAGGGGGAATCCAGGAGCTGCAAGTCTTACTGTTTAAACTACAGTTTAAGCCCTGGGAAGCACCAGATACCTGTTTTGGTTTTTTGGACCCTTTGTCATAGGAGGGATGTTTTGGTTCCCAGAGCATTTCACAAGTTGATTAGGCAGATTGACTGCAGAATGAAATCACACAGAAAACAGGCAAAAGCAGTGCAAAATGCCCTCATGCTGCCCTCCCTTAGAATCCAGCCACACCAGAGGAGGGAAGAGAGAGACTAGATCAGGCCTTAATCTTAGGATCCACAATCTGCTTACTAACACTGACAAGTGATTACAACAGTACTAGACTCAGGAGAAATGATGAGGAAACATTACGTGTTACCTACAAATACTTCAGCCATTTGTATTATTCACCGGGTTATTTCGTAAAGATCTGAACAAAACAATCAAGTCTAAGTACATGCAAGGGAAGAACTCTTCCATGTTTCAACTCCTTCCCTCCCACCTCACTGATACAAGAATTCCTGAACACCTGCAGCACATTAGTTAACCAAAAAGCCCAACCTGTCTCTCAATTAAAGAGCTGCTAGAAAACGCATGTTCACAAAAAGCACACTTTTCCCATCCAGAGTGACAGGATGAGCACCTTCACAACCTTTTAACATTTGTAATATCTCATAGAAGCTACCAAGTAACGGTATCAGAAGATAGCTGCACCACAGCATACGCCACAAGTAATACTGAAAAGTTCAGGGGTTTTTTTCCCTGCACATAAAAGTACTTTCAATTTTAACAGCACCATTCCAATAAAAAAAAACAAAAAAAAAACAAAAAAAAACAAACAAAAAAACCCCCCACACCCACAAAACACAAACAGAAAAATCCCCAAAAAGGCTACTCAGAACATTCAGACAAACCTATCATGAACAGTGACCTGGTATCTGTGCATGCACATTTTAAGTTCTTGTAATTATTTCATCTGGAATTAAGAAGGAAGCAGCTTTTCTGCTGCACATCATCCTTAATAGCTGCATGACCTTGAGTACTTTATGTGGGAGTCCCGATTTTCCTCTTGTCCTACTAAACCACTCTCTTGAAAAATTTTATTCCCACTCTGTTTCTAAACAAAAACACTGAAGGTGTTCTCTCCAGTTCTTCACTGTTTCCCCAGCTGGCAGAATGCCTATATTGTGAAGATAAACGAGATGACTAACCTCAGCTGAAAGTAAGAAAAAGCAGAGTGGACATCTTTCTGTGATAGAATCTTGACTTGTAGACAGACACCCCTCTGCCCCGATTGCCTCACTGCCTGAAAGCCACCTCAGGAAGAGACTAGGAAGAAGCCGGGTTTAGGAAGCTGAGTTTAAACTGTATCTACTCTGCAGACCTGACTATGAAAGATTCAACGGCCAAACAATGAGGAAAGTACTCTGGCAGACTTTAAAAAAAGAATTAGTCATAGCAATGTCAAAAGTACAAACACAAACTAAGTCAGCAAATTAAGAGTTTTGTTTAAAGGAGAGCTGTTGCAGCATAGGGTTGGGGCACTGTTTAATTACTCACTCCTTCCACCCCAAATCGGGAAAAGGCTGTAATTAGCCAAGTGGTCCGAGTCAAGAACTGCATTTGTGGGGCACGCTTGTTCACCAGCACCTGAAGTGCTTCTGACTGCACAGAGCTGACACAGAACCGCTTAAATAATACGGATAACTATCCTACCTGAACAATCTTCTTGTTCTCTAGATAAACTTCAGTAACACTGTTCGCAGCAATGCTACATGTACAAAGTTCCTTTACAAAAAAGAAAAAACAAACCCAAAAACACACAAAAACCCCACCACCCACCCTTTTGTGTAGTTTTTGCTCTGAAGAGCAAACAGCCTTTACTTCTGCACGCTGCCCGCCTGGCACCGACACCAGTAAGGAACAATGCCACATGTTAAGCCAGCGACAGCTACACAATTACGTGAACAAGGCATAAAAGATCAACTACGCGATTATCCGTTATCTCTTAGCAGGAGAACTTAACGGCAGAAACAGCAAGCCCCAAGAGCGCAGGGGACGTAATTGCTACCCTCGCAACACCCGTGTGCCCGGAGAGCCGGGGTCTCTGCGACCGGCATGTGGGGTCCCCCCTGCGGTTTCCCTCGTGGAACAGGCAGAAGATGCCCCCCTTCCGCCCTGCAACGAGCCACTTCACGCTCTGAGAGGTGAAATTTCACTGCCCTTACCTTACAGCAGCCACAGCTCCCGCTGTGCGGGAGCAACTGCCGCTACGCCGTCACGTTACCCCGGCCGCCTGTGGAAGCCCCTCTCACCGAGGGGCCACGCCAAGCAGCACCCCACGCGCCCCATCTCTACTCTGGAGGAAGGCCCCTTAAAGTTTCGGGGAGATACCCGGCAGCAATCCGCGCTCCGACCCTCGGAGTGGCGGGGGGCGGGGGGGAGCTGCGGAGCCGTTAGGGCTGCGCCGGCCGTTAACGCCCGCTGGGGGGGCCGGGAGAGGGCGAAGGCGGCGGCGACTACCGCCCGGCCGGCCGGGGCAAGGCGCTTGCCCGGCCCCCGCCGCCCCTGGGAGGGTAGCGCCCCAGCAGGGTTCCGCCGCGCCTCAGGCGGGCACGGCACAGCACGGCGGGCGGTTCCTCCCGGCCGAGGGGCCCGCGCCCAAGGGCCCGGCCCTCCCTCGCTACCTGCGGGCGAGGCGGCCGAACACAGCCTGGCCCGGCCCCTCCGGGCCGCCCTCCCGGTCGCGCACCCCGCGGGCTCACCGAGCAGCAGCAGCAGGAGGAGGAGAGGCAGGCAGGACACCCTCTCCCCGCGGTGCCCCATGCTGGCGAGGAGCTGCGCGGATGCCTCGCCCTACGCGAGGGGGGACAGCCGGCGCACGCACTCTCCTTCGCCCGGGCACCGACAGCAGCGCGCTCCTCTGCCGGCCGCTCGCTTCTCACTGCCCTGCGAGCGCACGGAGCCGCCCGCCCGCCCCGACCGGCCGCGCCGCGCGGCGCAGCCAACCACAGAGACAAACTTTCCCCAGCGCCCGCCCCCGCGCGCTCCCGCCCGCAGGTAGCGGGGGCGGCGCGGGGGTCCGGCCCGGCCCCCACCCGCTTAAAGGGGAGGAGAGCCGGCCCGGCCGCCGCTGGCCGTGGGGCGGGCAGCCTAGAGGCGGGCGGGGCTGTGTGGAGGGCCGTGCTGCCCCCGGCCTGCCGGGCCGCCGCGCACACGTGGCCCGGGACAGCCCCGCTGCCGGCAGCGGCCGGTCCCTGGGGAGCGGCCGTTGGGCCCTGCGGGAGCGTGGGGCCGCCACGGCGCCGCTCCTGCCCCGTCTGTGGGGCCGGCCCTTGCAGCCTGGGGTGCGGTCCGCTTGTGCCCGCGCCCCTCGCATACGCGTATGTTTCCAGTGTGCGGATCGGCTGCTGCCTCCTTTCCTCACAGACACGCCCCCAGCGTGGGGTCCCCTCTGGCCGCCTCTGCCTCTGCACCCATGTAGAGAAATACTCCACAGCCCTGTCCCCTCACACAAACCCCAGCCAAGGGCTGCCAGCCGGTCCGCGCTCGCCCCTCCGCCCCAAGCAGAGAGGCTCCCGCACACTCAGTCACACAGCCCGAAACACAGGGTCCGCTCACGTCCCCTGTCCACGCACAGCACAGCCGCAAAAACAACAGCCCAGTGGGCCCACTCGTGTCCCCGCCCCCTCACCGCCCCCCGGACACATATGCCGGCAGTGGGCCTGCCTGTGGGCCTGCCCAGGCTCCTGCCCGCTCTCCGCCGCAGTCCCGCCGGCCTCACGGCCTGGGACAAGAGAGGGAGGGCAGGAGCCGTGGGGCAGCACGGGTGCTCGCTGCTCCGGGTGGGCCGCTCCTCCCCACCGGCGCCAGGCAGCCGCCCCAGGGGCAGCAGTGCTGCTGCGTTTTTGGGACTGGGATTCTTTCCCCCTGCCCGCATTCTTGCTTAACCGGGTACGGGGCTGCTGGCGCACGGCATTCATGCCACCGCTCGCCACCTTTCCTCCTGGCCTGCTCCCTGGGATTTTTGTTTGCTGGGGGATTTAATTTCCTTTTTGTAAAAAAACCAAAGAACTGAGGCGCTGGCCTGCTCCCTAGTAACTTGGACAGTTACCTGCTCTTTCAATCCCCTTGCCACATTAACTGCAGAACTGGTGCTCTCCGCATGTGCGTTCTGCGGTTTGCTGCCCGGGCTCCCTTCAGGCTACTCAATTTTCTGCTGTTTGGTGGAGCCAGATCCATGTTCTGTGTTTCTCTCTGTGGGGAATCTCCTGGGGCCTATGCACGGTTTCAGGCTGCTGCTCCCACACAAAATGGCTGGTTTAGGCTTTATTCTAGCGTCTCCAAGCGCACCTTGGTCTTGAGCATGCCTTGGCTTGGGTGAGGTTGTTTGCTCCCACTAGCAGGAAGTGCGTGCCGTGTCTGTAAGCCGAGCATGATTATCAGACTGGATTTTAGCTTGGGCTTTGTAATTCATTCTGTAATGCTTTACAGGAGAGAAGGTGTTGCCTAACAGGAATGAAGAAAGACCCTCCTAAAATTGATGAGGAGAACTTTCACCCTCCAACCACAATTATCTGAGCTCCTGCACACAGCAGATCTCATTGCAGAGCTGCAGCCGTGAGGCACCTGGGTGACTCTGAGTCCTGTCCATGCTGAAGTTCTCCAAGCTCCCAAACCGCAAATGAGGCTGAATCCACAAGCGTGACTGAGAAAGGGCTGCCCAAACAAAACAATACTGCCTTCATCTATGTTTACAATATCCTCATATGCCTGTTTCTTCTTGCTGCCTGTTTCCGATCATTCTGCTCTACCTGCTCCTTTGGCCGGCATTCAAACACGTTTTTTCTTCACTGGAAAACATCGCTTCTCTATACCAAGGTATGTCCCTTACATCAAATTCAGAAAACAGGTTAGAAGATCTCTCACTCTTACTAGTCAGCTTCCATCATGCTGACTCAACTGCTGGCGCCTCATCAAACTCTAGTCCTGAAAATATATCCCCTTGTGCCTCTTAAGCCTTGCAGGAGCGATCCTAATACATACACATGGCGTAGTCCTGGATGCAAAGTTCACTGTATCCATAAGGCCACTGATTTTGGAGGAGCCCCAGTCCCCATTTGCTCTGTGCTTCATATTTCCCGTGCTCAGTTGCTAGTTGTGGATCACTGATCCGGGAACTGAGTTACAGTGCTGAAAAGTTACAGTAGTGACTTGGTGATTTTCCTTATGTCCTTGGAAAGATTTTCCTTATGACTGCCCAATTGGGACCTCCCCGTTGACCTTACTGTAACGGCCAGATACCAGCATCTACCTCACCACTGCGACGCACTGTTAGTTACACTGGTGAAAAGAATAGGTAAACCCCTGCTATCCTGAGCTGTGGTTGTGGTATTCTCAACAAGTGTCATCTCACTCTTTTACTTCATATTTGGTAAGAACCGCTTTCCCTCCCATATAGTCAGACTTCCACTGTAACCTGTTAATCTGACCCCCATACACAAGCCATGGATTTTTTTCCCAGCAGCTGGATTGAAGTGCGTTTGAAAGACAACACATCTTGTCTTAAAGACTCCAAGTAATGGCAA
Source organism: Phaethon aethereus (assembly GCF_964289735.1). Taxonomy (NCBI): domain Eukaryota; kingdom Metazoa; phylum Chordata; class Aves; order Phaethontiformes; family Phaethontidae; genus Phaethon; species Phaethon aethereus. The sequence goes on along the minus strand of NC_138575.1, from coordinate 103,555,359 downwards.
GCGCCTTACTCTACCTGCTAATTTATTCCAATGTTTAATTATCCTTGCTGCTAGGAAATTGCTTCTTTCAAGGTTGGATTTGTCTAACTTCAACTTCGAGACATCAGAACTTGTTATGCCTTTGTCTACAAAATAGCACACCCATCCCATTTTCATGGATAAGTAACTATATGTGCTGCTTCTGTCACCTCTCCTTTGCTAAACTGAATAGATTGTTTTCTTTGAAGCCTCACATGGTAAGATTCAGTTTCAGCCACTGCAGCATTTTTTGGACTCTCCAATGTTTCTGAGTGCTTTTTGACTCACAGGCACCCACCCTGGATACAGTGTCATTTTGCTTTATACACACATGTTGTGCACAGTGTGAAAAAAAATTCTCAGTTGTTGTTTGGTTTTCCCCTTCTCGCTTACCTAAAAATGGAATTAGACCATTAACTGCCTATGCTGCACAAAAATCTTGTGGAGGCCACTACCCATGTTGAATCCCCAAGTCTCTTTCTGCATCTGTTTTCCAAGAGAGCATCTTTATCCTGCCATTCATCACCAATGTTCTTCCTTCTTCACTGCATGGCCTTGCAGCAGGGTGTGTTAAAATACTGTTTGTAATGTTGTGACAATTTAAGCAGGTGTTTGAAATCCCTCATTCAATCTGAGAACCGTTTCTCTGAGGCTGATAAATCGCCAGCATAGGTGACAGAAAGAGCAGGCCTGAAGCTGACCGCTGTGTTAGTCTACCTTTTCCTTCAACGACTGTTTTCTTCTCTTTTTTGTGTGTCCTACTTTCAATGGATTGTTACATATAGGTGATTATGTCATTTTTTCCCCTTGCCAATTCCATTTTGTATAGTTCAGCTGTGAGAGCCAGACTGAGTCAAAAGCTTTCTCCGAGTATAAAGTCAAGACAAATATCTTCCTCTGTTTTTGTGCTTTCTCCATGTTTATTTATGAGATGCAGAGTAAATATGTGGTCAGTCATTTGTTTCTCTCCCATTTGACTTTCAGTGTTCAGCATGCTGTTGTTGGGTAGATACCACATATAATTCATTTATTGATGACACTGCAGAAACGTTTGCCTACATTCCTTCGTACCTAGATTTCTGCATAATGCATAGGCTGAAAGGCATCTCATTTTGGGGTAACTAGATTAGCCAAGAGAATCTCAGAAAGGGATCGAGATTGAAGGGGTATATTAAACAACATGTATGTACATATGTGCATGACCATGAACGCACCCTGATCCTAAAGAAACCCACATCCAACCACTCCCAACTTGCGCAAATCCCCCAACATATACTTGTTAGCTTTTGCAAAGTCTCTGTCTTGACAAACATGGATAAAAAACTCATGTTCTGCCCACCTTGTTGCCTGAGCAGCAGAGGACAAAGGTGAGACAACTGCATAGCAGGTCCACATACAGCATGGAGCGTGCAAGCGTAAACAGGATTCAAAATCCTGTACGTCACCAACCAACAGCAGAAGGACCCACCCTGACAAGAACCCAACACCCTGTTTAGTGGCAGGGGCTGCAAAAGTGCTGCTCCAGTGCCGTGCAGCTTGCAGGCTGCAAACCCTAAGCAGGGGAGAAATCTTTCGGTCCCATTGCCTTAGCTATGTGAGGCCCCTTGCTGCTGGTGTGTGGCAGCCATAAGCTCTCCACAACAAAAGGGAGGGATAGGCAGACAGGCAGATAAGACCATGCTCAACTGCTCCGTCAGCAATATGACAGCCACTAAAGGCAGGAAGGGGACTCTCAGCTGCTTCCAAACTGCTTGCATGAGAATCCTGGGGAAAGGGAACCACAGAGTGGATGTTGTCCTGGAGACATCTACATGGGGATGTGCTGTCTTGTGTCTTGGCTGCTCATTAAAGACCCTTTTCTTAAGAGCTAGGGATGTTATCCGCAGCGCGCTGGCCAAATTCCACATTGCCTGATTTCATTCTGCTTCTAGGTTCCCTTTGTGTTTCGGAGCGGGCACAATACTCGTCTTCATTTCCTCTCCTCGACTCTTGTTAAATTTCGCCTTGCTCTATTAAACAGCTTGCATGTTCCAGCCAAGGGGCTACCCCGTCACGGTTGTGGCTGACATGAGCCCTGTGCCCTCGAAGCTGTACGGTCAGTTTTGTGAAATGCTTCTGAGCACACCTGGGTGGAAAATATATGCCCCCCTGTCATTCTTCTCTCAGTAGTTGAACAGAAATATGGGCAATAGCAGAGAACTCACAAAGAACTGTGAAAAACTCAGCTTACCCATTATGTATTATGCATTAAAACCTGTCTCTATTGAGCTGTCCAAGATAAAGTCCTACTGGCATTTGATCAAAAGAGTGGGAAATTACCTTGATTTGTCCTGGCTAGAGCTGGCTGCCTCATGTAAAAAGTATTTGTGAATAAATTATTTGCAGATTGATGGGGAAAAAGTGAGTAATTTATTTGATGAATATTGTTCAGCTGGCTATTGAGCTAACCAAATCACGAGGAAAAAATATTGGTGAATTATTTATTTGAAAATCTAGTTGAAATTTGACAGGAGAGAATGGTCAAACAAACTATTTGCCACTATTATTCAAATGCCAGTAGACCTGGATAGTGTTCATGCACTAGTAAAGTGCACCCTGACGCTTCAAGCCATAGCCCTAAGAAAGGTACTGAAATAGCAATTCAGATCTCCAAATCTACACTCACCTTCTCCTTGAAAGAGTTTTTCCTCAATCACAGCCCAAAAGATACCTATTAATGAGCACAGAACATATTCTACATTTGCAGTTATTTATTCTTATTTATTATGAAGACACTCCGGAAACTATCTTGCCTGATACAAGAGAAATGAAAATTGAGTACCTTTTACTCCTCTACTGCCTCCCTTCAGTGAATCTCTAAGCACTTTACAAATTTCAATGGGTTTAATGTTACAGCTGTTCTGTGAGGCAGGAAGGCATAATGAAATCCAGGAAAAGTAGGAAGCACACGCTGCATGCTACAGGTTTCTTTACATCATAAACTTTCAGACTTCATTGGCATTTTTAGACTAGACTCCTTTCAATAGAGCACATCATTTAAAGAATGACTACATTTTTCAAATCTGGCTGCCTGAAGTTTGGTTCGTAACGACTTACGCGCTCATAAACAGCTGCTTTATATTACATGCTGAGCTCTTGTTGAATTTGATCAAATTTTTGAGCACTAAACACGTGAGGAGAAAACCCCATGTATCGTGATATTTCCGTGCATATGTATAGATTTAGCAGCATAGCTCTAGATGCTTGCCTGCATGACGGTCTACAGGCTGGAGCCATAATAACTAGGAAACAGGTAGGTTGCAGAGACCTGTCCATGGCTGTGGGTTGTGCATCCATGTCACCGACACCACATGAGCAAACCACATGCAAAAAAGTTATCCAACCTGTTATGCAATAAATGAGACATACTCCTACTTCATGCCTCTTCTGCACTTCCAACAGCAGGGCTGCAGTCCCTCCCTTGCTTTTTGGTTGGAATTGTGAATGCTTGCTATCCAATACGGGGGGGCTGCACTTCAGAGCACTAGATAAGTATTAAAGATTTGGCATTAGATGTTATGGCAACTCCCACTATGGCATGAATGGTGAGGATAAATCGACACCCTATTCAAACTATTGGACATTTTCTTGTCAACTTCAGTGCAATCAGAATTTGACCTCTAGTACCAAATCAAGCATCAGTAACCAAAGAATTAGCGAACAGAAAGTACATACTAAGGCAGTATATGACAAAATTATCCCCCACCAACTTGCTGGCTGAACTCCTACAGAAATGAATAATTAAAGAACTGATCTGAAAGATACATATTTTTATGTAAGGAAGACGGAATATCAAATTAAAGATCTGCTGTTAGCTTAAACACGAATAAACTATAAAACTGGAAATAAACATTTGTATGATTGCTGTGGATCATCAGAGGCAGTTTAAAATCCAGATTTACTTGGCATGATTTTTGTTCTCTTTCCCACTGGCATGTCTCCTCTCTTGAACTAGGAAAAATCAAAAGGAGTCAATTTTGCTTTCAGGTTTTCTCTCTTTCTGCGTTGTGACTGCAAAAATCATAGCGGAGGATATTGCTCTGTTTTAAAGGAACAGTTTTCATTAGAAACAGAGAAGGAAAACAATAGAAACATTTCTCTTGGCATTTGTTTGTTTTTATATGGATTCTCCTAGGCAAAACTGAAGTCATGAGGGAGAGGAGAGTCTCTGCTTTTAACATGAGCAGGTACAATTCTCGCCCTGCTCCAAATTCACTCTCTTCATACAGTCCAGTTACACTCCATTTTGGGAGCTTGCTTTTTTTCACTAAGGTCAATCTGAGCTTAGCACTTCTTTTTGTTTTTTACCTGTGGGACTGCTGTCTTCCCACATCAGAAACAGGCTCAAATCCTTTCCTGACCTTGATTGCAATGAATAGGACATCCATGCAATGAGGATAAATCAGATTAAATGAGAAGCAGTTAACAGTGCCTTTCTCTGGCAGGTCACAGAACCTCACATATTGTTACCTTCTACTACCCAAGGTGCCTAACCCAACCTTGACTTTAGGCTATTCTGAGACACGGAAATTACAGAAGCAAGAAGCCAGGAGGTCTGTGCCTATGCAAGACTGAAATGCTACACGTAAGATACACTGAACTGTCACCTATTATCCTGAGTTGCTTTAAAATAATCTATAATCCAGGGATGAGAAGTGAGCATCATAGGATGTGGCAAATCCTTCTCATACAGCAAGACAGTGTTGTCACTATACTGAACCACGAAAGAAGAAACACACTGTCTCTTCAAGAGAGGACTTCTAATTGCTTGAACACTGCGGCTAAAAGAGTCTTTTTAAGTGCATTTACATTAACAGGAGTTAATTAAGAGATTAGGCTGGGGCTGGTGATCATGACCCCGTCTGACAATCTGGGCACACTCTTTATTAACGAGAGCCTAGAAACAGGAAAGAGGCATGATATGAGCTAGTGCAGTCCCTGCATCCCAAGGAGCAGAGATCTTGGTCCAAAGGACGATCCAGAAGTCAGTCTTCTGGGGCTCTTCCCTCCCCTTGATGGGACTGGAGGAGATGGTATGAAGAGAGCTTTGTGTTCTCAGACAAGAATCAGGGAAAGTCAGTGAAGTCTCAATGTGTGTTTTCCAGGTTCATTACTAACTTGCAGTTCCAAACAGAGAGTTGCAAAATACATGCAAAATAAAACCAACATAGAAGTCCAATGACAACTGGCAAAGTGAAACCTCTGCTTTTAACAGAGTTCCAGAAACAAACTCTGAGGGCTTGATGCACAAATAATAAAGGAGAGCAAAGCAACATGTGTACTTATATTATTTCCAGTCCTTCTGGCATCCTAATAGTCCAGAATCTCCTGCCTATTGCAATGTGCTGTTTTCTTCCCTCTGTTTTGTTTTCACATTGGATGACCAGCTGACTAGCTATTGAACCAGCAAAAAAAAAAAAAAAAAAAAGGGTCAAAAACTGCAGATGTCTCGGTGTTTGTGCCCAGGGGACATCAGATAACAAGCTGTTACAGTCTGTCTACAAATCCACTGGTTGGTTTGTTATTCTTGAGTGTCTACATAAAACCTCATTGATTCTAGTTTGGTACTTTGCTCTTGACCCTGCAGCATTTTGGGGGTACCTGCAGTACAAAAGGCTCATCGGCTCATCCAGCACTTCTGTGAGTCTTGGATAATGGTCAAGGAAGCAACTCGGATGCTAACTTCTCAGAGAAGCTGTATCTCACCCCAGACCTTCAGATGAACCATCAGCTGGGGGCTCCTGCAGTCTTCTAGAACACGGCTCCATACAGCTGTGGCTGTGCAAATCTTGCATCTTTGAGGATGTTCACTTTTAGAAGGTGCTCCTGTATTGGTAACACAGGGAATGTGCCTGCTGATCATGCGGTTCACCAGGACAGCAGAAAAAAACCACCACAAGGTAAACTACAGCACAAAGTCTCCTTGCCTACTCTGTGACCACAGAGACTACAAGCAAGGAAACACATTCAGATTCAAATGATGATATATAAAAGTCTTACTAATTTAGACCCAAGAGACTTCAGAAGAGGGCAGATTTTGGCTCACTGTGAGAAAACAGTGTCCCCATATAACGTCACTGGAAAATGTCCAGTAAGGCTACATATATTGTGTCCCCGAAAATACACTTTTGTGACCGGGGAGTAGTTGCTATTATTCACGAAATGCATGTCTTACAGCAGAATAAGAAGGTTTAGTAAAAACAGCATGAATAAATACTATTAGCATTGCTATAAAGGGACCTCCAACCCAGCCTTTGCACAGACGAGTGAGCAAAGCTGGGCAGGGCAGGTCTGCATGGGGGCTCTGGCTATTTTCCTGTATCCCTGAGGAAATCAGCATTTCTCTGTTGGTGGGAGGGATGGGAGTCTGTGCATTCCCCGCCATGCAGACTTCCCACAGGCTTTCAGACCAGCTCTTCACCTACCACCATGGCAGCAATCCTGTAGAGCGGTGTCTCCTGCGAGCAAGACGACCCAAAAGCGAGGGGGCTTGAAGAGCAAGGAAGAACTAGTATGAAAGGACGTATCATGGCATTTCCAGAGCTTGTCACAGAGGATCAGGGCAGCTGGGTAGCCTTGGAGACAGAAATCGAAGGTGTGTTATGGGGATTTACATGCTGGTTTTGGAAACCCTGTTTCAATTTAAGATGATTAGCTGTATCTGTGAAAGCCCTCAGGAAACTGACTCCTTTACGCTTTTATAAAGGTATCAGACAAGGCATAGCCCCTTTCTTTTAGCAGGAATTCCCTAGCCAGTGGCTGGAGAAATGTGTTGCTTTTCTCTTTGCTGAGCCTAGGCAGCTGCTGTGCTCGCTAGATTATAACCCAGGCTGCATGGGAAGATTTGATTTAAGGCAAGCCTGGCTGATGACTCTCTGCATGTTAAACTTCCAAACAAGGAGGAGGGAGCAGCTGCAATTACAGTTTTCAACTGGGAAGTGAGAAAATAGAGATAATTTCCATTTCTACAGCAATGTGAATAATTATCAAAAAGAAAATGGTTGACTGGCAGCTAGAAGCCTTGCTCCTACTACCTAGAGCAATGGGCCAGCAACAGCACGACAGACGCAATGCCTGGATGGAGGGGTCCACTTCTAAATGTTAAATCTCCTTTCCCCATTCTCACATCTGTTTGTTTTTCATTCTCACTTACTTGGAATTTACATTTTTTCCCCCCTAGAAAACACTGTTTTACAAGGTTTGCAAATGGATATCTCTTCTGTGATTCCATCTTGCCTCTGCTTACAACCCAACAGCTGATCGAACAAGACTGCAAGCCATTCAGGCACTAAGCCTCTATAAAACCATGCATCCATTTCTAGATTAAAAGCAACAATGTTCATTCTCAAGAACATTTGAAAGCCAGCCATGTTTAGCAGCTGAGGGGCACTCCCCGTGAAGTTGCTTTCATGCAGAGCTAGTTTTCTGGTGCTGTCTCAGATGGGGACTCCTAGCAAATTTCATATATCTGGAGACTGAGAAATCCATGGCAGCAACAGCCTTCTGATGTCTTAATAAAATGCCAAGCCAATTCTGGAATCATCTTCTGGCATACGAATCTGGACTTATTTATGTGAATGTTGCCAACGCTTCTGCTGCCACCTGAAAGAAGGTGGTGTCCGATGTGACGAACACCAGCTCAGCTGAGCTACCTGAACACTGCAGAATGAGAAGACCAGCAGTGCTGAAAATCCACTGAAATCCACTGAAATCCACTTAGCTATCAACACTGAAAATCCACAGGATTTGAATCAGAATGATCAAGCAGTCAACTTTAAAACATCAGTACAATCTGCTACTGAGCCCATGGGCTCTCAGAAATAATGAGCGTTAAAGAAAACAGCACTTTTCAGAAATGAAGGTCTCGCTGGTATCTTACATAGCAGGTAATGCCTTTTGCATTTCTTGTCAAGCTTCTGTAGCCGGTCTTCTCCAGCTGCTCCCATCAGCACATGTTGGAGCACATCTCATGCCTATTCAAACAAACAAAAGAAGATGTCTCGTCTTTCACTTTCTCCTTCCTCCATACTGCAGGGAATTACTGCTCTTCTCTTCTCCATTCTGCTTCTCATGTGGAGAGAGTAATTTTTAATTTTTTATTGCAGAAAAAATAATACAAAGCTTCATGAATGAAGCTGGCAAAATACAGAATAGGGCTTTACTCTTCACGCGCAAAGATAAAATGGTAACATAATATTTAATCAGGGAGTGAAAGAAAGAGAAGTGAAGTGAGTTCATTAACTTTTCCCTTGAGTGAAAACTCCTGTTTTCATTCTTCTTTTATTTTTATTCAAATAATTTGCAAGAGAACACCATCCGTATGCAAATGCGTATGTGTTCTCAGAATACAGCTTTCTTTTATATAGACGATCATGAACTCACTCCAATAAAGGGAAAGAGTCAGGATTTTTCCATAGAAATAATTGGCCAGGCAGCCAGCAGTAACAGCTCTATTAACCTCCAATTATCTCTTTCACATTCCTAAGAGCTTGTATACTTCAGTGGGCAGCGTTTTTCAGCACTGGGCATTACAGATCCAAATTACTTTTACCCAGGTTTAATTTCTCCACCCACCCACCCACTAGTGACTGCAGAAGAGGCAGCAGCAGCTTTTGCATTTAATTTTCCATGCAGCGAGATTCATGGTCTTGAGAGCTTTGGAGGCTCCATATTGGCTCCATGAATATCCATGTCTTCACCTCTGGATGCCAACAGGAGCTTTGGATTTTGCCTGCAGCGTGCTCGGAGGCAGGGCTACCCATGACACAGAAGGACAGAGGAAGGGCAAACAGGCTTTGATTTTGAGTGATGGGCAAACATAATTCAAAACATGAGGTTTGAACTGTGCCCTCACGCACCAGAGACCTGGAAATGGGAATGTCATTCATTTTGCAACCAGGGGCCAACAGCAGAGGAAAGGCTCAGGGTGACAGCTTCCAGACACGGTTTGGGGGCAATCTGAGCCTTGACACATCTGCTCACCTCTACCCCCCCGACCTGTTTAACAACCACCAGTTACCGGCTTCCTGACTCGCATCGGACACCAGCTCCGACTCTCGCTAGGCACCCTCAGCACGGGGAGCAATGCTCTTTGTCGAGCAGGCATCCCTGTTAAAAGAAAGTACGCAAGAGAGAGCAGCGAAGTGTAGCAATAGGAGCGCCTCGTCAGCAGCACTGATCTGGACCATCCCACCGAGCTCCACTCAGGCAGCTTCCTTGGCTGGGCTCTGATGGCAGCACGCTCCAGCCCTAAGGCACAGAGCACAATGACAGCACTAAAATAACTCCAGAGTCAATCTGTCCTGAAGGTATGCTACTTTTAGAGGAGCCTGTGTTGTGTCTCTTCCAAATGATCCCTCTTATGGGTGTTGCCTCCAGATACATCCACTTGGAAAGCAGTATGGTTGAGCAGAAGTTTTTAAGGAGGTGCAAACCTGATCATTAAAACAGCCTAAGCAATTCCCACCACCCCCCCGGTGACATAAAAACTGTACTTGTCTCCCATCACCTGGACCTGTTATTTCTGGATTCTTCCTGCTGTTGTTTCCTTTTAGATAACCATGTTATCAGAAGCCACTAATTTATGAGGAGCAGACGAAAAACAGGAGAGCCAGTCCCTTCCTTGAAGACGTTATTTCTGTCAGATTAGTATGTGAAAAACAACCAAGAACTTCTCAATGAATCTTTCTGGACTATTTCCTAAGCAGCTGCTGATTCCTTCTGAGTAATAACAGAAAAGAAATCTGAGAGGAGAAACTGCAGCTGCTGCCAGAACAGAGAGAGCTCATTATGAGACATTGCGCTCTCTTGTTTTTTTCACTTCATTTGTTTGGGTTTTGTTGGGGTTTTTATTTTTGCTGGAGTGATAAATTACTATGGAAAATCCACACCAGGAAATTAATATATATCCCTACCGATGGCAGGTTCCCACACAACTGCGGATGATGTCAGCTGTTTTGGTTAGTAATGATTTTGTCCCCTGTGGCGTTTCCACTCCCTTGCTACAGGACTCAAACTTTGTGCTGGCACCAAACTGGGATTTGAGCACCTGGCCACCAGTGCCTGCCTCTTTCCAGTGCACACTGGTTCAAGTTACCTCCACTTACAGTGCCACAGTGCACCATAATTGTAGGTATCTTCTTATCTGCCTCCATGGTTGATGTGTTTCGATACTAAACCTTTCCAAGAAAGGATCATATGTGCATTGGATTTTTAGGCCCTATTATAATAAAATAACTGATAACAGGGAACAGTGTCTGCAGTAAAATACGATTCCCAAGGCTGCACTTAAGGCAACCTTTCAGTCCTTAATTACCCAACACAGAATCAGAAAGGAAAGAAAGAAAACCCAGGAAAAACTGAGCTCCGGGCATCTGCTCCCACAGTCCCTGAGGAGGAAACCCAAGCTGCCAGCCCAGAGCCCACCACTGCGCAGTGCTCCTCCTGCTCGGGAAGTGTGGGGTTCTTATGCTTGTTTTAGACCTGGGGCCAGTAGGAACCAAGAGATTAGGAAATGCAATATTCTCGGGACAGACCTAGCCCAGTGCTACCAAGAAGGGAAATTCAGAAAAGCTCACCTTTTTGAAAAGAATTACCAAAACTTTTTGGGTTTCACAAATGCCACTTTACATTCGCAGTACAAAGCCATATGACATTGAGACCAAGAACCAAAGCCAGGGGGGATACCTCATATCGTAATATAGATGGACTTCAGGTGGCTATGGGGATGCTACATGAAAGTGAAGAAACTTCTAGTCACCAGCAAGCTTTGCTGAAGCACCTCTGACATCCTCCAACCTCCTCCTTCACTGCCAAGCACCTAAATAAAATAAAATAAACGCTACCATTGAGCAAGTTGGATATTTACCCCCTTAGATATTCCATGCCCTCCTCTGGAGGCTGCACACTCTTTTCTCCACCGCATGTGGTTCACCTGCTGTGCAAGTTCAGTTAGGCATTTGTCAAGTTCTTTCCAAATCTGGAAACACTGATGCATCACAAAAATACTTCTTTGTTCAGGGGTTACTGGGTGGATTAATTGCAATAGCTCCTCAAAGGACAACTTAATCTGCATTAGCAACTCACCTGCTTCTCAGTACAGCTACCACGCATGTGTTGGGAGGGATGGATGGGGAATTAGGAGGTTGAAATCATTTTTACTCTTCATGTCTCTTGACATGTCTTAAGCAACTTGCCTAAATGGCTGGCAAGCATTTGCCACAGTGTAGTTAAAAGTATTATGAAAGAGAGTCAACAGAGAACCTCAGGCTGGTTTGAGGATTTTTAAAAACTTTCTCAGGCAGTCAGCTAGACCGTATCCTCCTAAGCAGCTCAGACCCTAAATTATTTGTCAATTTAAAAAAATGTAGTTTTAACCAGCAACGTGACTTCGCAAACAGTCCATTGTATGTCTTGGAATCAAAACTGCTCTGTGACACAGACATGTTTCATTATTGATTCAACAAGTTTCAATTCCATATGGCTTCAGTTACAGAAAAACTAACTGGAGCCTTTCCTTTCTTGCACAAAAGCATCGTCAGCTAAGCTCCAATAACAGAAGCTTTATTTTAGGCATGTGCAAGGGGTGGAAAGAGCCTAATTGAATATGATTTGATAGCTTTGCCAGTTTTAAAAATTAGTGTGGATTGCCATTTCTTCTAGATGAAGGGGGAAAAAAAGGAAAAGTGGCCAGATTATGAGCTGGTGCCTGAGCTGATGACCTGGTCCTATTTTACAACTAGGAAAACAGTGGTCCTAGGAGGGTGACTCCCTAGGAATGTGACAGGATGGTGTGTGGGTAAGTGGGGAGAGTTATGGACCAGCATGCAACTCCTCTACAGATCAGAAGTGAATGGGAACACCACAGCACAGGGTTTTTGATAAATCCATGCTCCTGATTTTGGCAGCCATGGACTCTTCATTGTGCTGGCTCTGACAGCAATGATCTTCTCATGGAGGCAAAACCATCCCTCAATGGAGTCCTGTATGGGATCACAGTGACTCAGTCTCCCTCCTGCAGCTTGTGGTCCTCAGCCATGTTGACTTCAAAGCACACTGACTGGGCCCTAATTTGTCATTAGATCCTTTGAGCGTAATTAAAGCCATATTGTGTAGAAATGGAGGGCGGACACTGTTCCTTGGATGATGCGTTTTCCTATCACTGCTTGGTTAGTAGGACTGATGATGATAATAATACCAGCAACAGAAACATCCATTTTGCCTGTGCTGTGAGCCCGCCAATGGCTTCCAGGTGTTGGGTGATTTAAAGGAAGCATAGCATTGCCTCAGTCCCAGCTTTACAAAAGATTCTCAAGCGGAGAAGTCCTTCCCTGGCTTTGGCATCCCCTCACTTAATTGCACTGTCCCCTTCTTTTCACTAGATTGTCTCACCATTGCTTGAGCCCTGGCTGTAAAGTGGGACATTTCAAAAAGTTTGGTGCTAGAAGCCATTCTTTTGCAGGGATGTGACATCGTTTGCCAGGGAGGCAGTGGCATCCTGAGGAAGGAAACTGGGACCCAGATCACTCTGAGAGTCAAACAAAATCTTTTTTTTTTCTTTTGGGGGGGGGTGGGGGGGGGTGGGGAACGAGGCCCAAGGAGCTCCCTGCCTACAAGCCCAGTGGCTGCAAGGTTTCACTCCAGCTCTTTCCCTGATGACTCTTACTGCTTTTGACAAGTCACCAGGCAATCCCAGATCAAAATTGCAAACATAACCCCAACTCCAGCTGGCAGTTCCTTAACTGAGACTGGCAGCAGCTGATTTTCAAACCAGTGAAAAGGTGTAAGAACCTCACCAACGTATTGCTGGGAGGGATAGGGCTGTGCCTGCGGCTCTGGCCAGCTGTGAAGCATCGCAGCTGTACTGTGTGCAGAGCCAAGCATGGAGAGCCTCATGGCTGAGTCCTGCTTTCAGCTCCTCCTCCCGTACAGAGGAAGCACTGTGCCAGCTCCTGTCTTCTAACCAAGAGGAAGTGTCATTGTCCTCCGTTTCTCCATCAGCCCGAGGGATGGGGTGAACAGCAAATCTATGCATCCTGCCTCTTGCTGCCTCATGGCAGAGGCTGCAAGATGCTATTCCCACTCCTGGAGACTGAGCAGGGCACCCATTCCCATGGAAGGACTGTTAGTGGGTCCTGTGCTGCACCATGTTCATGGCAGGGAGCAAATGGTTAGTTATCTCACAGTGTGTATACATTCAGAGATGACCTAAAAATGGGCTGAATGTGTTTGCTACCTCTTTTTTAGCTAGAACTGCCTGGGTACATTAAAACGTGATAGGCTGTTCCAGTTGCTCCAACTTGTCTCTGTGTTTAATCAGCCCAGGTGCCCAGCTGTCTGCTAAAGGAAATCCTGCTGGAAGCCACCAAGATGGGCTTTTCTTTATGAAATCTCATTACTGTGATAGGTGGTAGCAGTGTCTATTATGCAGGTTGGCATTATATTCAGTTTCTTCTAACACTGCCTGACTTTAACTGGCTGGGCTGACAACTTCTGTGGAAGGTCTTGCCTCAGGCTGATGGATTCCTCAGCCTTTTGTACTACATGCTATTCAAATCCGGTTACTCTGGCCCTATTAATTTCCTCTTAGGTTCTTCTGTAACATCATCATAATGCTAAAGTGCTTAGAGCAACTCCTGAATTTATTATCACCAGCTCCCCACCTGATGGGAAGACGCAGTCATTTCTGATACCCTCTTTGACCTGCCTAGGGTCTGCCTACCCATGGACCAGCACGTGAGCATAGCATTCAAGGTTCAGAGCAGGGCTCTCACCGCCCTCCGTCACTGTGGAGATCAGCACCCCTAGGATTTCAAGATGTGCGCTGAGGAACAGGAGCACAGAGAGGCAGTGAATACCTGCAAACACTAGGAAGTGATGTCCGTGATATACCACAGGCACATGGCAGCGGAGGCAGGGAGAAAGTCCAGCTCTCTGGGACAGCACTCGGGTGTCTTGCCAATGAGACAGTCTCTTCCTTCAGCCTCCACCTCAATGACTGCACGCCTTCCAGCTTCTCCAATGAAAGGAGTACAGGTCAACTGGCAATAGCCGCTTCCGTCCTCGTGTTTTGCTGTTCAGCCCCTCCACAGCTGCAATCTGTGCACTAGGAGAGGCAGGGCTCCAGGGGCTAAAATAGCAGGCGAGTTAAACGCTCGTAGAGCCCAAAATAAGATTGCACAAGGCAACCATTATTCTGTCTCTCCTCCATTGCCTTCCTGCTTGTGGAGGGCTTGCTTTCACAATCCTTAGCATTGTTCTTTTAGCACCATTTTGCCAGGGTGTGTGTAAAAAAGATGTCTAACAGAAGCTGGCCATCTTTTGTAAAGACTTCTCAGTGGTAGCTCTGGGCCAGATGGCAGGGTAAAGCCCAGGAGACAGGTACCAGCATCCCTGGGAGGCCCGTCCCTCCTTGGGAAACCAGGGCGATGGAAATCTCAGCTCTGTTTCCTGTTAAGCTCCAGCTGAGATCAGGCTGCCAGCCCCCAGGCCCTGCTTGGGAGAGGTGCTCATATTTTAGGGTTGCCGGGAGAGTGCCTTGGATGTGTGCCGTGGCTCTCCTCTGGGTCCTGGCCATGCAGAAGAGCAACCATGAGCAACTCAGAGCAACCATCGCTCTCACCTGGAGCCGGTGTGACCTCCTGCATGGAAATCAGGCGTAGGGAGGTGGGGACCGTTAATCTCTTCTTACTGAAAAGCTGCAACATGGCCAGGACTGGCACCTCAATTCAGGTGCCAAAAAGACCTGGGGCTGAGATAATACAGGTGTAGCTTCTGGCACCAGAGATCACATGCCCAAGAGCGCTTACTATTTATCCATCCTGGCATCAGGTTGCACTGGTTTTAGTATTTAAAACAAGGTTTCAAGCCTAAATTCTTCCTGCAGCCATGAAATAACATAAATGGAGTCTCCCAGCTGACATGCAATTTCTTCCTCCTCCCTCCGCTTGTGTCATGACTGGTCCTACTTTATCAAGCCTAGCACCTTCGCCTTCCACTCAGAAATGCCAGTCAGGATTTTACACTTATAAAAAGGCATCAAAGCGGATCTCACAGTCCATCAGAGCATGTGGTGCTCTTTATCCTGTGAGCCCATCTTCACTGCTGCGCTGAGCAAAATGGGCAATTCTCCTTCTGCAAGCCAGCTATTCAGATCACCAAACAGGTTTGGTGTTGGGTTTTTTTTTTCTTTCCTGAGCTGCAGTTATTACAAGCTTTGTCTTTTACAGGCGTGTTGTGCTGGATCAGAAATAGCGATACATGGCCACTGAAGGTTGAGCCCTGTGTTTTGCTAACACTTTGGAAGACGATGCCATCTGCGACATGATTCAGATCAGTGGTTTAGTGAAATTCTAGTTGGCAGGGAGTTATTCACCAGATTAATGTTTCAGAAGTTCTCGTGCTTCCAAAGTGATGCTTTGCCTTCCCTCTCCCTCTGCTATCTTCTTTCACATGTCTGTAGGCAGGCCCTGTCAGGTGTCACGGGTGCCTCGTTAGCATGTCTGGATGAGGCAAGAAATAAGGTCTTTGCCGGCAAAACAACATGATGCACAGCTTGAAAGGGTGCACAGAGATGCTGCCCCTCTGACACTTTGAGCAAGGCGTTAAGGTGCCACCAACGCCCGTATCACGGGCACATAGCGGGCGTCCTCCCCTCAGACAACCCATCCCCACGGCATCCCAACACAGAGGGGGTCCGCAGAGCACATGCAGAACGCAGCGTGGAAAGAAAATTTGGTTCTTTCATGAGAACTGAATTTTGTCCATCAGAAGACCACCACAGCAAATTGTCGTGTGCCTCTGGGATGTGCCCCGTTTGAGTAAGCGAGAAGCAATTGAAACCGTCTTTGATTTTAATGCCATGTCAGTACTACAGCTCCCTGCATGCATCGGCCTTTTCTGGTTTACAAGCAGCCAAAGTAACCTTGATACTCATTGGCAGAGATGGACTTTGCAGAGGTCCCCTCAGGGCAGGAGGTCGTGTTGCTTTAGGTGCTGCTCAAACACCTACAAAGCCAGTAAAGAGCTCACAGCCCTGTGAAATGCCTCACAAACATATAGCAGACAGTTTAGAAGTGGGAAATAAAATTCCACAGCACTGTTGTGTGCACCTCTCCCCAGCTGTTTCCTGAGACACATTTTTCCACAACATAACTCCTGCGGTGGCAGTTTTCCTCAGCACACAAAGGTGTCTCCGTACAAAGCACCAGCAGTGTCAGACACTCTTCAGAGATGCTACAGCATCTTAAGGACGTGGGGGCTGTTTTGAATTACATCAGACCTTCTCTGGGTAAAACCATCTGCATATAGCATTATCTGTAATCGACAAAGAAAGGTTAGAGTAAATGAATTCTCATCACCATCGCAGATCTTCATAAACTGCCCACTGCCACAGTAATTGTGTGCAACAATTAAGCAATAAAGACAGTTGTTTCTGAAGTACTTTGAACACCGTAAAAATAGTTGCAACGGTTAAAAACCAAAGTGCTGGGAGTCATCACTGTGACAGCTCTGCAGGCGAGAGCTGCGTCCCGGCAGCGAGACGCAGTAAATTCACTCACAGCAACGGTGGATCACTTTGGAAAAAATAGTTAGGTAAACCAGAGCGTTTTCACACGTGTACGTTTCTGGTTTGCTGTTGATTGGACAGTGTGTCTGATCATTTCATACAGTGAAGTGACAAATAATTTAAAAAATTATTTCCTTGAAACAGTTTGGAAATATTCCTGATCTTGCCATATATTTCATCTGGGAGGCAATTTTCCACTGCCCTTCTCCACATCAGCCTGGAGTTTCTGTTAGAAAGATGTGGTAATAGAGAGAGACACCAGCATCATTCACTGAATAAAAATACTGAAACAGCAAACAGTTTCTAAAAATAAAAATATAGTGAATATGTCTTTAGGTCTCTAAGGCATTATATGGTGACTAATCAGAGCAGTTTTCGTACGAAAAAGGGACAGAAGCAATAGAGATGGAATCAAATTTAATAGTACAAAATGCGAGGTCGTGCCCTGGGGGAGTAATAACGAGAATTTCTGCTACCAGCTGGGAGCTCATCAGTTGGAAGTGACAGAGGAGGAGAAAGACCTGAGCGCACTAGCCGATCAAATGACTGTAAGCTGGCAATAGCATGCAGATGTGAGAAAGACAAATGTGAGCCTAAGACACGTCAGATGAGGGATTTCTAATAGAACTAGCAAGATTTTAATGCCATCGCAGAAGTACAGAATATTGTATGTCCATATAAAAGATGAATTAATTTAAAATTGCCTTTTCTGTGCCTTCCTCTCTTAGGATGACCAGGGGAGGAGAGAGCTTTCTTCTACAAGAAGTGACTAAATGAGCTTCATTTCTGGAGTCTAGCAAAATGCAGGCTGGGAAGAGATATATTTGTTGCTTACAAATACCCCGGAGGGAAGTACCAGGAAGAGAGAAGAGCTATTTGAGTGAAAGGGCAGCGCTGGCACAAGAACAAGTGCCTATAAATTTGCCAGGAATACATTTCAGCTGGAAATTAGAAGGTCCTGTCTGTCCAAGAAGCGCATTTCTGGGATTGCCTTCCAGCAGGTTTTATCGGGACAAAAATCCCAGCTTGTTTTAACGCAGAGGTGAGGCAGTTCTTTGCAAGATACCACAGCTACCCCAAACAGTAGGGGACTGGGCAATATGATACAGAAGGTCCCTTTCAGTCCTATTTTCCACTGTCCTCGCGTGTCTATCTATCTCATTCAACAACCTAAGATTTCGCACGGATGCTATTCAGTTACCTTTGAGCTGTCAAAGCTATCTGGTTTGCCTTGTTTTGCTGACTAGAAGAACTCACAGCTGAGGCCTGGTACTGTCCCCTGGCTACTTTCTGGCCCATTTTGTTGTGGAAATTGGTGAGGACAATCCCAAGCCTGTTTCTGAGGGACACATGCCACATGAGTCAGACTATGGGGGAATGGGCCAAAGGCTCCACTGAGGTCAGCTCTGCTCCTGCCCAGCGTGGAGGGAGATCACTTATTATCCGACCATTACTGCTGTTGCATGTAGAGACCTTGCCCCTGCAGTGCGAGGTGCTACACGAGCACATCATAAATGACTTTTTCTGTGGAGAGGTAGAGATGAAGCTTGGGACGAAGGCATGGAGAAGGGTGGAAAACTATGATTTGCAAGCCCTGGGTAGATGATGAGCAGCGGCTCAGGGCAGTGTGCTTGCCAACTGCCCAGCACTCCATGCAGCACTTGCTCTTGTAAAGTCGTCTGAAACCCCAAGAAGCCCAGCTCAGAAGCAAAAATTAAGGTGAATAGGTATGGCAGAGGATCAGATGGTAGGGGCTGGGTGAGGTTAGGCACATGGCATTGGAGTCCTCACTTGAGACAATTTAAATCATACCATTGGTATAATTGAAAGCTGGGAACCTCAGCCTCAGCCCCATGGAGATTTGCTAGATGGCTCTTAAGATCAGTACGCTCTGGCCACCCCTGAGGTGCAAGGAAGTTTGTCCTCCCTCTGCCTATAACAGGAGACTCTGGGAATCAACAGATGATCTCAGAAAGTGCCTAGATGCAAAGCATTAGATACAGAAACCTTTTAAGTACGTTTCTCTGCTTTCAGACCTTAATATATCAGCACTGACCTTTGTTTTCTTTAACCTTCTTCTCCCCGGCATATCACGGCCATCAGGTTGCAATACTGTTAGGGTGGTTGTTCTTTTCGTGTAGCACTGTAACTTTATGCAGCAATTTGTCACTGCAGATAAAACATCTTTGCCGTCCCAGGCAGCATGCAAGCTGAAACAGGCATGGCATGCAAATTCAACTGAAAGTTAAAGAGTTCAAGTGCAGAGGAGTCTGGAGGAGAGGAAGGAAGGGGGGAGTACTTCAGGAGGACAGTTTTGCAGAGGGCTGCCAAGGAAGAGGAATAGCACATGCACGGGCGAGAGCAGGGAGGGCTGTCCAGGGACAAGGAACGCAGCACGGAAGGGCGACAGTGGGAGCAAGGAGGGATATGGAGAAAGCCTAGAGAAATGCGGGGGAAGGAGGTTGAAGGAGGAAGTTGGAGAGAACTGACAACACTGCGTGTGCACTGCAGGGCTCTGAAAGGAGGAGAAGGTGCCCAAGGCCACGGTAGGTAAACACAGAATGGCTGCTGCATCCCTGCCCAGAGCCTCCCCTTCATTGCTGGGCAAAGGATCATATATACACACAGATCTTCAAAGCATTTGGAGATGCTTCAAGGTGAAAGGCAGCTATAAAATGACTTATTATTGTTGACATTAAGAAGCTGTGGAAGTCTTCACTCGGAAATGCACCTGGGTTTTGTCTCTTCCCAGCACAGATGTTATTCAACTGCAAATCTGCACGGGAGTTTCTTAACTGCATATCTTTGTATTTCATTTGGCCAGTTGGTCTGGGTTCGCAGCAGCAGAGTCTTTCCTGTGTGTTTGGACAATACACATACAAAGCCCTTACTCTTAGCAGAGCAACTGAATGTTCACGTTTAGTTCAGTTTTATACTCCAAGCATTGAGCAAACCGTCAACAAATGCTGTTTTCAAAAATTGGCCACGCATCCACACCAGTCAAACTTTCCATGGAGTCAGAACCTCAGAAATCCCTCACCAAGAAGGAAACATTGGCCTGGTCTGAATTCATTTAAGGAGAGGAGGGAAGAAAGAAAACACATTCATCAAGTTTTGTCTAGTATAATGATACTGGCCTGAAACTTCAACCTTCTACTTTTGTTAGATTTCATACCCTTGCTGATCGGCTACATCTTAGTCCAAAGCCCTACAGGGAAGCAAACTTGGAAGTAAGGCTAAAAGAAATGATACTCTTACTCCACCCTCACGGGTACAAATGCATCCTCCTGCAGTGAGCTCCCTGTGCTCAGTGCCCCGGAGGAACTGGGGTCTCTGGGGGACCTGGTTTGTGAAACAGAGATGGGGCAGCCCTTCTTCTCAGCAGGACCTCAGGTAGCACGAAGCAGTTCTCTCCCTCCCTCGCCTCCCATGAGAAAGGAATTCATCAGAGAAGTTGTGCCGCCCTGCAGCAGGGCGGGCGATGAAGACAGAGGCAGGCAGAGCACGCTGAGCCAGGCGCCTTCAGGACAGGGGTGCAGGAGCAGGGAGGGAGCCACGGGGCAGCAGCACAAGCAGGCAGCTGGCCATGCGTGGCTCCTTGCAGCCCACGAGCCTTGACCCCCTCCGTATCTGAGCACCCAAGGATAGCCCAACGAGCACAGCGGAGCTGGTGCTGCTCCATCCCTCCACTGCTCTTGTGACTCCAGGCTGACTGGGGGACAACGCAAGTTACCTTCAGGCTGGGGATAGGAGGAGAGGACTGTACCAATGCTTTGCTGTTGGGGACCCCACTGTGCCCTTGGAGAAGTCTCATCTCTCCAGGGAAGGTGGGTGTTTGCTGTAAAGGGGCTGCGTCAGGGGACAGAGCAGGGCTTCATTTTCAGGCAGGCTACATTTGAACGACGCAGCACAGAGCAGATGTCCACGAGACAGCCAAGAGGTGGAACCCAGGCAAGGCGCGGAGAATGAGTCACCCACAGCCGAAGCCAAGCAAGGGCTGAACGCTGAAACAAATCGTGTAAGGCGAGAACAGGGACAGAGCAGAGTGGGAAAGAGAAGTCATCCTAGCAGGGGAACGACTGGAGAGACAGAAGAAGGGTGAAGAAAATCAGAAAACTGCAGGAGAGCAGGATGTAAGGATGACCACGCTTCACCAGATTGGTGGGCACCCAGCTTGGTACGCTGCTGTCTGCAGTAGCGGCCAGGAGCAGACGTTTAAGGAAAAAGTGCAGAAAGGCCAGGACAGGCGTAGAGTGTGACTTTCCCCAGAGGACCCTCCCAGCCTCCGGCAGTCCACGGCATAGCAACTCCTCGAGCCAGGGTCTGCGCCTGCAACTTTAGTAGCCTTCAGGGACCGCTTCTCCTCTGAGCCTAATTGCTTTGCAACCCCTCTGTGCTTTTGGCCTCCATCCTAACTGGCAGCAGCTCCACAGCCTGAGGGTGCGCAAGAGGAAAACACCAGGGATGGAGGGATGGAGGAAAGCTGCTGAGAAACGAGGGAGGATGGAAGGGATCCTTCTGGGAAAGGATCCTTTGCATCAGCCAGCCCAGCTGTTTGCACAGCACTCCTGAAATGGCAAATTGAGGTCACATCCCTGTGGTGTACTCCCAGGCTCTCATGTCAGCCCCTTGCAGGGTTCCAAGAGATCAGCAGTGCATTTGAGTGGACTGCCCCAAGCCTAACACTGTCAAAAGGGAAACTATTCCTGGGGAAGAAAATGCCCAAACCAATGACTTTCAGCACCAAAAAGTTTCTTTCTCCTCCAGAGGCGCGAGGAGCCCGCAGTCCCCGCAAGACGAGTCCCTCTCCGAGAGAGGAGCTCCAGTCACTTGGGCAGCCTGCACTGGAGCTCCTGTCTTGTTACCTCTGCCATGGGAGCAGCAAGAGGAGAAAGGCTTTTTTTCCTCAAATGGTAGAGTATTTCTTTTTTCCTCCAGGAAAGGGACAGCAAATGAAGGTATTCTGGCCATTAAAAGAGACAGAGAGAGAAGAGAGGGCGGGATTTGAGTTACAAAAGAAACCGGCACATGACAGCAAGGGAGGCTGCAAGGTACAAGGCCACAGTGTAAAAGGAAGGGGAAAAAGAAAAAAAAGGACATTCAAAGCCTTTACAGCACCCATCAAAGCGATAGCACTAGTGCATGGGACGTTTATAGCTCCCTTGAAGCGGCAGCAGCAGCTTTTCAGTGGGGCTGGGCTTAAAACAAGACCAGAGCCAGTTCTCTGCTGCTCTGGTACCAGCAGACAGGCCCTTTTTTCCCCCGTTGCACGGACACTTCCCGGCCCCTAGCAGTGACTCCAAAATTCATTTCACCCTTTAATTGGATTTCACGGAGGAGAGTGAGGCACGCAGGGGGGACAGCTGGGGCCGTAGGGGTCCCTGGCACCCACCGAGGTGGCCGCGGCGCTGCGGACGAGGAGGGCTGGGACGGGGTTGCTGCGTCAGGGTGCTGCCTCCTGCACCCACCAACCCACCCACATGCACCCTGTGGGCTTGGCGGCCCCGCTGGCCGGGAGAGCCGCAAATGCCCTATTTCTGGTGTCAAATTTCAGCAAAGCGCAAGTCGCTTCCGTTTCATCGCACTCAAAAGCGGCTGGGCTTAACTAGGTCACATTTCCTAGCCGTATCGGAGGCTTGTCTTGTCTTGCTTGAGCGATTTAACCACCCTAGAAGAATTTTACGAAGCGATGCAGCGGGCGCCCGAGATGAGCGATGACTCCCCTTGCCTTGCTCTGGAGGAATGAACAAGACCTATGCAAGGGACCAAATGCTGTTTACAGCCCCACTGCTTTGAGATCCCAGGTGAGAAACAGCTCCTCTTCAGTGTTACGAATACGTGCATCTCCGAGACGAGCTATTTCCAGCTCATGTTTTTTCTCCATTAGCTGCCAAGGCCCAGCCTTTGTACGCTGCGTTGATCTCACCTGCCATGCCAACTCCTAACCCTGACACGAAACGTGAATGTCTTTGCGACTCACCCGCGCGTCCAGCCCTACTCGGAATCACGCTGGACTCTTGGTGTGCGTGATCCATCTTGCGCCATCTCATCCTCTGGGCTGATGATGCACTGCTTAAAAGTGTCCATCCCTTTGCCCGCGTTAGCCGCTCTGTCCATCAGCGTCAATGGATGTCTCTTTGATTGTGGCTTATTCAGGAGGATAAGCTGATTTGTCTTTATTTTTCAACCTCACCATGATCCTCCTCATACAAGTGGGAAGAAGACAGTCACTATTTTCAGTTTCTCCGCATCCATCATTTTCTTTGCCCATTTTTGCTCCCTGTTCTTCATCTATGTTACACATGCAACAAGAGGATGACTCCAGCCCATAATTCACCTACTCTGCTTAGACAGCAGAAAGGTGATATTTTCAGCACGGGTTTTTTTTATCTTGTTCTTTATATAGCCAGCCATTTTTGTTCTCTTTTGAGACAGCTGCTGCAGACTGAGCAGATGTTCCCACTGAACTGTGTGCGGTGGCACCCAGCCTCCCCTCACCATCACCCAGGCGGATGCGGTCGATTGAGAAGGCAGCGAGGCACCGGCAGCAGCGCGGAAGCAGCCTTTCCTGACGTGTTTGTCAACAGCGATGCTCGCCTGCCCCTTCGCCTACCTTGGGTAAGTCCCGCTGGGTGCCTGCGCGGTCTTCTCTAACCTAAATAATTTCACGCCACCTGCAAAACTAGCTGCTTCGCTTCTTCCCCCACTTTTTCAAGTCGTTAATAAATATTAAGCACTGGCAGTGGGCTCACAGCTCGCTGCCCAGCCTGCTCTCCCCAGCCCCAGAGGGAAAGTGGATCCCCACCTCCCTCGCTCCCACCATGCTGCCTTCACCCCACTGAGACCCCCGGCATCGCCTGCTGTCGGCCTCCATGTCCCCACCTTGCCGGGGGTGGGAGGTAGCCTCACACCCCAGTGCTGCTGGACTGGAGGGCTGGTTCGGCCCCCAGTCAGCCAGCGTTTCTAAAAGCGGAATGCAGGTTTGTCTGACCTCAGCCGGCTCACTCGACTCCTCCTCGTTGCAAAGCACTCAATAATTCACAACGCTAAATGGCCCCTTTGGTTCAGACCAAGCTTCCCATCCCACGGGATGCCAGACACGGCATCCCGTTACCCGACCTCTCTTCCAGCCAGACCAGGACTGCAGTGCATGACAGGGGCCTCCAAAGTGAGCTCCCGAAGGTCTCGAGGTGCTCCCCAGCATGGCAGGAAGAGGAAGCAGCTGGCTATGGAGCAATGCAGCGGTCAAGCAGTCCGGGAGGACTGTCTCTGGTAGGGATTTCTATGCTGATGTGTTGGGCAGGAAAAAATGTGAAGCAGCCTATGCTGGCTCTTGGGGGGCACCAGGGGGGGAACCCACTTTCCCTCCCCACGTGCCTCCACGTCCAGCCCAAGAGCAGGATGGGTTTATTTCTTCCCCTGGCCGATCCCCTCTGGCCTCACCCCCCGTCACCTCACTTGGCTCGGGCAAGTGGCTTGTACCCTACGGCTGCCTCTCCAACCTGCCTCGGCTAGAAATCCTCCCTGCCAGAGAAGGCAGCCATTCCCCTCGGTGTCCTTTTCTACAGTTTTCCCTAGTTCGTAGGAAGGGAAGGCTTGTTTTGGTTTTGTCTTTAAAGAAAAACAGAAGGAAAATAGGAGTTTCATTCTGCAGGTCTCTGAAGCACTGCTGCCTTCCAGTAGTAGCTGCGGACATCACATCTGGGTGCTCAAAGGGCAGGATATCCCCTGTGCTTTACTGTGTCCTAGTGGTTTGGCTTTTGCACCTCTTGTCCACCTCATTTTCCCTGAAAATTCCAGGAGAAGAAGTCCTCCGGGACCTCTAGCAGCTGCAGGGCTCCTAAAGCCCCAGGGAAGGGCGTCTTCCCCAGGGGCCCTGCCAGTCATTTCAGCAGTGCGCGCGCTTTGCCTCGGACAAGCACCAGGGACCTGCAGTACAGGGTCTTCTGCCCCTCTCCAAGCTTTGCAGGGGGTCAGGCTGGGGCTCTGCACACATTTTGCACGGCCCACGATACATTTAACCAGACTTGTCACAGCGCAGGGAAATCAGCCACTCATGCAGACTGCAAAGCCTTCTTCAGCTGCTCACTTTAAGAGCTTAGCCACACAAAAAAAGTACCACGCACTCATGGTACATGACTTTAAAGCAATCAAAATGTGCTCAAAAGAAAGCCAAATTTGCTGGCATAAGCTGAGAGCGCTCTTCGTAGCAGAGGTTACTTCTCTGCCTAATTTCAACCTTTCATTCTCCCAGGTTTTGGCCAAAAGGCTGCTGAGATCATCCCTACTTTCTTCCTAATAATCGGTCGAACCACATTTCTTCGCGTTTTCCAGAGAAAGCAGGCCTTCTGCACAGACCCGCTGTTCCAGGCTGGAACAGTGACCATTGCTTGGAAGATGAACATCTTGAGCAACTGGGGAGCCGGGGGCTAGAGAGAAACGAGAGCCCCGGCTGCCCCTCAGCACCCGCCCGCTGCCGTGCCCTGGCAGCCCGCCTGTCCTGCAGCAGGGCTCGCAGCGAGCCGCTTGCAGGGGACATCCCGCTCTCCTTGGAAGAAGGACTGAAGACGCGAGCAACAGCAAAGCCTGTTTTCCTAAACACAGAAGGGAAACAAAGGAGAGATTTCCCATTCACTTTTTCAGGCTCATTTCCCCTAAACCTCTCTAAGGTGGTGCTACAAGCCCTTCTTTGATGTTTGCTTACATCCTCCTTTATCTGCTTCCGTGATATTTTTGTGGCTTTTCTGCACAAAAATGATACAGCTCCCTCCCTTGCCCTGCACTGGCCTCCTGTGCTTAGACTCTTCTTACTCTCTTCTCTGGTCACACCTCTCCTCCCATAGCTCAAATACCTGACCCACCTTTCGTACTGCTTTCAATTTGGATAGCAGCTCCTGTCATTTCAGCTATAGATTTCATAAAGGGAATGTGTTTGGGTTTTTTTTCTATGCATCTTGAAAGAGAGTGGCTATTAACAACAGCCCTTGCTGACCTCCTTGTTGCATCCAATTCATTCGCAAATAGCACGACTAAGCAGGACTAAAATCTATATAAAAATACTGCATGCTACCTCTTCCTGAATGTTTTTGCCTAGGGTTTTCTGTTGCTTTGAGGTTTTTTCTAAGGTAGGGTCAGGAATGGAAGAAGAGCTTCTGAGAGAGGTTTTATAGATATTGTGTTATTTGCATTATAACTACAAATCAAACAGGAGAGAGAGAATGAGTGAAAACTACTTTTTTTTTCCCCTCCAAATCAATTTGTAGTGCAAAGGCATTCATTATTTCAGGGAAATCTTCTTACTGTTAGACCTCACTATCAAACTTTTCCTAGACGCATTTCTCCACCATTGGTTCATCAGATTACTATTAATCTTCTCACAGACTTTATGGCACTTCTGGGAGAAAGTCATGCCCCCACCCTGTGCCCCCTCCCCTTTTCTACTGGTGACAGGATGATGCTGCACCTGCATACAACTGGTAATGCTTTTTCCAACAGAGATTCACATCTTGAGTAGGGAAGTGATCGTGCCCTTGTACTCAGCACTGGGGAGGCCACACCTTGAATCCTGTGTGCAGTTTTGGGACACTCACTACAAGAAGGACATTGAGTTGCTGGACCATGTTCAGAGAAGGGCAATGAAGCCAGTGAAGGGTCTAGAGCACAAGTCTTATGAGGAGCAGCTGAAGGAGCTGGGGTTGTTCAGTCTGGAGAAGAGAAGGCTGAGGGGAGACCTTATCGCTCTCTACAACTACCTGAAAGGGGGTTGTGGTGAGGTGGGTGTTGGTCTCTTCTCCCAAGTAACAAGCGATAGGACGAGAGCAAATGGCAAATGGCCTCAAATTGTGCCAGGGGAGGTTTAGATTGGATATTAGGAAAAATTTCTTTACTGAGAGAGTGGTCAAGCATTGGAACAGGCTGCCCAGGGAGGTGGTGGAGTATCACTGGAAGTATTCAGAAAACGTGTGGATGTGGCACTTCAGGATATGGTTTAGTGGGCATGGTGGTGTTGGGTTGGTGGTTGGACTTGATGATCTTAAAGGTCTTTTCCAGCCTTAATGATGCTGTGATTTGATGGCACCAAAATCTTCATGGGCTCATCACAGCCTGCATAGCTGCTCATGTAAAAAAAAACCAAAAAAACCCAAAAAAGAGTGACCAACCAACTCTTTAGGCAGCCAAAAGCTTTCATTTCAGTATTGTCAAAATGAAGCAGTTGGAACAATTTTTCATGCCTTTTTAAGCCAAAAAGTCTCAAATCCTTGAAGATGGAACAAAGAAAATTAAACACACAGCTTTTCCTCTTTGCTTTGCCATGTTTCAAGTTAGTTCATGTTTTCTTCATTTATCATCCCACCAGGGGGTTGCCAGGCATTGCCAGTGGCAGCAGGCTCTACTGAGTTTCCAGAGCGGAGGAGCGAGGCGCTCACAACTTCCCCACCCGTGGTCTCTGCTGCAGTCCACACTGCCCCATCCAGGTAGCTGCCCAGCTTTCTGCAAGTGCTTCTGCCCAAAAAGCGCAGTTCTTAATTTTCCGTGGACGCTCTCTGCATTACCAAGATCAGGCCCCTGCACGGGGAAGCCCTTGAGCCTGTGCTGCGCTGCACGGAAAACTGTCTCCTGGGCAGGGGTCCGAGCAATGCGGGCTTCTCTCCTGCACCTTACCAACAGGTTATTTCCACCAGAACGCTAGTCTAACCTAGCAGCTTTGCTGGCCTTTTCCTCTAGAAATGACTAGCAGTTTGTCAGGACGGAGCTGGCCCTGGGATGCCTGAAGCACACAGCGTCATAGGTGCTGCCCGCAGAGGCATCATCCCTTGCCCACTGCAGCAGAGTCCTCCTCTGCCCCCTCCGTAGCCCGTGACCACCGAGTGCTGCTGCCAGGATCTGAATTGCAAGTTTACAGCCCAGCTAAATTGCCGTCCACTCCCCACAGATCTCGTTCAGCATTTCTGCTATCACCCTCTCACTGAGTATCTGTTTCAGATTAATTGGCCCAAAGATGGGGCAGCCTGCATTTGTCTGGATTATTTCCTGCCCAAGCTGCTAAACTCGATAATTTTTTTGAGGGAACGTGTTGGCAGAGCATCAGAAAGGAAAACTCCCTGACAGTGCAATTGTAGTTTAATGTGTAATAGCCATCCAGGAGAGGCTGGGAAAGCCCAGGCGTTTTGGGTGTACAAAATGCAACTCGCTGCTACACGTGGTAAAAAAAAAAAAAGAAAAAGGGAAGTACTTTGCAACAGCCAGAGGTGAATGGACTCTGCATGAATCAATAGCTCATTGCCATCGCTGCCTTTTTTGATACCATGGGCAGGGAAGGCTCACGAAGAGGAACGTAGACCAGTGCAGGAAAGATGGGGATACCTGGGGGCAGGGAGAGCCGCTCCTCTGGGCGATGGGCTAAGCAAGAAAATAACACCAACTTGCCCTGATCTTCAGTTCAGTGACATTGATGGAGGGATTAATTCAAACTGATTGACCACAACTTTACACTTCACATTGCTGTCACATATGATTAAAGCTGATCAAATTGCTCACTGCAGATAAATCCTCCGAGAAACACAGCCCCGTTATCTGTCCCCGAATGATCGGCCAACAGCCTGCCTACTTCCAGACAGGATCACTTTTCGGATGGCTGTGACAAGCAGTTTGCATGAAGGCGTTTTAACATATGGCTTAGCCGGGACCATTTTGCTGCAAATACCCTACTCCTCACTCACCGTTTACGTTATGCCATTGGTCATGTAAATCATCCTGTATCGCTTCTAGCTAGGCACCATGCTTCACAGGCAGGAGAAACATCCTCTCCTCGTCGCAAGTTATTTGCAATCATGCCGAATTGTTCCACGAGCCTATTATGCAACTGATAGAGCTCTTCAAAACGGCTTTGAGAATAACGCCAGCCTGAGCATTCAATTATATTTATTCACATTACTCTAAAAGATAGCTTGCTTTTGTGAACATCTTTGTGGGTAGAAAATTTTTTTTCAACAGAGTGTTTGGGAATAAAATGGGTCACAATCGCTAAGGAAGACAGGCTGCATGTTTTATTCACAAACACATTTTGTGAACGTTTATTGCTACATACACCCAGCCCTAGTGAAGATGGACATCCCTGGTTTTCCTTCTCATTTGCCCTCCCTTGGTTCTTATTTTTGTCTCCGGGTATTAACCGGAACCTATTGACATTTTCAGCTATCAACTGGAGAAAATAAAAAACTAGTTTCTGAGAAACTATGCAAAAGTTTATTCCCTCCTAAACCTTTTCCTTAAATTCAATTATATTGCTCTCATCCGCAACAGGCTAATGGCCATTTACAGAGTCCATATCAGATGCAGCCACACAGTTTCTGCTGAGTGAAAATCTCCCTGGAAAAATGCCATTTCATTTACTGGCAAGTTGGTTTGCTCAGTGCATCTCAGCTTTGACAGATTTTCACCAGCTACCATACAGGATTGCCAGGATGAGTCCCTGGCCCGGCAACAGTGCCAGCCCCATCCCTGCCTCTCAGGGGCGCAGTCAGGGACCCTCTTTCGTTCTGTTGGCCCCAGGAGCTCTCCCAGCCTTTTGGTTTCCATGGCCAGGTGGCAGCAACTGGGGTTTCAGGGACAATTTCTTTGTGCTGTGTGCTCAAAGTCCCAGGTTTTCAGGCCATGCTGAAGTGGTGGGAGGTACAGTCTTGCCCTGACCAAGCACAAACACTACTGGTCACAGTGCAGCTCAGCCACTCGGCTTCTCAGGTGGCTTTGGGCACCGGAAGGACTTCTCACAACCCCTGCCACAGAAGACTGGAGAGGACCTCCTGTGTTACGGGAGCCCAGATTTTCGCTCTTGAAAGGTCTTGAGCCTCAAACTTGTCACATCGGTGTGTTGTGCTCAGCAGGAGAAAACAGACCAAGGAAATATCAACCAACCCATCAGGCAGGGGGGAAGGAGTGTGTGTGTGTCAGAGCTGTCAATCAGGAAACAGAACCCAGCTGATGTCCTCCTTCCTTAGACACCAAGAGCAAGGGATGGAGGGATCAAGGATGCAGTGCCCTGGATGAGGAGGAGGAAGAGGAGGGGTTTCTGCCTTACCCATCTCTCTTCTCAAAAGGCTGTTCCCTTCATTTTTCCTCAGTATGGAAAAGGAACAACTATTTTTTTTAGAACAGCTCTAAAATAAAGATAAGTACTGTTTTCCTTAAAGGCAAAATAAAAAGCCTCACTTTTTAAAAAAAAAAAAAAAGGCAGCAGAGGAGGAAAAAAGAAATAGTCCCTTGAATTTTACTTTATGTTACTATCTGGGGAAACATTCTTATCTGTGGGGACTTTTTTCAACACTGCCGCTCCTGGAGTCAGCATTTGACGTGGAGCACACGTGTGCAAGGACGGCTGCATGGGAGGGTACGAGCCTTCCACTCCAGCAGCGAGAAACAGAGCCAGACGGCCACGGGGACGACAGGGCCAGAGAAACCATCCTACCCCCACCCACCCCCCGAGTGGGACTGATCTCGCCTTGGGTACCGTCACCACAAGGGCTGTGGGGTGGCCATCATGCAGATGGACACAGGAGGGTCACTCCGCTGCTACATCCCCATCCAGCACTGCAGGACCCCCAGAGGTCCCTGTCTGGTCGGGGGCCACCGAGCCCCCTGCGCACCACGGCCTGCCGTTCAAACCAGGGCCACCCACCGTCTCCTTTCTGTCGGGTGCAAGGGAAGGAGACAGACTGGCAATGCTCCTGCAATTAAAAACACACCACCCTCCTGCCACCCCTTCTGGATGAAGGGTCTGTGAGCGTTTCGCACATCTTCATTTGTTAAGCAAGCCCCACAACTCCTCTTTGAGGTACTGAATTATTATTTCCACTTTACAGGCAGGGAAACGAGGACGGAGCGAGTGCGGCTGTTTGCGCGAGATCCCAGATGTTCTCCATTACGAACCATTGTGCGTTCTGGCTGCAGCACAACCTGACTGAAGCGCTAAATAACATCCAACATTTGTTCCCTTCGTACGTCCAGACCAGCCAGTAGCAGGAAGCACAGTTGCAAACTCAGGAAAACCTGGGAGGTCTGGGTGAGGGTTTGGGCCCCCGAGAGCACGTGCTCGGAGACCCAGAGAGCAGAAACGCCAGACACATCAACCTTCTGTGCGGCAAGATACACCTCCTTCCAAGGGTACGGCAGGGCATGACTGCTTCTGGCTCGTGGGAAGGAACATTTGCTTTTTAGAGACAGGTTTCCAAGCACCTTCCTTTCTTCCCCTTGCTGCAAAAGGGTGGGAGGAGAGGTTCCTAGGACGCCATCAGAAGGGAGCGGCAGCAGCAAGGCCAAACTACCACCCGCGCGAAGCTGCGGGACATCAAAGGTGGCCTCCTCCCAGCTGCTCCGCTTCTGGGTCCACATGTGCCTGCCCCACCCACCACATTCCTACCATCCTCTCACTGGAGGGTCAAAGCAGCGTGTGATGCAACCCTTGTGCTTCCTTCAGTGCACTGACATATAGTCACCACAGGGAGGAAAGAGGCAATTATTTATACAGCCAAGCAAGGAGAGCACAACCACGACAATGGGCACAGAGCACGCTGTCCCAGCCAGATAGAGCAGGGAATGGCAAAGGCAGCAGTGTTATCCATGATGAAGTGAGGGATTGTGCTTGGACCAGCATCACCATCTTTTTGGAGGGTGACATGGGCATCCAAGAGTCTGGATGTGACCCACAGCCAAGCCAAACCTCTGACCCCTCTTACATTTCCACAAAAGTCCCACTGAATCCCAACAAGCCAAGAGTTGTTTCCAGAGTTTCTCTACTCTGCAACACGACGATGCCTACAGTCTAGCTGCTTCGTTTGGGGGTTCATCAGAATTTGGACTAGAGGGTCTCCAGGCGGGTCCCTTCCAGCCTAAATTAAGCTTTGATCCTACAGTTCTCCAATTTTGAGGGAAGAGGCCTGTGCCAAAGCACCACTCAAGCAACAACACTGCTCCTTCCAGCATAATCACTTTTATCCTCAATGCATCTTTGAGGGAATTGTTCTTGGTTTCAGCTTGAAAAAACAACATCCCTGTGGAGACACAGCTGCAGCTGTGTTAACATGGCTGGTCACCCAGAAACTTCTGAAGGAAGACTGGACCATTTCAACTCGCTTCACAAAGAGGATGCTGCCTCACCCTCTGCTTTGAGTCTCGAAGCCACGGCAGCGGTATGAGGGAGGGCTTTCAGTGTGTGAGTCCAGACTACCCCAACACACACATGCAGAGCCCGACTGGATTTCATAAGGAGGCTAAAAAGCTGTGGCCTCCCCATTAGCACCAACAAGTCACCCTGCTTAACACACGCATTTCACAGTATCCGTAGCCACATCCAGCCCAGACCCCAGAACATAGATTATGTTTGAAATAAAACGTTTTCAAGCTGAATCACCTCCTCAGGATTCAAGGAGGGTTTTCTCTCCTTGAGTAGTCTGGATGCTTATCTATCACAAAAAAATCAGTCCAGGACCAAATTGTGCATCAGACAGCGCGTGCGACTGCCCGCTTACTGAGTTTGTGCCTTTCTCTGTGAAGATAAGACTGCAGGCGACAGTAAGCTTGTGCAAAGACCCAACTCATGGTTACAAATAGAAATACACTGCACTATCAGCCTCCCAGGACTGTGGGGTTTCCAACATCCTTTTCACAAGAGCTGACATCTATGGCTCTTTCAGCTTGCCTTGGAGGTCACTCCTCAAAACGTGGCTGAGTGCCACTCACCCACATCCAGCCCAAGCCACTCATCTTCTCGGCCACAAGGCAAATAACGTGCTCCAGCTCTGGCTTGCCTCTCTCCTCCGTGTCATCTGGGCTAACCTCTCGCCTTCCCACGCAAAACAGCTGGCTCCATCTGGGCTCGCATGTTTCCTAAGGACCTTCTGGGGGCTGCACCAATTTACCACTAACATTGCGCTTTGTTTACACCCAGAGGTCTCCAGGTCAGTGAGCTGCTGGGGGTGGGGAGCTGGAGCCATTGCTCTACACAAGCTACAGTTGGGTCGTGCCCTTTGGTTTGGCCGGGAACCCTGTGCAAGAGGCAAATAGAGCAGTGGAGCAAAACAAGCTGGAGATGCTCCCTACCATGGCAGCACCAGCTGCCATCCCCTGACTGAGCAGATGAGAGAGTTCACTGAAAAATAAAACAACTTACACAAAACCTGGCTCTGTTAGACATAAATATAACTGTTGTGACTCACCACAAGGTTGTGATGAAGGGATGAAAAGAGGAAGGAGGGTGGAAGTAGCACGGGTGTCACTGCTCTGAGGGGGTAGGCTGTCCTGGGAAGACCATGCAGGACATCTGCTGGACATTGCTTCCTGCCTTACATCTGTTCTGAACAGAAAAGAATAAATAAGAAAGGGGAAAAAAAAGTGAAGAGCACATGACCAATTTAGGACTCTAACCCCAGTGAGAGACACAGCAGACTGAGACCAGTAAGGGAGGAAAATGGGTTCAGCATCAAGGGGCCTGCTGGCATACCACTACTGGGACAAGCCAGTGGAGGCCAGCTTCTCAGCAAGATGTCTTTGAATGCGTTTCATCCAAGGATCTGCCACCGCTGTCACTCTTCAGGCCTCAAGGTTGTTTAAAGCAAGGTGCTACCACCCTCAGGAGCACCACAGAGCCTGGCCATGCCTTCCCCAGTGGAGTCAAAGAGGCATCCTCCCACACCACGTTGCGCCACACCACATCCCTTTCAGCTGAGTTAGCATCCATTCATCCTGCTTCAGCAGTGCCTTCCACAACACATGGATACATTTGGGGTCAGAGAAGAGGGACAGGCGCTTGGCACAGCTCCTTTCACAGCACATCACCTCAGCACCAGGGCAGGACACTGCTAGTGTTCAGGTGCACAAAGCCAGAAACTGCTTTTGCACTAAGGGAATCCCACAGACCCAACACATACCCCTTTACCTCTTCACAGGCCCAGTCTCTCGGCCCAAGATAATTCACCCTGAGCAGCAGGAAGCTGTTATTTAAATGCAGAGCACAGCTGGGAAAGCACCTGAAATCTGGCTGGGGCTAAAGCCCTTTCCCCAAGGCACGGGCCCTGCCCCACTGCAGAGGCTGGCAGTCTGGGGCAGCCCACTGCTTGCAAGAGCCCCAGCAAAGTCGTGTCCCGAGAGCCCTGGGCAGACCAGGCAGCAGCAAGGTGCAAGAAACCTCCCCAGGAACAGGCGGAGAGCCGTGCTGAGCACTCGGCATGGGGGTGAGGGGAGACGCTCACCACCTCCCCTTCCCTGATGCTGCAGGGCAGCACAGCCTGGCCGCCTGCCCCTACTCCAGCAACAGGGACCCCCTGCCATGAGTTGTGCTCTCCCAAAAGATGAAAGCCTTTGCTGATTCCAGCAAGCCACCCTGAAACCCCTCCTGGCTGCCCAAGAGCCCACATCACTTGTTGCACCCCGGCTTTCTGCTGCTCCCTCAGCTCCAGCCTGTGAGCAACCCACACGTCGAATAAACGGGGCGGCAGCGCATCGCCCAGGGCCAAGGCGCGTGGGCGAGCTGAGGCAGGCGGGATACGGCTGCCTGGCCTGGCCTGGCAAGAGCAGGGTGTTTGCCAGAGTGATTGTCAAGGTTTTTGCTACTGCAACAGTGATGGAGGAGATACTGCACCTCCCCGAGGAGGAGCCTAGTCCCTCGCTCTTGCAGCACAGGGTGTCCCACCGGGGAAAAAAATTTCATCAAAACGCTGCATTTTGTACCCTCAAAATGGGGCAAGGGGAGGATTCACTGAGAGAACACACATGGAGACCGTTTTGACAAGCCGCATGTCGCCCCAGGAAAAGGCTTTGGACAAACATGATTTCAAGTAGCTCATCTGCAGCACCTTGCAGCTTAGTTGACAGCCTGAACAAGCAGGAGAGACAGGCATTAGGGAGAAGAGAGTCAGAAACAAGGGAGGAAAGAAAGACCAGAGGAGCAGAGACAGCCTAACAACAAAGGCTTGTTTGTTCCAGAGAAAGGAAAGTAAGCGTGTACATGTGTGTCTCCACAAAGAAAATGAGTGTGTTTATACTTGAAGTTCTATGGACTGTGCGGAAAAGGTGGCTGTATATGCAGAGTCTATAGTATGAATTTATTACGGAGCAGTCAATGCCTCTGTGCTTAAAAATGGAGATGTACACGTAAGTGTGAGTTATATGTGGGTTATCTGGGCACAGCTATAGAGCAGGAAATGTTTATTGTGTGCATGTGTTGACTAAGAGCGGGGTGCTCGCCTGAGGAGGGGAGTTGCAGGAAAGTGATGCAATTAGGGCGTAAGTGTATACAGCAAAGCCACAGAAGGGCATGTAAAAAGCATTTGTTGGTAGAGATTTCATGCCTGAATCTGCAAGCACCCATGAGAAGTGAGGAGGAAACAGCACACGTTTGGGGGTGAAAAGAGCGCACCTCTGTGCACGTGCGAGAGGGAAGGGCCTCGGGATGCTCAGGCTCCCAGAAGGGAAGCCTGGCAGGGGTGCTTGCGCTGCGACTGCACGCATCAAAATTCACCCCGAACCAACCCCGGGAGCTTTATAATCTCGCTGGTGTTGGTGCTGCACCCGGCCACCCCTCAGCACAGCCGAGCTCTGCACGTTTCTCAGGCCCGACACCTGGCACCTTTGATTTGAAGCCTGATGTGGAAGATCTCTGGCTCAATGTTTTCCACCTTCAGAAGACCAGGCTTTCCAAGGAGCAACGCCCAGCCGGTACTGGCACAAAGAGGGCCAGCGTGCAGCGGCATCTCAAAAAGACAGCCAAGCCCGGCACCAGTTTCAGCGTGACGTCCTTGCTTGCTGAGGTGGGGTGGCTTTTCTCCTTCCTCCAAGCCCCACTGTGGTTTGGGCACAGGCGCTGTCTTACTGGAACCTGCATGTTTCAGGGAGCTTTTCAGGGAAAAAAAAAAAGAAAAAACAAACCAAAACCAAACCCAGACCTGCTGTGCGGTTCCGATACACTCGCATGTGCCCGTGTCTGCTGCAGGTGAGCACACTGCTGCCCGCGGGCAGGGGCGTGCGTGTGGGGCGGGGGCAGAGAATTTGGGGTGTTGGGGAGGGGAGCGGTGGCCGGATTCAGGCGGGGGAGGCGCCGCCCAGCGCGGCTCCGCGCTCTGCCTCCGCGCCACAAAGCAGCAAATTCCCGGGAAGCTGAAAACGGCTCTCGGGTCTTGTGCAAAGCGGGGAGGGGGGGAAGAAAAGGCAGAAAACTAAAGGAAAGGAGGGAGGGGAAGGAGGGGGAGGAGGGAGGGGAAGGAGGGGGAGGAGGGAGGGGAAGGAGGGGGAGGAGGGAGGGGAAGGAGGGGGAGGAGGGAGGGGAAGGAGGGGGAGGAGGGAGGGGAAAGAGGGGAAGGAGGGAGGGGAAAGAGGGGGGGGAAGGGCCCGACGGGCGGCGCAGCCGCGCACCGAACAGTGGGTGCCGGCTGCCCTCTGCCGCCTCGGCGGGGGCGCCTCCCCGCGCGGGCCGCGGCCCGACCCGGTGCCCGTCCCGCTCCGCCCGGGGCCGCCCGGGCCTCCACGGGTGCAGCCCCGGCCCCGGGCATCGCGCACCTCCCTGGGGCCAAGGGGCTGAAACGGGTCCTGGGCCGCGGGTGGGGCGGGAAGCGCTGGAGGTGCCCTGAGGGCCCCGACATAGAATCATGGAGTCTTCGGATTGGAAGGGGCCTTCAAAGGCCATCTAGTCCAACCCCCCCTGCAGTGAGCAGGGACATCTGCAACTAGATGAGGTTGCTCAGAGCCCCGTCCAACCTGGCCTTGAATGCTTCCAGGGATGGGGCATCTACCACCTCTCTAGGCAACCGGTGCCAGGGTTTCACCACCCTCATTGTGAAACATGTCTTCCTTACCTCTAGTCGAAATCTGCCCTCTTTTAGTTTAGAACCATAACCTCTTGTCCTAGCGCTACAGGCCCTGCTAAAAAGTCTGTCCCCACCTTTCTTATAAGCCCCCTTTAAGTACTGGAAGGCTGCAGTAAGGTCTTGCTGGAGCCTGCTCTTCTCCAGGCTGAGCAACCCCAACTCTCTCAGCCTGTCCTCACAAGAGAGGTGTTCCAGCCCTCTGAGCATTTGATGTTTCTGGCTCGGTCCAGGCTGCCCACTTGGTACAGCACACTCACATTTTGGCAGCTTTCACCCAAACCAGTCTTCTATGAGCAAATGTGTTTGGGTTTTTTTTTTCTTTCCCCTTTTTTTTTCCCCTGACCCCCTTATCATCCCCATGTGTGGAAAGCAAGTCCCACCAGGACCTTCCTCTACTCACCATCAGCTTGCACTGCTGAGCTGCAGCTGCCATAGTTGACGCTATGAGCTGGAGTAATTAACCAGGGGCAAGAAGTGCCTTACACAGCAGAAGACAATCAGAAATTAAGCTAGGAGTCCTTGAGAAACCAAACACTTAACTGTACTTAAGCATATGTAACCTGCAGGTTAATGTGCTTCCTGAAAAAGGAAGGGAGGGAGGAAGGGGGGAGGGAGGGATGAATGAATGAATGAATGAATGAATGAATGAATGAATGGGGACCAACAGAGACACATACCTTCATCGCTGTATTTCCTTCAGGACACCAGCCAAGATCACCCTCCATCACACATGAATGGAAGTGTTTCAGACGTAGAAAGATGAAGGATTTCAACCTAAACCACAAGGAGCCACATGGAGGGGACACGGGGCAATGGATACAAGCTGCACTGGGAAAGGCTTCATCTTGATATAAGAAATATATTTTTTACAGTGGGAACAATCAATCACTCCCCAGGGACATGGTGGAGTCCCCATCACTGGAGGTTTTCAAGATGCAACTGGACAGTGTGCCGAATAATCTCATCCAGGCTCTCTTTCCCACCAAATGTTGGACCAGATGACCTCTGAGGTCCCTTCCAACCTGTGCTGCTCTACGGTTCTATTTAAAATACGGTTAAGAAATCCCTGCATCTTTAAAAACAAAAACACACCAGTGCCGCTCATTTGGGAGACAGCTTTCGGTTCCCTGTTGTCCCCTACCCAGGCTGCGGTTCGCGTTCCAGTTCCTCTGCCAGAATTAGCAGCATCAGATTTTCCAGCAGTCCCTCTGCTGCATGAGGAACGAGGAGGCACTTACGGGACAAAGCCATTAGAGGCTGGGGAAAAAAAGTACGATGAGCTGCAAGTCCCTGCTCCCACCTCCGCCCTTCTGTTGCCACTCAGCCTTGAGCACATCCCAAATGCTGAGTCTCTGACATTGTTTTTTGTCTTCTGGAAGACAGGTCATCTCGGTGTACCCGCTGGGATAATTCACGGCAGCTGACAGGGAGGTTTGCCACGTGTTGTGCAAGTGGCAGAACATGTCTGAGCAGCTGCAAGAGGAACCAAAACTTGAACCTGGTTGAAGCGAAGATCACGAACAGAAAGTAGCGACTGATGTGTTTTGAATACAAATAACAGAAACCACGTGTTTAAGAGAAGTCTCTAGCCTTGACCATTCAGATCTCCTTAGGTGCAAAACAAGATCTAAATTAGATGGGCAATTAATCATTATTGTATTTGTGCATTAGGCTGATCTCTTTTACAGGCACAAAATATGATCTACTGGGGAGACGTACGTGAGGGCCAGCTGAGTTCATGAGTTTGGATGAGTGCCCTTTAAGCCTAGCCTGTGATACACAAGCCTGATAAAAAAACACATATTAAGCCTGTAACAACAGGAGCTTTTCCACTGCATATTCTAGGGAAAAACCTCATGGCCTCAAAATACTTCCAAGCCTATTAGTCGGGATGTAAATTAGTGTGAGGGAGGAGTAAAAGGCATGGGAGGAAGGGCACAGAGCCACGGCTGGGCTGTGCTGATGTTGTCCCACTAGATGACAGCATCGACATGTTCTTGCACACTCCGCGCTCACACCAGCACCAAGCAGGCAGCTGCAGGCAGGGCACCTGCTGCCTCCACTTGGCCCTGGATACAGCTGATAGTGCAGCTGAACGAAGCACTTGGGCCAAATCCTGCAGGACAGGGCTTCACACAGGAGCTGCTAGGTAGTTCTGTGCTGTAAAATGCCTTCCCTGCCTAGAGGTGTGCACCAGAGGCTGGCTCACAGGTGCTGCGCTTAAATAAAGCATCCCTAAACTGTTGTCATCGTTGTATGGCCAGCCCACAAATTCCCCTTCTCCTCCAGTGAGACCAAGCAGCCATCAGTTCCCTGAGCAGCAATGGGCTAGCTGCCCCTTGAGCACGGGTCCGGCTTTGTGTCCCCTCCTCCAGCCATGCTGCTCACCACCCCAGGTAGAGACTTTAGCCCAGGACCACTGGAAAGGGCCAGGTCTGGGTGTAAAACAGGCGTAGCACAAAATTCCCATGCTTCACGCACACAAGTCCCCCCAGGGAACGTCTTCAGTGGCATGTTTTAGGTAGGGCATCCATCCTGGCCCATCCTGGGTTGTACCTGACTAAAGGCTGACCCTCAAGTGGCAGTAGCTAGGTGTCCAACTTGCCAAAGCTGCCAAGAGACCCAGGGCAGAGATCCATGGATTGGGTTCCGGGCTGGGAGCCACACCGTTTGCAGGCAAGTTCTGCTTCCAAGATGCAACTGCCCCATGAGACCATCCGCTTGCTCTTCACACACCTGCATGACACCTTGAGCTGGGAGAAGGTGCAGAGCAGCCAGGTCCCACGTGGGAGATGAGCCAAGTGTGTCAGGCCCAGGCAGCCGTGCCTGTCCCCAGGTCAGTGCCTGCAGTGCAGTCTGCAGTGCTGGGCTAAGCCTTACCTGTCCCACAGAGAAGTACCATCTGTATCATTTCTTTCATCCCACCTTCCTACAGCAGTTTTTTTTTCAAAAGGATGCTGCATCTTCTTTTTATACCTTGGAGAAGCAGAGCTTTTTCTTCCCTTCTCATCAGTCTAGGCCTGTAAACCATTCTTCTGTACTATTTCGTACTAGGGCTTCAGAAACACATGCCCTTCAAAACTTCAGGAGAGAACCAACAGTTCTCGCTGCTTAACATGAGTGTACATATGTTGAGTCAGTTGAGACAGCTGCTTTGGTGCCTGCCGGTAGTGGTGCAGTTTTTCATCTCCAGATAAGACATCACGCCTGCATTTGCCTCAGGTGCTCTGTCACAGATGTTCTTCTCTAACACAGATGCTTTGAGAGAAAAGAAAGGAGATTCACAGCTACTTCTTCTACAGTTGCCATCTTGAAAAGCCTCTCCTCACTTGTCGACATCCCCTCTAACCCTGGCATCATCTGCAGCTCTTCAGAGCTGCAGTTCTGTGGTTTTCCTAAAGCTGGCCCAATTTTCCTGATGTGATGTTCTCAACATCAACAGAGAGGTCTACTGCAGGTAACTTGATATTTGGAGACGTACATACCCAGCTTCTTTTCCCTAAAACACAGCCCAGGCAAGCCATCCCTGTGGTACAGGGATGCCAAGGAAGAGGGGTGGGATGGGCGTGTACTTTGGCAGCAATAGGCAGGGACATATTTGCTGTTCCCAGCAGCGTGAGACTAGGCAGCCCACGTGCAGCCTGAATTTCTAGGCAAGGTGAGATGTCTGATAAAGAAAGAGGCGACACCATTTATTTCCACCCCTTTTTCCCAATTAAACAGACCTTCTTTTGGAAGACCTTGGATTCCCAGCAACTCCTCCAACACTCAGTATTTAATTTCCACTACAGGGCCTAAAGGCTCCTACAAGTCACTTACTGTGCAGACATGTTTCCTTCCTGTCAGTGCTTTAAAAAAAAATTCATGTTACTCGGTTCCTCTTTTGCAGTAGGTAGCTTTTGGCTAAGCTTGTCTTTTTTTAAATGGCTACAAGAAAAATAGAATCTATAGAAATTGTAAGCTCAGCAAAAGGGTGTTGGAGGTTTTGCTGGCTAAATTTTGGGTTTGAGATACAGGCACTTCCCCTGCAATAGGAACTACATCCTCATGCTGCTATTCACTCACGCTGGCCCAGGCTACCGAAATCACACTGAAGCAAACTAAAATTGAAGTTTTGGCTACTACAGCGACCGGTGTGCCTGCAGCAGGGCCTTGCAGTCCCCTTGTGTTGTACAACCTGTTGGGTGTGCAGGCATTCTCGGAGACACAGCTCCCTCAGGTGGTACATCTAACAGCTGTATAACCTCCAGGAAAGTAGAAACAGAATCAAACAGCGATGCCAGCATAAACCAATACCTGCAAGTACTCCCTTCTCGGACAAGAGGAGAAATCAGGACCCCGTCCCTAGCAGGAGCATGAACAGGAGCATCCCAGTAGCATCCCAAGCCTACAGACCGCCCTTGCTCTCCCAGGTTTGCCATCTGCCCACTGCTCAGGGCAGGGAGAGCCACCGAGGGACAGGACACACACCATCACCATGGGATGAGAGGTCAGGAGTAAGAGCAGAGCAGGGCAAGCCCCCGGCACCCTGCCACAGAGCTCCTTTCCAGGGCAGGGAGCTTAGCGAGCTTCTACCCAGCAGAACCCCATGGTGAACCTGCCAGCAAACACAGGGGTCTCTGGGGCATCCAGCCAAATGGGGAAGGGACTGAAGCAGGCTTTGGGAAGAGCTCATCATGGAAGCAAGTGAGGCACACATGTGTTTTGTGGAAGAAAAGCTGGAGATGAGGGCATCCTTACATAGGAACTCGTTGGCAAACTAGCACCCCTTTATTTCATTCCTCTTCTTCACGGGAAAGCTCGTGTTGCCTTTAACAGAGGAAGAGGGGCTTGCTGCTAACAGCAGCGATCCCAGACTGCCCCAGCAGGCATTACATTTCAGCATGAGGCTCTTCAAGGGCTACTTGTCCTAAGCAACTGGCCTTGCCGCCTGTCCCTGCTTCGCTGGCCTTCAGCCAGGGAGCAGCAAGCGTAGGAGAGCAGTTTTGATATGCCCGCAGGCAGTTTTGTTTCAGATCTGTTCCCCTCCAGCCGACAGCAGTGCCCGTGCCGTGCACACCTCAACTCGCACCCCACTGCCTTTGCACCGCGCTTGCTCACCTGCCCCACACCTCCCAGAAGGGCTGGAAATGAAAGCGGGTATTTGTGTGGGAGGCCAGGCAGCAACCTAAAATGCTTGCCTGCTGTTGTTATGTAGGCAGAGAAAGTGTGTGGGAAACGCAACCGACGGGCGCGACTATGCAGGTAGCGTCTCTGTTGTGTGGTTATCTCTTCCTGCTGTCTCAAAAACTACATTTCAGAGGCACCGAATGCAGAAACTGTCTAACAATATCACCCAAAACAAAGGCACACGAGGCACCGGCACCATATTGAGGTCAGTGCTGCTAACAACCAGATGGCCAGAGTCGAACACCGCCCGAGTCATCTGTCTGCCCTAGCCTTTGCCCTCCCCTTCCCTCCGCGCGTACTTGCTCTTACCGCGCGAACCAGCAACTTACACCGGCGACGCGTGCGCCGAGGCAGGGAGAGCGGGGCCTGCTGGCACCACAGGCTCTGGGGGAACAGGGCTCACCCCGTGCCCAGCGAGACTCGGAAAAGGGGGAGTCAGCGTCAGCTGTGCGCCCTCCTATGGCAGGAGACAGCAAAGAGGTGTACCCCTCTTCCCTCCTTTCGGAGCTGGGGATCGTTCCCCAAGGCACGCAGCAACACGACCTGGAGCGGGGCTTCCCAGGGCCGGCACGACGAAGAGGAACAGTGCTCCAAAGCCACAGGGACGCCTTGGAAGTCCCCTCTCCTCCCTCCCGGTGGGCACGCTGCCCTTAGGCTGACGCGAGCATAGGTGGAGTGCTGAGGTGTCATTCAAAGAGGAAGAATAAACTGCCCAGAGTGGGTGTTTTGTAGGAAAGGAAAGCTAGAATTAGAAAGTAACAGTGCCTGGGGAAGTGTCACAGGCGGTGAGAACCAAGCAGCTGGTCCTGGGATTAAAAACAGAGGGGGAACCAGGAGGCCCAGCAAGGAGTGCAGCACATGCCCCCTGCCCAAAGGGTAAATTGCAGTTCAGATGAGAGCTCTCTACAGAAAGAGAAGCCCCATCCCAGAACCGTGAGCTGAGAAAGTTATGTGCCTCAAAGCCTGCTTCCCGGGCGTCCAGCTCATCTTCTCAAGCAGCTGTTTCTGCGCCTGCCCAGCCCTCTCCACCTGCCCTGTTGTCCAGCATGCTACAGGCACGGGGCCTGGCTTATTCCCTGGGCCAGCTCAGCGGGTCCCTGCCCTCCTCCTCTGCCCCAAATCCCAGCTGGGAAGCCCTGGGCAGCAGCTGGCAGATGCCCATACGGATCCTGGGGTGAGGTAGCTCCTCACGTGCCTCCCGCTCTCTCCCCACAGCTCCTCTTTGCACCCTCCCCAGTTCCAGCAGCAGGTCAAGGCGAGCAGCAGCCACGTCGTGCTGCTCTGCTGAAGGCTTTGGGAAGGCTCCTTCACCTGGGTCCCTGCTGTACTTGGGAGAGAGCAGCTCCCCCTCACCAAGGAGGAGAAATTCTCTCTTGTATTCTCACTGGCTTGGGGCTTGCCCTGCCAGGAGAACCCACAAAGGATGAGAAATTTTTTTCAGTTTCTTAATACTTTGACTGCCATCCTCCCCTCCAGAGGGGAGCTGGGAGGCAGTCACAGTGTCGACTACCGTCTGGTCTTTCAGGACAGACATGTCAGGGATGGCTTGCTTCTTGGCAGAAGGTGCTTGGAGCCCAGCTATGGCAAATAGGCTCCAGCTGCATTGGGACGGCGACTTCACCCTCTGCCTGCGGAGCTGCAGCTCTTCCCGTCTCCAGAAGCAGAGCGGAGGGGAATTTTAATTTGAGGAGAGCATCAGATGCCCCTCGAGCAGCTGCTCTGGCAACCCTCTGCAAGGGTGAAGGCTAAAGCTGCGCTCCTGAGGGAGGGAAGCACTCCCACGGCCTCTGCTGATCCGTGGCTCAAGGCAGCAGCTGGGCTGTAAGGATGGGAAAAGGCGCTTTCCTAAACTCCCACGT
Source organism: Phaethon aethereus (assembly GCF_964289735.1). Classification (NCBI taxonomy): domain Eukaryota; kingdom Metazoa; phylum Chordata; class Aves; order Phaethontiformes; family Phaethontidae; genus Phaethon; species Phaethon aethereus. The sequence goes on along the minus strand of NC_138575.1, from coordinate 103,511,854 downwards.
GCAGGGAGAGAAGGAGCACTATGTTGGGGGAGAGGGTGAGGAGAAGGTTGGATTTGGCATCCCTCCTCTGAGATGAGGGTGGGAGAGGAGGCCAGGAGGCCACTTTATTGACATAGGACCTCTGTGCTGTCCCCCAATTAACTCTTACCCTTCTTCCCACAGCATGAGGTTGCATCGCCCAGCAGGGTTATTTCACAAGCTTGACAGCTACTCAAAACTGATCTTATCCAAAAGTCTGAGGCCAGACCTCTTACATCACTCACATCACATGAACAAGCCCCTCGGTCCCTCCAAGCCCAGGGTGACCAACAGCCAGTTTGGGGATCAGAAGGTGACAGCCATGCTGGGCTGCTCGCTGCATGGCCGGCATCTGCAAGGAGTGTTGGTGGAATACCTTGCCCACCTTGCTGAGCTCTGCTCCTGCCTGTTGCCTGTAGCATACCCCGCAGAGGACTACAGTTTGAAAGACAAACCCAGCATTTCTTAAGCTTTTTGCAAGGCTTCAGCATGGCTGAGGAGATGATGCCCTGTCTGTCAGAATGGAGAAGGGAGCTGAGGGGCAACACAGTGCCAGATGGGGTTTATCTCTACATCGGAGCTTGAAGACTTGTTGCAGAATAAGGATGAAATCGGTGTCTTTTCCCCACAGCATCATTTTGGCAAGCATCCCAAGAAAGACATTTGAACTAGCCATGGTCTCCTACTTGATCTTTTCCAGGCTCAGAGTTTTATTTTAGAAATGAAATTATCTAGCTGGCTCCAGCAATGGCTGTGCCAGAAGGTAGAAAGCCTCCCTCTGGACTGGCTGATACCCAGCTGAGGTACAAACAGGTCTCATCTACTTCAGTAGAAAGTCCAAGTTTGGACAGCAAGTGCTGCTGATGTCATGCAGATTAAGACTGGGACAGAAGATTTGTATTGTCTATACAACCAGCCATTGCTCTTTCGGGTGCCTGCTCAGCCTGCACACCTGCGAGCACTGCAGGACGACAGCACGACTACAGACCTGCTTTGATTACGGGGCTGCACTTTCCTCCCGTTCCTTCAGTGCTGGCTCTGCAGCGCGTCACCGAGCAAAACTGACCCCTGCTAACACCCGGGCGGCAGGAACTGCACCTCTCCAGCCGGGGAGGACAAGGCAGCGTCCTTACAGAGCACAGCTCAGCATGTCAGCCCTCTCGCCTCATTCCCCTTAAGAAGAATGGGGAAAAACACTTCATCTTGTGTGACTCACTGCTAGATGTGTCTACAAAAGAAGAACCAAGAAAGGTTGCAGCAAGTATCACCAGAGCCGAGAACTTCCTGTTATTTCTTAGGTCTTGCTGTCAGCCATTTTCCAGAACCAAAACATCCTCTACAGCATAAAACCCCAAGATTTAAATGCTCCATGACACACATTCAGAAAAATTGCTGACTTTTCAAGGAGGCACCGTCGAACTCGGGACCGTACAAGTATCATCCATTGCAGCACCATCAGGAACAAAAATGAGGCATCGCAAAACCAACGGTGACTATCAAAAAAAATCAAAAATAAATATTGCCCTGATGAGACTCTATTGCGCAGGGTACTCTGTGCTCATAGTATTTTCTTGTGTGCCCAATGAAGGACTGTGTTTTGGTGCAAATCCACCCAACAGGGCTAAATTCAGCTCTTTTTACTCAGCTTTGAGCCTCTTGGCACATAAGAGAAAAACATTTAGCTGAAAAGAGTCTAGTAACCCAGAGGAGACCTCAGTGAGTTGGCTGAGGGTGAGACTACTTCTCTCAACCCACAGTTACAGCAGCCAGGTGGAGGGCAGTATTAAAACACGCACCTCCACACTTCCCTCATGTCCACTGTTGTGGCCTCTGGCCTGCCTTGTACTCATGGTGCCCACTGGCAGCCCGGCTCCCCAGAAAGGGGATCCAAGGTCAGCTTTTGGGTGCATTCAGCCCTCACATGCCTTAAGCTGAGACAACAGAGGTTTTCACGGTTCACGCAGCGGTCTCAAGCCTCGTTTGAGGGCGAGTTTGGACCCAGTTTGTGACCAACAGCAGAAAAACCTTCGTGCCTCCCCTTCCTATCCTAGGCATGACTTAGCTTCGTGCTGCAGTTCCTTGCCAGAGGAGTAGGCACACCTCTGTGCCGGGCCAGTCACCCTGGCACAGTCCCACGCAAGCACTGCTGTTCCCCTGCAAGGAGCTGTGGCAAGTGTCACCCCACCAGCACCAGCCCGAGGCAGAGGAGGGCCTGGGGCAGCAGTTGGTGGGAAGCCCAAGAGGGTCTCTCAGAGGCATGACAGAAGCCTCAGCCGTGGGGAAGGACCATCTCTGAAGCACTCCTACAGCTCCGTTAAGCCCGGGGCACAGAGAGCACTAATCAGTGGCAGGGGGGTCCCACGAGGAGCCCGCCCTCCTCCTCAAGTCTCAGTAACCCTCCCTCTCTCCCAGGAAGGACCAGTGCTCCCGTGACCACAGAGGAGTCCCAGCTTGGCTGCTTGCTCTGGAGAGGACACCGAGAACGCTCTGGCCAGGCAGGACAGGTAGCATGGACTGCCACAGCAGGCAGGCGGGCATGGCAGCAGTGCTCACCCATGCCGACCCGAGCCCACAGCTACCGGCACTCAGGCAGCAACCGGTACCTCCCAGGGATCGCTGTGAAACCTCCTGTGTCCATGTTTCCGTGGTTCAGGGACCAAAACGTTTTTCTTGCCTCTCCTGTGGCAAAGTGAGATCCAGATACTCAAGTACCAGGGCAGGTGTGAACTAAGATCCTCTCCACCCACTCTTATCTTTATTCATTCACTACAGGGATATAGCTTATATTACAAAATAAACCGTGAAACATTTACCAAAATGCAACTTTAAATAGCAAAAGCCCTAAAACAAGCTGCAGAAAACTAAGGCGAGAGCAAGCGACACTCCCAGGGCTGTCCCCGCCATCAGAGTTCAAGCAAAGTGACTGAGCCCTTGAGGAGGCAGAGACCTCCTCCTCCCTGACAAATTACTTCCCTGCCCTTGTACCAGCAGATAAAAATAGTCACGTTTCTGAGGAGGAACTAAGGATGGCTGTTTCACCTCCCCTGGCATGTGCAGGATAGTCAAGCCTGAAAGAGGTACTACATGTTCTTCTGCCTAACACAACAACATGTTAGCTGGATGTCTTGTGCTCTGTGGCTCTTGCAGCTCTCTCCTCCTCCACCTGCTCTTACACCAGATGGTCCAGTGTACTCATTCAGATGTTGCTCTGCAAAGGCCTGTCCTCTCTCGGCTCCTCAGCTGTCCCGTAGAGGCAGTTATGAACATCTCCAAGGCCCAGAGGAGCGAGCGGTGCTTGTCGAGCACATGGAGGGTGATGCAGGCGCAGTTATTGCAGTCCAACCTCTCCCTTTGGGAGGGAGATCTCTCAGCAGTTCTCTATTGTCCCCTGGTTATACATGAAGTGCTCATCAGCAAAATCAAGGGACACAGTCCCTCACCATCAGCAGGAGGCCCTACGATGGAAAGCCATGACAATTCAGACATGTCACTACTAATCAGACTGCTTGGCTGTTGGTAACACTTGTTTCATGGATACCAGACCTCTTCTATGACAAAAAATTGTCTGGATAGCCAAACAAACCTATGCTGAGGATAAAGTTTCATTTTATTTGCCAGTAAGGAGTCACAGAAAACTGAGCTGAAACGGTCCTTGCAGATGTCATGTAGCACATTCCCCTGAGCCTCAGCAGGACGAGGATGCCTCATCCACCCTTTGAAACACCCAATGCTGGAGATCTTCTCCCAGAAATCTATTTCAGTGCTTCATTTGGAAAAAAAAAAAATTAAAAAATCCTGACCTAACTTTCCCTTGCTGCAATTTAAGCCTGTGTTTAAATTGTTCCAAACATGGTAGAGAAAGTGAAAAGTTTACTCCTTTCCCACTTGCGTTTTGCCCCACACAGATGCTTCAAGGCTTTCACATCTCCTGTCAGTATTTCCTTCTCTGCATTAGAAGACACCAATTCTTTCAACTTCAGACAAGGATTTAATTACATACAACTATTTTTTGATCCAGGATGTCATGCATTTGATGCTGAAGACAGAGGGCTGTCCTAATGCGTGGTAGGAGAAATATACGTGACAAAACCCTGTAAGATCCTTAGGCCCATGTTGTCTCACTAGTTTTAGCTTCTTCTTGATATAATCCATCCAAAAAGCACGAAGACAACAAGGTGCAGTAAAAACCAGTGAACCACAGAAAGACACAAGTTTCAAGGCTCAATGCTCCATACCTTAACATGGAGACACTTGAAGAAAAATGGCCACAGGGATGAATGCCCATCACCTTGAATCTCCTCCACGGGGTCTCTTCATCTCCATTTGATGCTCTCTCTAATTTTCTGCAACGAAAGCTGTCGTTTCATAGCTGAGCGTTACGCAAGGCTGGGCGGGAGGTGTTCCTGACTATTGCAAACTTTCTCTTCCCAGTGAATGGTGGAGCAGAGAGACCACCGTCCCTCCCAGGGCGGTCGTTCAAGGTCTTTCTCTTGGGTGGTTTGGAGTCCGTGGCTGCGTGCGGGGCCTGGGCCGCGGGGGCAGTGCTTGCTGCTGCACCTGGGGCTGCGGCAGTGGCCGCTGCTGCACGCGCAGCTGCTTCGGGGTGGGATTGCACGGTGGCTGAGGGAGCTCCCGTACCACCATTTCACTGTCCGCCTGGCGAGCCTGCATCATTCGCTCCTCGTCTGCAATGACAGAAGGATCCCCCAATCAGGCACATACTAAGCAGAAGTCGAACAGCCAGAGAAAAGTGCTTGGCCCGGGCAAAAATATCCAAATGTTGGTCTTACCTGGAAGGCCACTGCCACTTACAGGTATTCCTGCTACTCCAGCGAACAACCAAAATCATCTCTGCCTGTGCATCCTGGGAAAACCCAAAAGCTTTTTGGCTGCCTGGCTGAGGTCAAGGTAGCTGGGGAGTTCTGGGGCAGCTCTGCCCTCTCTGTGTTGGGGGAACCAGCTCTGCCAGGGAAGCCGCAGCAGTCACCAGTGGACAACCTCTGCCTGAGCTGCTCTATCTTCTTTTGGAAATGGGCCACTGGAGGGAAAGTGAGATGTAACCCCAGGAAGAAACATCAAAACACTCTGCTCTGCCACTGTCCGTGCTGGGATTTCCAAGCACCTGGAAGCCAGAGGTCCATTTTGCCAGCATTAATTTCCCCACACATAGAAGAAGTAAAGTCATGCCAGCTGACTTTTGACCACTGGCTCATCATTTCTGAAATGTTGGTCAGCTTAGCTTAGGGATTGAGGGATTTATCTCTTGGGACACGGAAATGGCCTTAAGCACACACCAAACTGTTTCAATGAAGGCTAGTCATCCTCTTCTATTAGTTCTCATTTTCCCAGACTACTCTTTTTCTTAATTCTTGCTGAATCCAGACCCAAGAATTGAGGATATGCTATCACCGCACGGTTAAGGGAGTAATGTATCCCACTCGAACAGCCATAATGTAAAATAACACTCAGGTGGCTATGCTCACACCCGTGTCATGCTCACGAGCTATGGCAAGCCTTCCGAGAAGACATCCTGTGGCTGCACTGTGGTGAGCTCTCCCGGCAAATGGGGAAAGCCCTTGCCTATTCTTGGTGGTCGTAACTTCAGGGGAAGCAGGAGGGCCATGGCCAGTTACCCACGCTCAGGTGCGATGAGGTTGCACTTCCCTTGGCCATGGGGCTGATCACGCTCACCCTTGTTAGCCTGACCACTGGCACCTTTGAGGCATCAGATGAGGCCACCTTCAGGCATCACCCTCTTCAAAGGCTGTTGTGGTGTACAAAGGAGCTTTTACTCCCATTTTGTAACTCGAGAACTGACTCACACAGAGAGTAGCTGTTACTTGAGACCACACAGGAAGCCTGACACAGTGTGTGGAGGTAGGACTTGGAAACGTGCCTTTAAACAAGCCCTGCCAGGGCAACCTCCCTCCTGCTTTAGCCTCCCCTTTCCAGTGGGCCAGATGATTTTTCTCGAGTGGCAGCTCAGTATCCTCTGTCCACCCAGACCAGCAGCAATGCCCAGGTTGTAATTCAAGGCATCCTCTCTATCAAGACCGAGAGCCCACTCTCAGAGAAGATTACTCTGGCAGAGGTAGTGGCATGAATTTTGGACATGAATTTTGGACAACAGATCAAATCTCTGCCCACTCTGAAAACCTCAACTCTTTAAAGTGCCTCAGGTTGGACCTCCAGTGTTGACATGCCTCCAAGGACGCATTGTTTCGTAGAGAGGAAAGTTCTGTGAGATGCCTGAGGAAACTCACAGAAAAGCTGAGCCCTTCTTGCCCCTTCTCACTATCTACAATGTTTCCAAATGTGACTAATGATTTCAAGGATCCTAATTTTACACCATGTAAATTTAATGAAAAAAATCTGCTGACAGGGTTATCTAATTCTGTACTTTAGCCCCATGGATGCTCATATGGACTTGGCCGAGCTTTAGAGGAGCAATTCTTCCCCCACAAATAAACAAAAGGGCTTGAGAACGAAGTCTGTTGTTCAAAGCGTATATCAGAAACCAAGATTGGCAATGCCAGCCGATCTGCTGAGATTCATCACCTGTCAAAACCAGGTTATTGCTCATGCCAAGGTAGAGAGCATGCTCCTGCCCACAGGGCTGCTGTCAGCAGGAAGCTCTAAGATTTTAGGTGGCTGGACAGCAGCATAAAGCCCCTTAAACACTTACCATCATCTTCAAGCCTTTCTGCTTTCTTCTTCCTGATGCAATAAATAAGTAAAATCACAAAGATGACGAAGAAGATTGCACCTCCTGCTATGCTTAAGATGAGATAAAGGTCCAGCTGGCCTAGTTAAGGAAACAAAAGAGGATGTTAGAGGGAAAGAAATAACTTGCACATGTCTACCTAGAAATCTGTATTTTTTTACATTGACTGTAAAAGCAGCACAGTGAGAGAGCCCACCCTTTGCCTTTTCTCTGTACACAGCAGAAAGTTGCTGGTCCTTGGTGTGGAGAATTTTGATTGCTCCCTGATGGATCCAAGTTCTGCAGAAAATTGAAACCAGAGCATTCATATGTGCCAGCTCATCTTACTTAAATTACCACAAATGCCCTGTTCCTGCTAGCAACAGACCCTTTTAAGGACAACGAGCATCCAGGCAGTGCTCAGCATCTAACAAAAATAAACTTTTTTAGTACTTCCTACTGAGCTGGAAACACTGAGACTAGCTTGCTTCATAATATTTTGGTACTTCCTATTCAATTTTTGGCTGTACGCAAACTAAAAAAATAGTGAAAAGGAAAAGAACATAACCACATATCCCACAACCTCAAAACGAGAGTTCAATTTGCCCAGTGAGCAAAAACCTATGATTGTTCCTCATTTTCGCCAGGTGAGGTTTGCTGGATGCTGGCCTGCCTTTGCCACCTCCTGCTTGGGCTGTCCTCCTGGCATCTAGCATTCACGCTCAAGCACAGGAGCCATGGCGCTGAACCCAGAATTGCACCTTCCTTGGCTTCTTGGGGGACAAAGCTTCAAAGGGGACGACACCACCGGTACCATCCTGAACATTCACTGGGCATGCACGTGGAGGGCAAAGAGTGATGATGCCAAAGCCAAGATGTCTACAGTATAAAGGCCACCATCAGCCTAGGTTGCCCCAGTGGAAAAAAGAGACGAGTACCCTCAGCGATGTGGTGGTTCTCACCTGCTTTAGCTGCCAGTGTTGCACCAAGGTGTTTTTTGCCCTTTCCGTGCCTGTTTCTGCCAGCTGACTGTAAGGTGAGCCCAGGCGGATTGAAGTGTGGTTACGCTTATATGAAAAGTTAGCTGGGCGGAAGCCCGTCTGAAGCATGCCTTGCCTGCTAAATGTCAAAATTCAAGGTGATAGGCCTCGAACGCAGGACCAGATGTTCATGGAGGGCAGCAGGGCTGGAAAGAGGCTCGACTGCAAGCTGAGGGATTTTTAATCTACTGTGGAGCTGACAGAGTCATGCCACCACATGGAAATGTTTGAGGGGTTTTTAGTTTGAGGAGGAAGGGTAGTGCTACGTGGGTTTAGTGGTTTTCTGGTGTCTGAGAAATGCTGTATTTGTACCTTAAAGATCCGTATGGCAAACCTTTTATTTCCCTGTTAATGATTTGCAAAAAAGCAAACTCTCCCACCCAACTCACCCTGTGAAAGAAGAGCATTTTTCAAGGGTGAGAAGAAGTGAAATCAAAGTATCTAGCTGATGGCTCATGTCTGCCTACACTAGCAATGCAGACAGGCCCGTGCTTGCTTGGCTTGTGCCCTGGGATGGCCAGTTTCAGCCAGTGTTTCCTCATTAAGCCAACGTGTTTGCCCTGCCTTAAACGAGCCTAATCCGGCAGCACGTTTTCACACCTGGCTCCAAATTCCATGCCACATCTCACTCCCCCACACCCCAGCCCCTTCCCAATGCTGGCACCAATGGCACTGTGCAGCCCATCTGGTCAGGCAGCTCATGCAGCAGAAAACAACCCTTTTTTGGCTCTTTTAGGCATCAGAGGGGTCCTTCAGGAGGCAAGGGCTGCACAGGAGAGCAGAGGCCACCTCATCCCTTCAGTCAGCCTCAGCAGACCTTAGATCGCTTCAGTAAAGCCTCTATACCTTAAGGCTTGCTCCCTCCTTCTCACACCATGGGTTGGCCTTTGAAAGTGGACTTTTCCCTAAATTCGCGATGGCAAAAATAGTTGGAAATTGGAAATACTGAGCCAGCTCTCCTGAGTCTCCCACTCTCCACTAGCTCTAGCGGGAATCTAGAGCAAGAGAGCACTTTAAGTGAAGCACTTCAGTTAGGTGGGGTGAACCCAAGCCCAGCAAATTCAAAGACTTTTCCCCAGTACTGCAACGGAAATCTGAACTTTGAACTGAACACCATGGCCAGTGTTGTACCAGTATGATCTGCCCCTTGTTTTTGCCTTAACTTTCAAGACTTTTATGGAGGGGAGTGATGACTCCTTTTGCCTATCTAATCATTTTCAGCATGACTCTGCCCATCTAAAATGCAATTCCTTCAGTTCTTTTGCTGCATCGGTGGTTTAGAAAGATGATGCTTCAAGTGAGTAAGAAAATCCATGGTACATTTGAGCCCCTCTCATCTGAGGCATGCAACCCCAAAGCTCAGTTAAATTCTCTAACCTCCCTCCTGATTTCTATGCCAAGCTGGAGAGTCCAAGCAGCTTATTTTTCCCCTTGTGGGAGCACCCATCCACACCCACAGGTAGCGGACAACCACCACCTTCATAGGTATGATCATGAAGAGCACAAAAATAATGTCCCCACCATGAGAATGTAAAGCAGGAGCAAATCCCCTGAAATCAATGCCATGGCTTCATATACATAGGAGAAGATCCCAAGCCATATTTTCCCCAAATAAGCTGTCAATTTATGTCATGGTAGCTTGGGTAGTTTCATACTATCTTACTGAAGTCAACTCTTTGGCTTTGGACTGGTTGACTGAAGTCAACCTTTGGGAAGTACCATTAGTTTTAAAGGAATATAGGAGGATAAAAATGAGGGGGAAAGTGCTTTCTGCCTTTTGCAGACTGCTGTGTGGGAATAAAACGCTTTCAAGCCCACCTCCTAGGGGTGGGCAAGCATCTCTCTCTGACTCATTCGCACCTCAGCCAGCCTGATCATGCTGGCAGGCTGCAGTTTCCCCCAGGGGACTTCACCTCCTGTGCAAGCAGCACTGCAGTGCACCCCAGGGGCCACTCTGCCACTCACAAGGCCCTTGACTCCAGAAAAACCTCTCCTCCTCTTCCAGAGAGTCCCAAGCCTCACTGAGCATGGGGGACAACACCGCTGGCGGCAGGAGAAGAGGAGGAGCATGGCCCAGCTCACATCCTACTGCCCCCAGCTTGGCCACCCTGCTGTTAGAGCAGGGGTGCCATCAGGGTAGCAACAGGGCAGGTGGAGAAACGACAAGGCTGGGGAATGACGAGGAGAAAGCAAGACTCGCATCCCAGCTACCACAGCAGCATCGGCTCCCAGTAACTGCAGCGGCGTTAGACTGGCAATACTGGGTACAGGGAACCATCGATGCTCCTGGCACCTGGACCAGTCCTACAGACACGTGCAACCACGTCAGGCTTTGTGGGCCTGCCCTAGCAGACTGTGGCAAAGAAATATTCTTTTTTTTTTTTTACCTGAGCACTTAATTACTTTTTCAGCCGTTTTTTTGCTGACTTGGTTCTTAACAACACATCTGAATGTCCCAGAATGCCGTGTGTGCAATTCCAACCTTGTTGCATTCTTTTGGGTTTTTTTGCTTTTATCTTGAGACAGTTCTATTATAAATGTCTCGTCTTTAGTCTTCTGCTTCACTTCACACTTGACAGATACAGTTTTATTCATGCATTCAGCACTGAGGATTGGCTGAGGGACAGGCTCTGAAAAAGAAGAGAAAGGACAGGCGCATCTGAGATGGTTTCTCCTTTTGAAAACCCCCATTATTAAGCAGAACAGAGAGTTAGTCCCCAATAAGCAGTAAGGGAGTAACACCAGCTAATGAGACCAGAGAAGAAGGAAGAGCAAATTAGACCTCTACTACAGAAGTAACATGGCAATAACAAAAAAAATGCAGTTTATTAGCCTACGTATTTGGCCTAGCAAAGCGGAGCTGCACCACCACGGCTCAGCCTGACTCACAGCCAGGCAGCGAGGGGAGGAAGTTGTATTTTGGGGGGAGGTGGCAGATGGGAGGGTCTTGGAGCCACAGTCTCCTCCAACTCCATCCCCGGTGTTTTGGTGCAAAAGTCAGCTCTGATCTGCCTGTGCCCAGCAAGAGAGATTTCCTCTAAGGCAAGACAAACAGCTACTTAGAATGCTTTATGTACTACCAATGGCACACAGCTGGCATGACAGCCACAGCATGAAAAGCCATCAAAACAGAACAGAAAACACAAAACAGACACTTCTCAGCTCTCAATGAGGTTATGACAGAGAGAACCGATTTCTGTTTCTTTTTATGCCCTGCAAACATCCAGCTACATTTTGGTTCCAGGTTCTCTATCGCTGGTGGCACTGAAAGAGCCAGAAAAGCCTGCAGGGCTTTCCTCAACTAGGGGCAACTGGCAGACATCAGATGGAAAAAAATTAATTTCTACCTTTTAGACCAGGTAAACAAAAACATGCCAGGGACATCTATAGTTCTAGGCAGTGTAAGCTATAGAAATAATAAATTTTAAAGTCAATAAGGGCTGCTCATAGCAAATGGAGTCTAGGTTCACGCTGTGACCCTGCACCTAGCCAAGGTGCAGCCACCCTTTCTTCGTTAAGCCCACTCCTCTTCTGCAAGCTGTAACCTATCGTTCAGGGGAACATCCCAGTGTGAAACACTCGAGTCCAGGTCCCAGAGATGGAGTTGTGTGATGATATGATCTAAAATATTATTTTTTTGGAACAACTCTTTGTCCAACACTAGTAACAAAGTATACTCTGGCTGACAAATGACTCTAGCACCCAACGGTTACTGAAGGACTTTACTTCCAAAACCATTGATCGGAGGTAAGGCAACCACTCTGCTGCTCAGTAGATGAAATGATGCAGCACGTAGCTAGGTTGAAAGCTTAACCTGAAATTGAACCCAGGACACCCCAATGACAGCTCGGTGGCTTAAGCATGAGTAAATAGCATCAAGCCCTGACAACTTCCTGAATCTGTAGACAGTTTGCTATAATAATTCCCAAAGTAGTAAGACACCCTCACTGCTCAGCAACCCATTAGCCACAGGGCCTCCCACTGTGCAGAAACTTTGCTAAAACCATTCCAGCCTCATCAAGGCATCGTTTCTGTAGTGCCAGCTGGGGCCCACCAACTCAGGAAGTTGGCAGAGGTGTGGATGCTGGCTGAAGAAGGACAGAACAAAATCACCCCCTTGCTGAGAAAAAGCAGCCCCATGCTGCCCTACAGCTTAGAGGTCTGGAGAGGTGGCAGCAGCCATAAAGGAGCAGAACAGCCATCCCCATCTTCCCTACTCATCCCAAAAGCTTTGGGCTGCTACCGCGCTTATCTCTCAGGACCAGATACAGGAATGGAGGCTGCCTTCATACTTTGAACCCACGCAGCTGAAATCCCCAGACGTGTGCTTAAGTGTGCTTTGAACAGCACAATCTTCATATTTGTTGTGTTATGCTATGCAAGGATAGGGCGCAGGGGTCATCTTCCCCTGCAAATTCAGCTCCTGTTGTGGTGCATCTCAGGGGATGTGACTGCTGGCTAATTTTTAGGTTAGAGCAAAAATGGAGTGGGATCACATTGCCTAAATACAGGCATTTAGTGCCACCTGGGCTCCCGAGCTCTTCTCAGGAGAGCCGGCAGATGCAACGCAAGATGCTCACCTTGCTGGAGCAGTAGCTAGAGACCAAAAGTCATAACTCAGTGCCCTTAACATAGCACCGGAAGTGCCAGAACTGCCATCAGCCACAGGCGTACCTCACGTAGGTTGCGGCTCTCCCGCAAGACGTTTCTGGAAGCAGGGTGCTGCTGGGACCGCAGCCCCGCTCACGGTGCTGCCAGCACGGACTCGCTCACGGCTGCTTGCTTGGGCATACCTGGAAACCTGGTGGCTGACAGAGGGGGGGGCCAGAAAGAAGCAGGCGACCAGGGGCCATCCATAGCAGCAAGAGAAGGGAGAAGAGCGGCAGACTGCTGTCAGTGGTAGGAAGAAAGAGGTACGTCTCGTCCCCCCAAAACAGGAAGCGGGGTGCAATGAGCAGAAAAGGTTGTAGGAGAGAGCGGGAATGCCAGGTCTTATTCAGCTATACTGGGAATGGCATGGGAAGAGCAAAAACTCACCCTGAACGATGAACATCGTGTCTTCTTCTGCCTTCAGTTTTCCATCCTGCTGATAAACAGTTACCGTGTACTTTCCACTGTCCTCTTTCACCACATGCTCTATTTGCAGAGTCCCATTTAGGAGTATCTTACATCTGCACTGGTCCTTGTTCACATAGTACTTAACTTTCTTTTCTTTTAGCTGAAGCAACTTTTCTCTGTCTTTCAGCCACGTTGCATCATATACGCTCCCAGCAGCAGCAGCGATGCTGAGAAGAGCCGACTCATTGACGGCCGCGTAAATCCAGTTGGTGACGGAGCCTGTAAAGGGAGCACAACCAGCCCGTCAGCGTGTGTCCAGCAGTCCCCACTGCCGTGCTTGGCAGCCACAGCGGTGGCCCGAAAAGTTGTCACTTGCTACCCCCTCCCCAAGTTGCCCAAGCCTTTCTGCGTTACTGATGCTGTCTTCCTCCCCTGCTCCAAAGCGCCTCTTGATCGTTCATTACACAAATGTCAGCGCCCAATTTAATTCTGAGAGGCAAGGAAGCTAAGAGTCGGCTCTCAAAAGCTGGCTTTACACTCTGGCTGACTTCTTTGCAGTGATTTTGGATGCCAAGATTCGTGGCTGCCCATGAACTTAATCCTTCCTGAAAATAAGGTCCCTTTGGCGTGTTTTGCACGTGGCACAGGCTGGTACCCAGAGCACCCATCACTGCAAACATTACTGTGGACAGCAAGAACACAAACCAGTAGTGACCCTGGACTGTAGGATGAGTTCGGCAATAACAGTGATGGCAATAATGATAATGATGATAATAATAATAATAATAATAGCAGCCCATGCCAAGCAGTGAGTGAGCGTAAGGCACTGAACTGGAGGCAGATCCAGTGCTGCCAGCTCGCAGTGACCCCCCCTCCCCCATCCCGGGCACCCTGCCCCGCTGGGATATATCCACTTGGTTTTGCTAGCACAGGATCACGGTGGGGCAAGTCAGGCAGGGAGAACCAAATGGCTAACCGCAGCCTGTGAACCGACCGGGCACTGGAGACAGCAGGAGATAAGCAAAGGCCAAGAAAATCTTTTCTCTTTGCAGGTCTCCTTTGATGACAGGTCCCCCCTGCAGAACAGGCAAGAGTAGGTGCTTCCCAAAGGCGCTACCAGGGCCGGGCAGCGCTTAGCGTGAGGCTGCTGGAGGGGATATTTGGGAAAGCCAAGGCTGCTAAGCATCAACCACGTTACTGCCCACGGAGAGGACGTACTCCCTGGGCTGTGCCTGGCTGGCCCAGTGATATATCTCCTCGCCCCTCCAGGCTGCTTCACAGCCTTTCCAAGGCCTGTCCCCGGTGAAGCGGGGCTTCGGAGTACAAAGTTTGCCGGGAGGTCGCTTCAAGTAAGGTATGGTCTCCAGCCCCGTGGCAGGTGGGAAATTTGCAGGAGGAGGTAGAAAAAGCGCGCCCAGGTGTCAGGCGGGGTAAGGTGACCGGTAACCGAACGCGTGCTCAGAGCCACGGCTGATTTCGTCTGTCATTTTCTTACGTTCATTCCTCTTCAATTTACAGGGTAAAGCCGAGCTGCAGGAGGGGATTCCTCTTCACATCGCCAGATTGAGCTGATTCTGCTCTAATTTCATATATTTTGAGCCCTTTTTCCCCACAGAGAGAAAAACTATGCTTATGCACATTTTTATTACAGTCCGTCATTCCTGGTGTCTAGGACAATGATTAACTATATCACTGAGGGGAAACTGAAATCCAGTTGCTATTTTATGAAACGAACAATATTAGAGATAATCAAAGAGCTAAAATAGTGTGCCTCTGCAACAAGAAAATTAATACTGACGTGCTGCTGGCAATTCGCCTCCAGCCTAAGGAGAGGCTGTTATTTCACTATTGCATTTCTTACAGGGTATTTGATGTATCTAATGAAATATTCTGAAATCAAGCTATCAACCAAACAGTCTTGGAAGCAGCTATCCTCCACACAGATGACCCTACAGATTATACCCAAATATTTGAATTCTGATACTTGTTTGTGCTCAGTCATGCACGGGTATTTAGAGCTAGTAATAGCATTTCTTTGCATGACAGATACTATCATTTATTTTTTCTCTCTGGAAGTAAAGAAAAAAAAAATAATCTAAGTTTTCAGGGATAATTCAATGGCATCTCTATGGACAGACCACTGAGACTCATCTCTGGGTGTTTATCTGATCTCTATAGTCTTGCTAGCAGAAAGCTGGGTATCCCACACAGAAAACACTAAAAATTTGTTTAGCTAATCAAAGAACATTTCTGCTAATGCCAACAGAAATGCGGTCCAAGGGGTAGAAAGATCCAAACTGGCAGTGTAGAGCTCACTTGCAGTCACAAGAAAGAGTTAAAAGGAAAAGCTCCCATAGTAACTTTAGAGAAGTTAGGAAGCATTTGAAACAAGTTTTCCATTCGAGGGAATAATCTTCATTTCTGCTGGCAAAGATGTTTTATATATCACGTACAAAAAAAAAAATCCTTATTTATCTATTAATTTTGTTCTGGAGGAAAAGAAAAGCATTAAACAGCCATGCATACAAACTGTAGTGGAATGAACAGAGAAAAAACTATCTATGCATGATTGTATTGTCTCCATCTCTTATAACCTTCTCTAATCTATGAGTTAACACCTTAATTAAGTTTTTAGATTAATATTTTTTAAAATAATGAGAGTAGTAACACACAAAATATAAAAGATGTATGTATTTGCTTGCTGTTTTCACATCTTAGACTTCTTCAACTCCACTGAAGACACGGAGATATATCACTCTTTCTGTTAATATTTATGGAAGAATGTAATTTGCACTTTCAAAAGATTTGTTCATCTTTGATAAGAAAAGGAAATTACATACAATAATGCACCGTGAACTGTATCTCTAATGCAGTACAAGCTACCTCGAGGGCAGAGAGAAAACTGCATGCTGACATTTCTCATTATACATGTGTCAAATTAAGGCTCATTAACTTAAACCCACAACTGTTTACAGCTTGTTATTATAACTGGAATAGGAAACTCAGGTCCTGCCCTCCCCCCAGCTGAAAATTAAATCAAATAATAACAGCAATAATCCAAAGGTCTTCATTCATTGGGAAAGTGGAATGAGTTTCTTATCAGTAACATCCTACCAAGCTGTAAGTGGTTTAAAATGCAATTTTAACAAGGCTAGCCCGAAAGAGCAAAAAACGGTAAGAAAAACTCACATTTTACACTGGGAAATAAAAGCAGCAAGCACTTGACTAGGCAAATCCTCCTGAAGTTCATTTTCAGGGTCAAAAAAAATCCAGTGTCGCCTTGTCTAATGGTAGCTCCTGGCAGGTGAAGGGATTTTCTGCTGCGAGCTAGCGGCTGTGGGATGTGTCGGTACAGCCCTTGCGCCCTCCTCCCAGCTCTCACCCTAGCACTTCTCGTTTCGAGCACAGGCACAAAAACCACGGGCAGAAATACCTCTCGACGGGGTGTTTTATCAGGACGGGGACCATGCGCAGCGACAAGGAAAAAGCATGCTAAAATGCGGGGATGCCCCCCAGATCTGCCCACCCAGCTGGAGGGCCAGCCGGGACCCTCGTCCTCTTCAGTGTTCACCCGAAGTGTTCAAGTCCAGCACCCGCATGCCACCATCCTAGTGGGAAGGATGCGGTTTTGGGGGCAATGAGAATCCTTCTGCTCGCCTGTAGCCTCATCAGCAGTGAGGGGACACGCAAGCCCAGGACCCCCAGCGGGGAGCAGGTAGCTGATGGCTGTTGGACAACGTGTAGAAAGGAGCCACACTTCCCTTGGAAACCGCCAGGATCAGCTTCACATCAACGTCTGATCTATGAGGGGCTGGCCGGTGCCACGCGAAGGTGTCCTGCAGGCACGGCCGGCCGTTTGAGTGTGGAAGGGGATGAAAACACTGCCTTGGGTCTAGCCAGAAACCAGCCCTGACGCCGGCTGGAGTGGGAAAGATGGTGAGGAAAAGAGCTGGAAGGAGGCACGGGAGTTAGGTCCAAAAACACATGAGAAGCTAATAAAATCTTTATTCCTGATTCCAATATGAAGCAGATGGGGTGGTGAGGATTTTGAGCCATATCATCCCCAGCACAATCCCTCTGCTACAGTGGCCACTGAAAACCTCCAGCTTTTTGTCACAGATGTAGACCAAGAAAGAAGATGGAAAAAAAGCTGTGGCACAGGAGATGTACAATACTAGATAAATCTTTCTCATTCATTCATGTCATTCTTTTTCCTTGAAGTTATAGGAAGGTCTTGTAAGACACCTCCCCTGCTCTTTGTCATCTTTTAACTGGTACTAACGCTGGTAAAAACTGCCCCTTTTTGCACAGAGGGCAAAAAAGTTACCCAAGGTAAAACTCACTAAGGTCATGGTGTTGCTGCTTCTGCACATCATGGGAAAACCTACCTTTTCTTCCTTCTTTTTGTTTTTGTTTCCTTACAAAGAATGCACAAGGGAGGTATACGCAAAAGGATAGAGAAAACAACGCAGCAAGATGATATTTCTGTACCTGACTTCTACGCTCTGTGGACAAAAACAAGCGGAGGGTGGGGACTGCCATGCCCAGGCATCTCCCCAGCCAAGCAGATGGAGCCGGCAGCGCTGGCCCCGGGGGGCTGTCGGGACCTCTCTCCCTGGCCACGCTGGCAGGGGCGTGCAAGGTCTGCATGCTTGGACACATCTGTTTCCAGCCGGAGCGCCTATGGGGCTTTGGGCAACGGCAGCAACACTGATCTCGCCTGAGATTTGGGTTTTTTTGCTGGGTCCATAAAGCAGAGCAGAGGGAGGCCCCTGGACATGCTGAAACACTGCCCACACTCTGCTCAACCTGGTCTTGCTTCTTCCTCACGGCAACATCCCTCAAAGCCACTGCCTGCTTCCAGCGTACCCCTGCGCTTCGTCCTGTTTGTCACCACGCTCAGATTGCAAATTCACTGGGGCAGGGACCGTCCTTCTGCTCTGCACACACACAGAGCCTGCTTGGTGCCGTCCCGCTCGCTGGATACTGCCTGCTGCTCCACAGCAGCAGAATGAGGCTTAAAAGGATGCCCTGTATTCATGAAGGCCACTACTTCCAGTTAATCAAGTTTCTGGTGGCCAGATGCCTGTGCTCTTCTAAAATCACAGCTGAAATGCCTCAGACTGAGAGCCCCTATGCTCCAGCAGACCAGTTATAGCACATCAAACGTGGCATCCTTTTCCCTGCCAGAGCAACAGGTAGACAGGAGCAAGAAACCACTCCTAAAGGTTATAAAAGGTCTGTTCAAAAATGATTTTGCTGTGAGCAGTGAAGAGGCACTCAAGAGAGGTGCTGAGGGCTCAGTAGCTGATGTCCACTGTGCACCACAGAAGTGACAGCAGGCCTTGGTATTTCCAAGTACTTGGCCGCATGCGCACAAAATCAACCTGCTTAGAGATTTTGTATAACAAAAGCACAGCTGAGCCAGCAAAGGGGCCTACCACCCACCTGCAGCCATGATTGCCCATGAGATCCTGGCACATGCATGGTCCATCCCACCAGGCAGCGCCTTTTCTAACCAGCGTCGGAAACCTCTTGCACCATCAGACCCAGCTGGCCAAGGAGAAAGCACCCTGTGTCTCTGACCTCAGCCTTCCTGCCAGATGAGAAGCAGGGAAATGGCAATATCCTTCTGGCTTTACCCTCCCTCTCTTGAGGAGCAAGACAATGCTGTGCTGCAGTCCTGACCGGGCTTCGATGCCCATTTTAGAAGAAGGAAGGGATTTTCTGGATGTTACTGGGAGGGAAGCACTGGAAGTCCCTGCACTGATGTCTCTGTTTCCCCCCAAGGGAAGGCATTAAGAAGAGGGTATCTGAAGGCAAATGGGTATCTCTGGAAAGCACAGCAGCTTTCGGCTACTGCCACAGTGGAGCTCTGCAGGCCAGCATGTACCTTCAGCAAGGCGGCGTGGGATGCACACCCTGAAAACAGCTAGAGCAGGGAGCACAGGCAGAGCAGCCCCCGCACCACCCGGCGATGCTCCCCAAAGAGCAGGACAGGCACGGCGAGAGCTACTGCTCGCAGCTGTGTGCTGCCACAGCCCAAACGCTGATCCAGGTTGTGCTGGGCAGGACGAGGCGAGGTCTGGCAGGTCTGCAGATACCCACACCCTCACGCTCTTCTGCTCGCTGCAGACCTCTCTCCCACCCATTAGGCAGGAAGTAACACTGCTGGGCTAAACACAAGCCAGCTAGAAAACCAGGGCACCGACAGAAGAGGCGATGTCTCCCAGTATGGTGGTGCTGGACCTGACTTCAGCTAGGCCTGCCAGCCCCTGGCTGAGGGTGCGTGGTCTCTGGTTAGCCCCCTGCATTGCTGGACATCTCCACCTTCTGACGCACGGTAGAGCAGAGGACCGAATGCAGCCGTGACAATGGGGTGTTTCTTTGCAGCTGCTGCTATCTCTGTGGGATTGTTTCGACTTGCAAAAGCCACAAAGTGCTGTAGTCATATGCATTTGCTTTTGTTGCTCGCTCTCTCTTTTACTCTTCCGTTTCCTCACAGGGAATATATGTATCATACTTACATTTCCATGTAAAGGTGACAGACTCCCACACATCTGAGAGCAGCATCTCAAGAGACAATATGTAGTTGTTCCCAGCTCTAAGTCTTCAACCAAGTGATAAGCCAATAAACATGCATGCCTGAGGCTAATACGAAAAGGGAATGTTATTAGATGTAGAAAGGAAGAGTACAAATATGCTTAGCATGTTATTCTTAGGAAAGTCAGCATGCAATAAGCCAGTGTGGATTTGTAGCCTGTCTGATAATTTGCACGATCTCCTCTGGTATGAAGCTTAGGTCATATTAAATGGCATTTGCATGAGACTCACTACTCTTCCATGAAAGTACAGTCAGACACCTTGCACTCACCATCGCCTGAGACCCTCGCTGTGAAAGATGACAGGAGCATTGCACGTTCACACCTCTCAATTTCTCACAAAGACAGGCCTTTAGTGAGGCACAGTTTGTGAGAACAGCAAAGGTGATCTTGATTGAAACACCAGATGGATAGTATCATGTGGAGGGGAGGCTTCAGATAAGGCTGACCTTATGCTTGGGAGCAATCCTGAGTTTGCATCCTAGCCTGCAAGACTACCAGCTGGGCTCCATCTGGGTCGCCCTGGACAGTAGCTGAGGGTTTCACGATGGCACATTCCCTTCTCCTTTAGCATAACTTTGCAGGGCAGGGTGAACTGTGGGGGAGAAGTCAAGTCAGCCCTGGCAGGAGGAGTTGCCCCTGCACGGCGAAATGCCAAGGAACTGCTGGCTTCCACAGACAGTTTCAGCCATTTGGCTGATGAAGGCCACATATCCCCTCCTCTTCACTTCTGCCTCGCACAGAGCCAAGAAAGGAAGAAGTCCAGCTTGAATGGAGCGGTGCAAATGCGAAGATCGTGAACTCAAAGTAAAGCTTTGGCCAAAGGTTTGGTGGGGATGCTGACTCAGTGGCTTGGAGCCTGTTACACACAAACCAAGAGCACCGCTTTGCCTTTACGCAGTGGAAATATTCCAAAAATAGTGACACACCCTGAAACGGCTGTCTGCAGAAACTTTCTCATCTGTCTCTAAACAGAGGTAGATGGAAGCTTTCAAACCGTGGCTCATGCAGAATAGTCCTTGGCTGATTATTTCAAAATAAATGGTTCCTTTGTGATGTCTGTAATACCACATCATCAGCCCCAGGTGTTCTCTCTCTCAGACTCGTTTTCTTCTTTTCCACCTGGGAGCCTGTGTCAGCAGCCAAGCCTCACAAAAGATGCCCAGTGTAAGTCTGGTCTGAAGGAACGTAACATCTGTAGACAGAGCGGGCTGACAATCCGTGGTTCATAACAACGACTGAGGCTAGAGCAGATGTCAGCATCCCATCGGTTACACTTGCAGACAACGCATTTCCGTCTTGCTTGTCTGACACTGATCTCCATCCTATATTTAGGATCTAACTTTCAGTATCTTACTCTAGTAACTTCAGTGACATTACTACTACTGCAAAACATGTTGTGGTCCAAGTAGAAGTCTGTTGGCACGATGCAGTCAAACTGCCTTACACAAGAAGCCAGGCAGACAAGAACCTTTTCCAGTCTTAGCAGTGAAAAACACATGAAGACCTGTATTAACTACAATATGCCCCTTCATCACCAGAGGGGGGATGGACTAGCTACCCAAGAAAGATATTAGAAGATCAGCTGCTATTTATATTAGATATTCCAAGAACAGCTGCTGTTTATTCCTAGGAGGGGCCCTGAATAGCCTTTATCCAAGTCCTGCACAGAAAAGCGTACAAGCCCTTTTGCTGCTCAGCTTCCCCTGCTGCTTCTCTGGTCCCACCAGTTTCCTGTGCCCTGTGAACCTGGTTTTGGCCCCTCTGATGCCTGCCTGTTCCTACATACAGCCATTTCAGCTCATCGACCCACCCAGTCCTGCCAGTTGGCAAGCTGTAAGGAGGGAAAGTGGGGTGCAGAAGGTAGCCGAGAGCCTTGCCATGGCAGGTTTTGGCTCGCTGGTCGGCAGGACGCCCTGCTCTCCCCGGCAGCCCTGAGCAAGCACTGATGGCACACCAGGACCAGAGCCCGGTCTGGCCAGACCAGGCAGCACCTCCCCCTCGCGGGGGCGACCCAGCCCCACATTGGGGCTGCAAAGACAGCTCCTCGGAGGCCGGGGGCCACAGGGCAGCGGGACGGGCTCGCCCCCGGCCCCACCGCGCTCCCAGTGCCGCTGCCGACAGGCCACACTGTCAGGGGAGACGCCAGGCAGCCGCGGAGGGAGCTACGCGAGCGTTGGCAGAGCACGGGCCCTTTCCGCAGCTGGGGAAAGTACAGGCACAAGGCGCCCGTGTTTCTAAACATCCACAGCCCACGGCTCCTGTTGTCAGCCAGGAAGGGCAACGGCTGAGGTGCTGTGTCACCGCATTTCTGAGAAGTTCTGGGGTTTAAGACCTCAGTGAGGCAGGCAGGGGATGTTCTATTTAATGCATCCGAGCACCGGCGGATTGGAGACAAGCTGTGGTTTTTCACAGTATTTCTACCAAGGCAGTACACGAGGCCCAACTCCCTCTGTCACACTCCTGAAAGTCAGAAGGAAACCAGCATCTCGCGTGTTAGCAAGGTTAACAAGAGAGGCGCCGTCCACCATAACAGTTTTGGTAAACCTCCTTCCTCACACCCCGGGCAGTCAGGCATCCTGCGGCAGCCGGACCACAGCGCGCGCTGCGGCCCGGACAGACCTCCGCACGCAGCAGCCTGCGGGGCCTCCCAGCTCTCGGCCACACCAACACGCAGGCGCGAGGTGCTCCTGTGTGTCAGCAAGGCTTAAACCCACCCTACAGAGGAGGCCTGTGTGATCACCCTGCCATTACAGATGGGGAAATGAGGCAGGGGAGGATGAAACGACGTGCTAAGGTCAGCCAGACAGTCCAGAGAAGGACAAGAAATGGAACCAGGTGCTCCCGTCGCCCAAACTGCTGGCTCCAATGACCTGCCTACAACGCACCACCCCAAAGCACCTTCCGTTCAGCGCACCTACTGCCGCAAGCAAGGGGTCAGTGGTCGGGTTCAGGATGGCATCACCATTCTTTTCAGCCATCCCTTTTGGTTTCCATCACGGAAGAGCAGGCTTCTTATCGACCACGTTTCTCTCATGTCCCCTGCATACACTGCTTTCAGCAACTCAGTAAAAATTTGCCAAATCTTAGTGGCCACTTTGCAGAGCTGCAAGTTTACGGCACGGCCTCAATGGAAAGTTACTGTGCGTGCCTCGTGCCCACACAGGTAAGATGCACTGGGTTGGAACTACAGCTGCAGTGGTTATTTGTGTTATCTTGGAAGTTCCTTTAAGCTCTGCAGCATCAGTAATTTGGTATAAACACAGGCATCTACTTTCCTCTCTCACTGAGGCTGCTTAACCATTGTTTTTTTTAAGATAGACAGTATCAAATTCATGGCAGTATTGACTCCTACTGATCTTCTCTCCAGCAAAGAAGGGCCTCTCCATCTACAGCTGGTTCTCCAGAGAAGGCTATAAATGGGTATTTTTATTTGCCAAATAACAAACTCTTAACAAAAATCACCTGAAGAAAAAGGACCCTGAACCCGCAACAGCTGGGCAGGAATATGTACAAACAGAAGCTGAAGTTGCAAAGTTGCACAGCTTTCACTGTGGCCTCCTATGGCAGCAAGAGAAATCCTGACCCAGCTTGTGCACAAGAAGGAAAGGGAAGAGTCAAGTTCTTACCTGTATTCAGTGTATCACAGAATCATTAGGTTTTGAAAAGACCTTTAAGATCATCAAGTTCAACAACCAACCCAACACCACCATGCCCACTAAAGCATATCCTGAAGTACCACGTCTACACGTTTTTTGAACACTTCCAGTGATGGTGGTTCCACCACCTCCCTGGGCAGCCTGTTGCAACGCTTGACCACTCTCTCAGTAAAGAAATCTTTCCTGATATCTAGTCTAAACCTCCCCTGGCACAACTTGAGGCTATTTCCTTTCATTCTATCGCTAGGGTACCTAAAAAGCTGGCCAGGGTCCAGCCTTCTCCCATCTCATTTGGCAAAACCCATACCAGAAAGCAAGGTCAGGAGAAAAATCCTGAAAGGGCCAGTTAGAACTGAGTGGGGGGAGGAGGGAGAAAAAGAAAAGGTATTTCCCATTTGCTGCTGTGGGAGGATTTGTGTTTACTGTCCTTCTCAGGCTTATTGAAACTAGTGCAGCACATTCCCTCCAAATGGCTCATGAGAAAGAAAGGAGTGAGGAGTCCCCGGGCTAAGCATCGCCTGACGGGCTCAGGGGAGCTGCAATCTACCACCCGGAGAGAAGCGCAACTGTCTGGGGAACATGATTCGTGCCAAAGTCAGGGAGAGCAGGCGTGAGGAGGAAGCAGCAGCGACTACTGCTTTCTGGAGGACAACATTTTTATATTGCCTAAAGAGTTTGTAGGATGGTGGAGGACAGACCTTGCTTGAGACCCCTGCAGCCTTCCCACTCGTCTGAGGGAAGAAACAGCATCCATGACTGCCATTACTCACCATCGCTTCTGCACCCTCAGTCATTACGCCCATGCCCTTTCTTCCTCTTGGGTCCTCCACAGCGGTCACTCTGCTCTCTGCATCCTCCTCCTCCTCTCTCGGTCCTGCCACGGTTCGTCCTGCGACGACAGAGACACCAGCAGCAGAGGCTGTCCCACTCAGTAGGTCGCTCCTGCTCCAGGCTCCCTGGGCCACCTCAGAAAAGCCTCCACCCACCCCAGCTTCTGGAGTCGGTTCGAGGTAAAAGGAGACTTGACTGCCGGGCAGTTGACTACAGAGTCACAGGCATCACTGAATCCCGTCCCTGCTGTCCCAAATCCCCTAACTACAGGTTTGTCTGTTGTTTCAGAGGAGAAATCTGAGAGAGGCCTATTGCTCTGCGATGGAAAGCTTTCACAGCAGTGCAACATAAACTCTTAATGCTCTTTGCTTCAAGTCACACATTCAAATATTGCAGTTCTTTTGACATAGAAACACCATCACTTCATCTTTTTCTTTCAGTTTTTGTTTGTTTGAGGATATCTTATTTACATAACTTTTAGTATCAAAAAAAACCCTTTTAGAACTGCTTCACTCCTTAGTTTTGGGAAAATATGTTTTGCCCTCAAAGTGGAACTTGTATAAACCAAAGCTGAGACAGCAATGCTGACAAGAGGGTAGCCACTAAACTGTATTTCTTTATTCCATTTGCATGTGATATGGGAGCAGATAATAATTCTCTTCAATGCACTGTATTTGCAATTCCAAAAGATTTGCTGAAAATTGCCTCCAAGTAATTCTTGGTCTGTAATATATATAGTTTCTACAGTGTTAGACAATACTAAAACTATCGATAGTTGTCATCAGTTTAGGTGAGTTTTAAAAATTCTGCATAGAACTCAGGTTCCAAGTTTTGCTTTTTCCCTCATTTCCAATATTAACTGCCTCAAAATGCCCAGAAACCAAGTGAGCATAGGCCAAGTATTCCCGGAGACTGACCCCATCCTCACAACACCCACTGCTCCGGCTCCCAGGGACCACATGAAGAGCGAAGGGAAAACCCATGAATCATGCCACTGCCTGCCTACAGGCCCACAGCCAGCTCCATCTGGGACATCAGGCCCCCTGGTCACAGTCCAGCAGGTCCAAACCTAGCTCCCCGAGCAAAGGGGAGGCACGGTGCTGGTGGACGGCCCCTTCTCTGAGAAAAGCTTGAAGGTGATGGGAGGTGCGGACCAAAGGAGCTCCTTTAGCTCCTGGGCAGGAACTAAGCTGCCAGGCACGCATCTGCAGGTGGGTTGAGAGGTGAGGGGTATGGTTGGGTACCTAAACTTGCAAGTATAATGAACTATTTGATGAAGTCAGGCCCCTCGTGCCCTCATGGTTGACGGGAGGGTGGGGGAACCGCAGGGACAAGGAGCTGTTTGGGGCTGAAATCCCACCTCCTGGCTGAGGTGGCAAACAGCCCCCAAGAAGGTGCCAACGATGCTGTCACAGCATACACAGGCAGAACTGCTCTAGGCTCTTCACATGCTACTCGAATACAATTGCTATCCAGCTCCTGAGGGGTTTAGCCATATTTGAACACTTTAGGGGGGGTGTCTCCCCACCCACCCACCCACTCACTGCCCGCTCCCATCTTCCTTATCATTAAACATCATCTGCCCTCCAGGCAGTCTGCTTTGGTACAGGCAGGGAACAGTTTCTTCAGTCCCTGCCAGTAGTGGATGGCCGTGTGATTCAGCCATGTTGCTTGCTGGTGAGCAAGAGGGGCTGGAGGTAAGAGTCTCTGAGTCCCAGCGCTGGCCAAGAGCTCCACTTCAGCCTGTCAACCAGCCTGGAGCCACACAAGAGGTGTCCGAGAGGGGCCAGCCAGAAAGATGCCATACTTCCCAGTGGTCCTGCACCGCCCAGAGACATCTCTTAATTAATCATATCCAAGTTGAATTAATCTTGATATAATTAACACAACACCTGCCACCATTTACTTGCTGGAAAAGTAAAAATATTTAGAAGGGCTTCATCTAAGGGCCTTCTAGGTTCTCGTTAAAGACTCCCCAGCTGCCTCCAGCCACATCCCTTGCCTGAGAGATGAGCCACGTAATCTTGCAGAAAGAAAATGCAGCGCTCATTGCGAACAAAACCAATGCAGGACACAGTCACTGGTTGTCAAAGGTCACAGGGTCCCCACTGGGTGATGATGTCATTTCCCAACCTGTTTTACACCAGAGGACAAGAGGGAAGCACTGCATATGCTCAGGAGGGACCTCACCACTGCTAGCCTCATACAGGCAAGATTTGATTGCACCCAGGCACTGAGCAGCCTGGCTGAAGGCACAAGCAACGCCCAGATGCTAATCCAAGCCTCTGCGATGACACATCACCAAATTCTGCTTCCATCTCAGACAGAAATGGGTGATGCTGCTCTTCGTGCCCACTTGTGTTACCGGTTCTGCGTGTTTACCTATGGAAGTCCATGGGGCATCTCACTCCTCCCTGCCTGGCGGCAGTAATACCTACAGTTCTGAACCTTACAGCACCGCCAGAATTTCTTCGCTACTGTTAAGGAAATGGTTTTGAAGACATCTATTAGTGACATTGTATCCTACAGCTGAGTTACACGCGAACTCTTCTTGTTTGCTTATTTTGAAATGAATTGCAATAATTTGTAAAAAGTGACACGAACTTATTATGCACATACCTAGTTTTTTTCAGCTACACAGAGATTTTCATCAGAAGTTAACCACTGCTCGCATGCCTCTTCAGTATTTAGAATGAACATTTCATTTGCTATTGTAAACTGGCCCGTTATCAGTTTTGTCTATCTGCTCTCAGACTCACCAGCTTCTACTCTGTTGTTTCTGTAGAGCTGATGGTGGTGGGGAGGGCTGGTCCTCCAGGTCCCCACAAACTGCTGGCTCTTGCTCTGGTGCCTCTGCCCCCATGCTGGGCTCCGAGAGAGGACCCCAAGGGCTACGTACACAGCCACTGGGACATCAGGCATGGCAGCCTGGGGTAGAGGTTGGAAAGCAGAGCACAAACTGTTTCATTACTG
The DNA here is from genome assembly GCF_964289735.1 of Phaethon aethereus. Lineage (NCBI taxonomy): Eukaryota > Metazoa > Chordata > Aves > Phaethontiformes > Phaethontidae > Phaethon > Phaethon aethereus. The sequence goes on along the minus strand of NC_138575.1, from coordinate 103,484,970 downwards.
GGATGGGGAGCTTTACTGACATGAGAATTTTATGGGGATGAGCTCATCCTGAATGCTAAAAAAATCTAAAGGGATCATTCCCCTTTCTCTGCTTGCTGTTATACCACACATTTCTTTTCTGCTTTTGCTTTTACCTATATCTTAAGTCAAATAAGATCATTATCTGTTCTCCTTTTATATTTATAAACTGCATGAATTACATGATGAAAAGGCTACATATTACATTTCATTTGTTGCTTAGCACATGCCACAAGCAGAGGGAAATTTTTCTCTTCCCACCACGAACCACTGACACGGATACAAATCTAAACATCCGTTCTGTACAGTACTATAAACCACTGGTGGTTTGTCTCAGCTGGGAAGAAACCACATCCCAAAATATCCACATTTCCCACAGAACAGAGCTCCCCTTGTCCCGCCAGCACTTGACAAGCAGAGGGATGGACCCTGCCCTACTCCCAGCCCTCCCCAGCCAAGACCAGTGTCTGGAAAGGACGGCATGACCGGCAGCTCTCTGTGCGGCTCCCCTCTCCTGGAAAGCACCAGCTCCCCACAGGAGGCCGGAGGCACCCCGGCACCAAGGGCTCCCTCAGCAACCAAGAGAGGGTAGGGCCGGCATGGCACAGCTTCACCAAGGCCACCAGAAACCCTGAAGAGGCAGCACAGACATCTCTGTTTCTGGTCAAATTCCTGATAGCACCATGTACATCCCTACCCCCTTACTCTGCCAGATAGCCCCAGGCCCAGAAGTATCCTCGCTATTGCCTGGGTGATGCAGAGCCATAGTCAGGCTGGAAAACAACTGCAGATTCAGGCGGGTGGCTCCTTGGGGTGCTGGGTTTACAGGCTGCAGGACAGCATTGCCCATGTTGAGTCACACCACTGTTCCAGAGCTACCCCTGTAATGGTAAAGTCAAGAGAATTTATATGATCACAAACCATCAGGACACTGGTTTTACTCACCGTCTAGGGCCCACTTGTCTAAGGGTGAGCATGAGAGAGTCACCTCCTCCATGCAAAAGGAGCTACACAGTCAAGCATCCTCCCTCACAACTAAGGTGGCTTAGGGGTCACCAAAAAATACAGATGGATACAGGTGGGTAAAACAAGACCATCTCCCTGCGTCTCTTCCCTGCACACCTCACGGGGCAAAGCACCAGAGCTGGGTTTGGGGAGCTGCTGGTGCATACAAACGTGCAGGCACATCAGCACACACGCTCCAATGGGGACTAGTTACAAGCCACTGTCCTACAGCCTCTCCTGGACTGACTGCCAAATAAATGTCCTTGTGATCTCTGTTCCCTAGACTGCCCAAGTCAGCTCTAGTCAGCAGTAACTCATTATCACCTTTTCTTTATTTGGCCAGGTGAAAATTTGGAAACCAGCCTGTACTTTCAGTGCAAACCATAAAGAAACAATTATTAAATAACAGAACTTAAACATTTCCGAAACAAGTTAGAAAACTGATCTTTTTATTAGGAACAAAATCATTGCAAGGAAAAGAAAATAAAAAACCCACCAAAAAAGAACAAGAGCTGGGCATGAGCACATACAGTTAAAGGAAGAGCACAGGCTGCATGACTCTTCTCCTGACCTCACAGTAACAGAAACCTTCACCCCGTTGCTGCACGGCATCTTCAGCAGGGAAGGACAGAAAACCAGCTCTGCCCTATCTGCCTCATAAAGGCATCTCAAGTCTCAGATTCCCATCTCAATGGGAAAAACCCTTCCCAGACTGGGATTCCTTCCCAGACACCACCACAATGCCAGCGGTGGTGCTAACAGCTGCCAGGGCACCCCCAGCCCTGCCAGGGCTGGCAGCAGCAAGGCAGCACTAGGGCAAGCTGGAACCGGGATGCAGCACCCCAGCAGGGCAAGGCTGGCCCAGCTTTGTCACCCTCAGCACCAAAAATGCTGGTATCTTCTCCAGTACAGCTCAGAGCACTGTTCAGCCTTCAAAGCATGTACTGGAGTCGACTGTCCCCTGCCTGCCCCTGCCAGAAAGTGCAGAAGAGAAGCAAAGCTGACTACATCCTCCCATTTCGGTGACACTGGCCCCTGTTCACCCAGCGTTGCTGCCACTGTGCTGCCTACAGGCAGCAGCCACTCCAAGCCCTCGGCATCACATTTTTGTCATTCAACTCGCAGCCTTTGAGGAATGTTTGTACCGAAAAAAGATAGCAGAGCACCATGAGGAAAAGAATTATTACCTCCCTCTTACTGTGGAAAATCTGATTCCTACGGCAGGCTTAAAAAGCAGAGAGACAGGCTGAATCACCACCAACACAGCACACAAGATCCAAAAATCTTCTAAACAGAGTTCACGGGACAAGGAAACAAGAAGAACAACCACCTACGGCTGGGCAGCACCCATGCAGAGCTTTGCCATGTACACAGTCATGAAGGACTTCCAGGTAAGCACGCAGCCGTGCCGCCAGCTCCCCCACCTGGGAGCAAAGCGTTCAGCTTGGTTTTGATTTTGCTGGGGTACTTGCAGACCTCGTTGGGTGACATTTACATGACATACCTTAAATATGTTTCCAAAGGATTCATGGCACAATGCCAGCACAATATAAAACCCGGACAAAATGACAAGGGAAGAGAGGGATGCAATACACACCTCCCCATCCCTTTTGGCCCTGGTCTGTACCATCTCTGCTGTTGCCCTACCATGCCTTTCTAGCCCATTGGGCTAGTTTAACACCAACATGCCTCGCTTCCGACAACCAAAACGCACTTATACAGTAAATACCTTGCTCTGGCAGTGCACCCTGCAGCACTCCCTGTGGCCTGACAGCCCTGCAGCCCCTGGCAGCTTTGCCACGGACTCAGCTACCTGCTGCCTGGGACCGAGTCCGTGCCCTCCCCTTACGTCTTTCTTCCCTGCAGGTCTACCCCAGCTGCTCCACTCGCAAACCTCCCCTGAGCAGAACAGGATATGCGTAGCCGCAAGACTTGCCTAAGAGATTCTATAAATTGCTGCTGTCTGTGCAAACAACACAGCACTGAAAAAGCCTACATGCACAGGCAGATGGCCAACTTAATCAGCTTGTGGTAGCTAAACCATTACACTAAAGGCACTAATGCTTGCACTGATGAACGATCTCAGCATTATAATCAATGTTTCTGCCAAAATTACACACCCAAGCCCCAGGCACCCTTCTGCTGCAAGCAAGCAAGCTAGTGACAGAGCTGTTTTAACTCATTGGCAACCCCAGCAGTTAAGCTCTGGCAAAAGGTAGCCGGTAGCCCCTTGCCATTACAGGGCATCGAAAGGCAAGCAAGCCAGCATCACTTCCTGGGGTCTGCACGCAGCAGCCCCCATCACCACTCCTGGCCCCACGCAGCAAGTGGTGAGGGCCAAATCACAAAGGGACTGGAGCTCAGAGGAGCGATTCAGATAAACACCCGGCACAGCAGATACCTAGCTGAAACCTCCATGGAGCTTTGTTTTGCAAGGTCTGTGAAAAATGCCATGAAATCTCCTGAGAAGAGGTTTTCTCAGGAAATTTCTGGCAGGTCCTTGTTTCTCTCTGGGACTGATAGGCCACCTCAATCTGCCTGTCGTGCCTGCCCCTTGCAGGGGCCGCTGGCTGGTGGAGACATGGCAAGGCATGGGGTGGGCAGGGAGCAGGAGGAACTGTCTGTCTCATTTCAGGCTGTTCTCTAGGGCTCCACAGTTTAGCTGCAGATCTACTAACAGGCAAAGCATCAGAGAGCTGCCCAGTTTAGTTTTTTAGTGAACCTGTTAGCACACGACATTGCGGCCTTGAAGCCTTGTATGTGCTTTCCTTATATTTTCTTGGTCTTTTTTTTTTTTTAAATGAGGTTAGCAGGCCTAACACCTCACGTCTTTCCCCTGCTAAAATTTTCTGGGCCAATTCTTACACACAATGAAACTACGGGATGCAAAGGATGGGTGTCATAGGCTTCAAGACAGAGTGGAACAGCAAACATGCCAGATCAGTCATCAGTTGGATCCGGGAAAGAGTCTGAGGCATTTTCCTGGCTTTCCACATCAACTATGACCTCTGGGTCTGGCATTTCCTCAGGCTCTATCTCCACTGGTAAGTTTTCTTCCACCAGCGGCTGGGGCTCAACGCCTTGACCAGTCCGAGCAGCATCTGGAAAAGAAGGGAGAAATGGCTTACAAGTGCCCACACTATACTCACCCTGATGGAATTCCTCCCCGCAGTCCCTGATGCTGCAGCCTGCCTAACCCGCTCAGTCACCTCTCCCCAGGCGTCCACAAGCCAAATTTCAATTTTCTTTGCAACTACACATTTATTGAGCTGTCCCTCGTGGCTCTAGACACCTTGGTGCTAAAGCTCTCTGGGCTCAACTGCCCAAAATATACCAAAATACCAAAGCCAAATCTATTCAGTTACATCTGTGTAAGTAAAGCTGGCTAACAGCACACATTTAATATTCTCACCTAAACACTTTCCTCACACACCTCTGCTTTTTACTTATTTGTAGAAAATATAAATAACATGGGATACTTTGTTAGTCAAACTGACGGTGTGTAAATTTTTTATTTAAAAAAAAGTTCTACACTTTAAGTATATTAATATTGAACAATGATGTGAATGACTTATCTTTTTTTTTTTCTTGCACTATGTTCATGAGTAGCGTTTAATATTTTGAAAGCAGAGCAAAGCAGCATCCAAAGTTAGACATAAAGCATAACTGAGGTGCTGAGAGGCTGTGCATGGTACAGTGAAGGACATCAGAAGTGGAGACAGCAGCACTGAGACTAGGCTACAACCTATGTAGTGTTGCTCCAGTTCACGATGTCTCTGCTAGACCTACTTGAGCTGATGATGGTGCATTACTAGGGAAGGTCTTGACAGCATTCCTGTTTGTGAAACAAAACCGAGGGAAACATAATGCAAAAAGTGGAGTATTAATATCAAGTGCTCACAGAATAGGAGATTTCCGAAAGGTTTTTATCACTGCACTCTCTTGACCATACTGTGTTAAAGCTGTGGGGTTTTATTCTCAATTTCTTTGAAGGATTTAAAATGCAACCATATTCCCACTTTAGCCCAAATTTAAGGAACCACACAAGTCTCTGACTTTGATGGGATTTAGCTGTCTGTACAGCTCAGCATATTGGTGGATGCTGTCCTGAAGATGACTGCTTACAGAAACAATGTCGATTCTTATAAGATGTTACTGATGAGAAGGGCGTGTGTGTTATAATCGCAGGAAAACTGCTAAGTTTTATGCTGGTTTTGAGATACATATTTTACCACAGGAGATACTGGAACAGACAGCCTGCTGGCAGTACCCTCTGCAGGATGCTTATGAGACGGCTGCCGCTACATCTCATGGCTGGGTGAGGGCAAGAGCTACTCCTGTGCAGAAGCCGAGCACGAGTAAGGTACTGATAAATGACCTGTCGTCTGGACAAGATGCAGCACCTTCCCTGCGCTAGTGAGTCCCAGGCCCCTCTCTACAGTCAGCCACACATATCCATATTGTCCTTCCCCCTCCTGAACAAGCTATCCACCCGACTTAAAACAAGTCACTGGACCCACCAGGCTTTGGAGGGCAGTCGATTTGGGCAGCTTGAGCTTCGACGTGGTCTCCGCTGGGGGGGCTCTTCACACCTTCACTGGAGACCACGGACATTGTTAGTCCATCATCCTTCTCCTCATCTGTAAAACCAAAACCAGAGACTTGAAGGAAAGAAGTCCCCCACATCACGGCATCCTCGACACAATCATTGCGAGGCCAGCCTACCAACACATGCTTGCACCTCCTCCTCATGCAGCACCGGCTCCATTCCCAGAGCAGACAGATGCCAAGTACAGAGGGCCATTGCCAACCTGTCACAGACCAGCTCGGCCCTGCTGACAGGATCACAGCTTGAGGTGGCCTCACTGGCCATGGGCAGATTGCACTCAGGGACTGCTGCTGACAACAGACTGCCATCAGAAGTCTTCAGGTCATTTCAGGATCAGACCTGAACGAGGCTCAATTTTCTTGCCCATAGAAAAGGTTCTGCTGTGTTTCTTTCTGGCCAGGAGCGCATGGTGGCAAGCATGAGGTGAAAAAAAGAAAAGCAAGGTTTAATTCAAGACCCCGCTGGGTGTAACAGTTGCCTATCAGCAAGCAGCTTTCTGCTCCACCAGGTCAAGGGAGGGCTGGCTGGAAGACAAGTAGCCACCCAGCCAAGACCAGTTCACGCTGAGGCTATTTCAAGCCTAGCCTGCACAAACACAGTCCTCCATGAGACTCATCTCAGAGGGCAAGAGGGTTCTCCACTCACCTGAGGGCACTGGGATGAACTTGTGTTTCCTCTTCATGCAGCAACATATGACTGAGGACACAGCCACCACCAGGATAAGTGCACTCCCTGCACACCCTGTCAGGATGTAAATGAACCACGGGTACTGCAGCAGGTCTCCTGAAAGGAGATGGCATTGTGAGTTACCAGGGTGGACAAGCTTCTTTCTCCAAACAGGAGAAACCCTGCAGCCAGATTAGAGCATGTGGGCATTATGGTTGCTTTGGTTTGGATCAGGGGAGCTGATACTGTGAACTGTGGAACATCGTGATTTATGTCACATTGTTTATAACAAAATTTGAAATTTGTCATTAAGAGGCTTGTGTGACTAAGCTGTGTGCATTTGTTTCTGCCTACTCTGACCATCTAACATAATTCGTAAGTTTTAGTAAAATTTAACTGGGAAGGTGGTGGTTTGAAAGATACAACATTTCAACAAGTTTTGTGAAAATGGGCAGCTGAGAAGAGGACGGAGACCTAAGCTAGCATCTCCTGCTGAAAGAAAAGCTGCAGAGTCATAGAATCACAGAATTATTAAGGTTGGAAAAGTCCTCTAAGATCATCAAGTCCAACCACCAACCCAACACCACCATGGCCATTAAACCCTGTCCTGAAGTGCCACGTCTACACGTTTTTTTTTAACACCTCCAGTGATGGTGTCTCCACCACTCCCCTGGGCAGCCTGTTCCAATGCTTGACCACCCTCATAGCTTGTATTAGGCCCCAGAGAATCCACTTAGGTCAGCCATGTAACAACTATGCCAAGCTCAAAGCAAGTCCGACCAGCGCCTGCACTTCCTCAGGCACCAGAGACTCCAGCCACCCATGTCAGAGCTGTAGGAAACCAGCTTCACTGCTGCTTGGGGAAGGATTTCTTTTCATTCCCCTTCCCAACCGAGATCATCCGAAAGTCCTAGCAGGAGGCGATGGCTACAGATGGCTGAGCAGGCGGCCAGACACAAGTGGGTGGGCATTACCACCCAGTTCAGGGTGCCCTGCTCAGGGTTGCTTTGCCGGGTCAGACTCGCAGGTACGCCGCTGCTGGGCGGGGGAGCTGGTAGAGAGCATCACAGACTTGCAGAACAGAGGGACCCGGCCAGACTCGCTCCTTCATGGAGACAATCTGCTCCAACCGGGGGCAGCCGGTAGGAAAACTCTTCTTCCCGTATGAAAATAACCGTACAGCTCAACTATCGCTACAATACCAATTCCTTCGGTAAACCTATGCCATCGCTTTTAGAACCATTTGGCTTCTTTTCAGCTGCGCAGATGCCTGTGCAGCACTGCGCTGCAGAAAACCAACAGGTTCGTCTGGAGCTTGTTTTCAAGACTCCAACGGCACAAAGTGCTGCGCAACCCCAGAGGCTGGGAAGCGTTTCAAACGTTCCAGGACGTACTGCACGCTGTCATAGTCCGCATGCTCACCAGAAGAGTAAAAACAACTGTAGACAGGTGCTCCTGTGTGTGAAATCGCACATACTCTAAGTATTTTCAGAGTGCCTGTTCCAGTCTCTTTAGGAACATTTACCAAGTTCAAAAAAAAGGGTATTCAAAATTAAACTGTCAGCAAATGAGAAGTCATTTCCCTAATAATTTTAGTTCCTTTTTGATGAAAGTTTAGAGAACATTGTCAAAGGCATAAATATGTGTTGGAAATATTTCTTCCTGAATATGTTTTCCTAAAAATTTCCCATTTGTTAAAAAGGTCTTTTTGAGATAAAATATTGTGTTAAAAATCAGTAATAAACAAGCAATGAATCAACAAAAGCCTTTTATACATGTTGACTTGTTAACTTCTGAATCCTCTGCTTTAGATCCTGTGTGATCAGAGCCCTTTGGTGCCTGGGAAGTTTACAGTATTTCTGCCAAATTGTTTTACACTTACAACTATTCAAAATTAATTTCATCAGTCAAGAGGTAGCCCAAATAGATGCTTTTACATAGATCTTATACCTACAATGGAAAAAACTATATTCAGCCTTTTGCCTGGAGCAAATAATAACCCACAAAAATAATGAATTTATCTTTAATTAATCTTTGATTAAGTTAATTGAACTCATTGCTCTCTCAATTCATTTTACTAGTATTCAGAATTGCTTTAGTTCACTTTTACAAACCTGGTTGCATTCGGTGACTAAAAAGTAGAATTGCTGCTACTTTCTTGCTCTCAGACCCTTCCAAATACGTGTTCACGCGCATGTCCATCCCAGCAGAGCTATCACTACGTTCCCCTGTGGGCTTTCAAGAGGAAATGGGGAAGCGGTATCGCACCCAGGGGACTGGGCAGCCACCCAGAATAAACAATGGTACCTGTCAGCACTCGCGTGATTTATCACAGGGCTTGACTGAACAGCTGGTGGATGTTCACATCCTCACTCCCCCATTCCTCAGCCAGCTTGGGTCTGACTACACTGAACAACCTCTGACCAGTGTAAAATTAAGATCACTGCTCCACAACCACAAATGCCAAACCGGTACAAGGTTGGCCAGCAGTGCCAATGCAATTGGGCATGAACAGCCCACGGCATTTCTGTTGAATGCCAGCACATACGATACAGGGTTTATGTCAGTAATTTTGCTTTCACACCAACTGTATGCCAACCATAGAAAAAAAGACAGTATCTGCTGTGGAGCTGGACCATCTCAGAGAATTTCTAAAATCACAGAATCAGAATCACAGAATTCTGTGATTAAAATGCTTGGTGCTATTGCACAGTATTATTTCTCTAGTAGCAAAGGTGATTAAATTAATTACAGCTAAGTTAGTCAAAAACCTCATGGTTAAATTATGCCACCCTGATGTCGTTTTGATGACCAACTTCACTGCCAGAGTGGAGAAAAACCTTCACTACTGGAGATGCAAATGAAATCACACCCAAGGTTATCTAATTAAAAAAAAAAAAAAAAAAAAAAAGAGATGTGAGCTTACAACACAAGCAAGTGCTTTCCATCATCATGATGTTCTGGAAGTTTTGATCAGTCCTGGGATCTGGATTTTCTGTGTCATTAAACTATGGCCTCATTCAAGCAGAGTACTCGGCATTTATGGATAGCTTGCAAATGGATAAAGTCACAGCACTACATATCCCAGCAGGGACATGGAGAGAAAAAATCCTACATTTTGTAAGTAAATGAGTTGTGCCTTTATCACACCTCTGACGGTGTGGAGCTGATGGAGAGACATTTGTATAGACTGGTAAATCTTTGTGCAGGTGGCCTAGACAAGGAGAAAAGAGACTAGGCAGAACCACTCAGCTGAGTTCAGCAGCAACAGGGCTGAGGGGGCAGAGGTGTTTATACAGGTGTGATGCAGAAACTGGAAGGCTGTCTGGGTACTGGATGAATGTCAGAGCAGGAAGCAGCTTGTGTTTCTAAACCAGCATAGAGGGTTGGTGCACAGGAGGATGCAAGGTCTCCATCACTGGGAGGTAGGAAAACAGACAGACAGAGATCCATCCTTGCCGCAGAGTTGGGTAAAAGGACCTCCTGAACAAAACTTGCCCCCCTTTTTGTGGTTGTAGGCTGTGTCAGTCCAAGGCACAGGAGGCAGAAGGAAGTCAAGGGGACACTTTCTAAAGGGAGGATGTGGTAAGTCTGGAATGCAGCTGCCAGAGGACAGAAGAGTTCGGTATTATGCAGACAGCAACAACTCCTTAGTTTTTCTGCTGCAAGAGACCAAAAGGGAGATTTTCTGGAGACGCCACTACTCACCATAGCTGCAAGACAGCACAACGGGCCTGGTCCTCGTGACGCTGTTCCCGTGGTAAACCTCACATACAAATTCCCCAGGCACGGTTTTGTCCAGGCGAACCTTCTTCCCGCCGTCTTTAACACAAGCCTCCGGGGCGCTCAGCGCCGTGCCATTCAGCAGCCACCGAAAGCTGGTGCTCTCGTTGCTGGCCACGTCGCAGAACAACTCTCCGGTCCCGTTAGGGAAGCATTGGATACCAATGGCCGGCTCTGGTCACACACAGCGCGGGGCAACGGGAACAGCGAGGAAAGAGAGAGGTGAGGAGAGGACTCAGCAGCGAACATGAGCCTGGACAGGAGCTTCCCTTACCAGAAGTCTTACTACATTTACTGCCAGCCAGGGAGCACAGAAATAAGTAAGCAGACTCTTCAGTGCCTGCCTCCAGCCGTGAAATGCTCAGCAGTGCCCACCCAACCCTGCTGGTGACTCTTGGTCCCTGTTTTGAGGATGCCACAAAAATTTGGCATCTCTTCATTTTCCTTATTGAAATTGAAAAATGGAAAAATAAAAGCCCCTGATCTGACAGGATGGTGGAAACACTCAAAGCATCTGCCCGCCAGAGGCTTCCTCTGTAATCAGCACATAACCATAGCTTCAGAGGAGACTCAGCCCTCTCCTCCACCAGAGGTTTGTACTTTTGCTGTCACTCTGCCTTTTCTTCCATTTTAGAGAGAAACTAGTAAAAATCATGCCCAACACAGATACCAACACCAGATACCTGCAGTTAGATAGCATGACCCACACTAGGACAATTTAAAATGAAGGAATCATTAATCTTATTACATTTTCCTGAATTTCTCTCTCTGTCTGCTACAAGGAGCCTATCTATTTCCTGCATTTGCCACTTTGCAAATACAGACTAGACAGAGAAGTGGTATGGTTTTACGACAGTAAGGGTCATACTGAGAATGTCTGCGTAAGTTTCCATGTAAATAAGCTCATAAATCACTTTCTTCAACTAGGACATCGTCTGCAGCTAAAATTCCCTGCCTCCAGGAATACCGTTTCTGTGAAATTGTTTTCCTGACTTAGGTGTGGCAACAGAACACGAGGAGGAGACAAAAGTTCCCAAAGCAAATCCACTGAAATGGAGGTTAAACCCACTTCTGCAGTCTTTGCCTGCTTCCAGTCTAAGCACCCAATCTTCGTACCAAGGAGTCCCATCTTTGACCTACTCTCCATGGCAGTTCTGCCTGTTTATGCCCACAAGGTGTTAAGGATTCATTTGTCTTCACTGAGACCAGTTTGCTCAGACATTTTCATTACAATTTCATATGCTTCAGTCTCTCTTAGAAGCTCGTGTAAATGAAAGCCCTGCGAAAGGAACGGTGGAGATGAGGACCAGAGCAATGGCCACTGGCTGCCTGGAGCAATAGTCAGTAGGGGGGCAAACCCATTTAAGCCTTCTCCATAAAAACCCCACACGCCTCAACCCAGACCTGCAGAGAAGTCTAGTTCAGTTTCCACAGCCAGGTCAGGTAGGGTTAACTCCTTAAGGAAGCATGTCCACAGGCAGCAAAATGCTGTCGGTCAGTGAGAGCTTTTGTGAAGGCCATCAGGAAGAGCACTCTGGAAATGGACTGAAATCTCTAGCTACATGTCTATGTACTCTACATTCAACTTTACAGACACTTCATGCTGCTGTCTCTTACATCAGGGAAAAACAGTACGTAGCTCAACTGACTGGCTACTTCAAGGAAGGCTCAACAGACAGGAGAGACTGACAACAGGGATGCAAAAAGCATCCCTTAGTTTACACTCACCACTACTGCTCCCCGAGGTGCCAGAGGCTTACAAAGCTGCTCCAGAGGCACCTATGGCTCCTGCAAGCTCAAGTGGTCTCTTAGGAAGAATTTCAAGGCACCAGCTTCCAGCCAGGCTCACAAGTTCAAAAGCTATTTATTGCTAAGAAGGCCACTTACCAAATACTTCTAGGGTAAAATATCTGGTGGTGTTGTGAAAAACAAACTCGTATTTTCCTTCATCCTCTTTCTCCACACTCCTCAGCACCAGGGAGCCATTCTGCAAGTTCAGGCATCTGCCAGCAGAATTGCCGCACTCGGCCAACAAAGTGTCATTTAAGACAGCTGTCAAGCATCTCACATCCCTCTTGCTCATTCTGGAGAGGTTCTGCAGACTTTGAATTCCCACAGAGAAGACTGCTGAGCCTCCGCTGAGCACACCGGTCCAGGTGACAGAGCCTGAAAGGAGAGGCACAGAGTGTGGGCAGCAAGCTCGCTGTGTCCACCCATCCATCCCCTCTCATCTGCCTCCCAGAAAGGCAAATGCCCCCGTGAGATGCAGGAGGGACAGACCCACCCCTAATGACAGGCTGGGGTCACCCATAACTGAAAATCAGAGAAGTGGGAAACCTTCCATAAAGGCCAGCTTTCCCCCCGATAACATGGGAGTGGCATGTACACCATACGCACAGGGTGACAAAAGGCTGAGCAGCTGGTCTTTTCTCTCCCCAAATTTGACATGACCATCTACCACCCCCTCTCAGAGCCAAGACTGTACAAAGAAAGATCCTCAAGGCATCAATGCCATGGATCTTGTACAGAGGGTAGCAAAAACAACTGCTGCCTGCACAGCTGCTCTTACCCAAAGGGTAAAGTCACAGTTTTAACTTGAACAGGACTCACAGCATTCTTGCACATTATCAAGTTACTGTACACAAATCAGAGATGGGTAAATGTCAGGGCAACAGCAGCTCGGGGACTAGCCCAAGGTCACACCAAACGTTAGGAGCAGGACCACATTGCTCTCCAGCCAGCATTCTGCATACAAGAACCTTACATTCTCTGCTGAAATGCTTTTACAGACACAGTACACCGAGAAAGTACTATATTGTTAGTTATCATTCATTTACTAAAAAAATAATTTGTCTTACTTTGGTCTGACTGCCCCTTTCATGCATTAGCAGTTAGACTACTTGATGTCTCCCCAAACCTGATAGAGTCCTTAAAAGATCTTGGAGCGAAATTAAGGTGTCTGCTCATCTAGGCAAATCTGTGCCAACTTCATAAAGAAAAATCCCACTTACCATGAGTAACAGTTATTATCACCAGCAAGCACTGTAGAGTAAAAGGAGAGCTGAAATCCATTTTAAAGAGCTCCTTGCATCATATGCTGCGAAGACGATCTGGTTACAGAGCTCAGTGAATATAGCGTTCAGGAAATGATGTCAGAAGCAAGAGTGGGGAAAAAAAAAGAAAAGAAACTCCATAGTGGACAGCTTGAATAATGTTTCAAAATAGACCTGCAAGGTTTTGGGTGACTGAACTCGGGCTGAACCAACATGAGCCACAATGTGCTCTGCACAGTCCCACACCTTGAAGCTAGCTGCAAGTGTGAGAATAGGGCTGAGAGGTGAGGACACACAAAAATATCTCCTGCTCAGCTCACCCTGTTTAGGAAGATGCTAACACCGAGACTGGGCAAAGGTGAAACGCCTATTTCTTTCATCCTTTTCCAGTTTATCGAAGTGTTGCATCCCCACCCAGGGAAGAGAGAAATCAGTTCGGTCAGATAAAGCACTGCACATGCAGGCTAGCCGATTTTCTGAAATACCGAGGATTGCTCGGGCAATCGAGAGTGAGAGTCCCACCAGCAGGAGGTGTGGGAGAAGGCTCTCCTCCGTATGCAAAGGTGACGTTGCCAGCCTCGACTTTGCTGGGCTCTTCTAGTGACCGAATGGTACCTGCCATGCAGGAAAAGGTTCTGTACAGCTGCCCCAGGCAAAGAATAAAGCTTATGGGAAGAGAAGTTCCACTGCAAAACTAGACTGAATGCAGCCCAGAAGCCACCCTGGCTCTGTTTGGAGTGCAAATGCCAGAGATGAGACTGAAAAGCCAATCTTGAAGAACCGCTGTGGCCCAGTTACCTACATGGCCAGATACTTCGTTCACCCTCGTTGAGAAGGCTTAAAGCACGCTGGCATTTTGCACAGAGTGCCGAGGTGGATCACACAAGCAACAATCTCACTCACTGGAGGAAGTAAACTGCCATGGCATTAGAGCTAACATCTGGATTTTTTTAGATGCACTTAGCAGATGTGCTGGGGAATAACTGTGACAGCAGTTCAGGACACGGCTGGGAATCTTACACTTTCATGCTGTTTCTCTGGACACAGACATAGACACAGCCCGTTAAGGAAGCTCCACATGGCAGAATCACATATATACACAGATTTCTGAGAAATTATTAAACCCCTTGTGTTGTGGTCTGCACTATTTTCCAAACAATTTTGCTCTGCTTGACAGTTCCACATTTCAGCCAGTGGTTTGGCCCCTCTGACTTCTTAGCAATGACAATTACATCTCACCTCCTGCTCCCAGCGTTCAAAATTTACAAGTTTGTTCAAGGCTACCATAGCACCATCCTGCCTTTTATCATATGTGCACAGGGCAGGCCTAAACTGATCTAAGATGTGACAGAAATAGCCTTCTCTGAGAAAAGCACCGAAGTGAGTCTTCAGGCACTCACAGCAGTGCAGAGGAAGGGGGAGAGAGGAAAGTATTTACAGCAAGAAACGCTTTCATTTCCTTCTGTACTGCTGAAATGACATGAAGAAAATCTCTCTCAAATACCACTGCAAGACTGGTGCTAACCATCTGCCGCGGGTGTGCACATTCAACTTCATTTCACCTTCATGCTTGAAGGGCAAGCTAGTAGAGCTTAGGGTTGCAGCAGTGCTGTGGTGGAGACACGAGACAAAACAGACAGCATGTGCAGGGTTGCTTCAAATTAGCACCCTAAAATGCTCAGGATCTCAGAAAACCAACAAAAATGAAAAGGGGTCTGCATACTGCCAAATCCAGCAAAAGTTCACCTTCTCCTCCAGCCAATGATAGCAGCCTCACAGAGCTCGCTTACAGATTCACAGTGAAATCAAAGAAAAATACGGCCTTTCTACTGTAGCTCTGTTGTTACAGAAGTGACTCTGCATGACTGTGACATTGCGGTGTCCTGTACTTAGTCTCCCTCTCAGTGACTCCAGGGCAAATGAGTACATTTATGAGCTCAATATTTCTGACTGCAAGTGCCCAATACATCACGCAGTATATGAAGTCCCATTAGGCTCCTTCTGTCTCTCACATCCTCACTAGCTAAGAAAAAAAAAAAGAAAAAAAAAAAAAAAAGAAATCACAGCCAGGATAAAGATGACAGCACATGCACAATCTGTGTTGTCACCCATCAGCAGCCTCCTCTTAAGAGCAATCCTCTCAAATTTCATATCTAATGTATTTTTTAGATTCGATTAGACACTGATTTCTAACATTGGCTAATGAATGCTCACAACACCCTTGGCTAGCCAGAGATTCACTTCTCCTTTTTATATAAAGGTGCATAAAGTTTTTGGTGATTATTGCTGACAAAAAACATTTTGCGAGGCTTAACAGAAACCACAAGTAGAAGAAGGAAAAAAAAAAAACCCAACCACAAGAACTTGTAGGTGAACTAAAACCTTTTTCACTTGGTGAACTGCAAGCTCATAAGGCCATTTTGTCCTTTCAGCCACTTGACAGCATCATGAAAGGAGAACAGAGATTCATTCCTTACATGACACAAGGCATTGATGGAGCATGGGAAAATGGGAAACCTGAGCCAGCAAGTAAAGTGGGAAATAAGCTGCAAAGTATTAAGAAAAAATTTGTACATACTAACTCTGCACACCTTCCTTTCAATAGGCTGGCAAGCGTAAGCAGCGCACCTATTTTTACTGTCATTAATGCATGTCAGCGTGAAGTGGGGAAATACACAGGCCTTCACGCAGAGGGGAGTGGCAGAGCTAAATACCCACGCTCAACATGTGAAAACAGAAAATAAGCCCGCAGCTCCGGCGACGCACAGAGCCGGCTCTGCAGGCTGCTGAGGGCTCCCTGCCCCAGCACCAGCCCCGGGCCAGGAAACACTGCTGGCTGCAGGCGGTCCACTCGTCCGTCTGTCCGTCCGTCCGTCCGTCCCCCTGGCAGCAGCACGGCCATGGCTACATCACAGGCTGCCGGGGCAGGTACAGCCTGGACTGTGCAGCACTGGGAGGGGTGAAAGGCCTGCAGCCATGTTGGCTTACCTCTCCCCTCCGCACCTACAGCCATTCACGCAGAAGACTTTTTTTTTTTTTTTTTAAACAGGCTTCAAGTGGCTCTTAGGAGAGTTTAACTGTGCAGCCACAAGGCAGGAATGGGGGGCAAGCCTAAGAGATGCTTCTGTGTGGAGGCAGCAGGACCCCAGAGACTGATGAAGATGCAGAGACTGATGAAGATTCATATTCATAAGAATATGAATTCTTTGTTAAGTTAAATTAGCCAGAGAGCTATGCTTGAACTCTGAACTCTTTCTTGATCAAAGAAACAGCAATAGCAAGCAAAAAATAGCCAAGATAAAACACAGAAAGGTGCTTGCTTACATGGTGATAAAGAGACTGTCATACACTTTGTTTCTTTAACAGCAAAGCTGTGAAATTACAGATATTTTACAACTTATTTAGCAATTGGACATGCATAATCAGTTTATCACAATACTCCTGCCTGTGTCTCCTCCAGATGAAGATTATGTTCAGAGCAAGTGACTTTTGAACAAAATACGCTCTACTGGCATAGCAAGAAGAGTGACCAGCACCCCTGGTCATAGATGAAGGCTTTCTTGGGTCAGGGACTCCACAGCCCCTCACAGAGCTGTAAAATGGAAATAAACCCGCGTACTCCCAGATTCCCAGCTACAGACAACCAGGAACATGGACGTACATAGGACTCCCCAGCTGTATCCTCTGCATGAGACCTGCTCCACCGCCCCTCGTCCCACACGCTGTCCTGCAGCACTCGTACTCCACAGGTTTGGGAGGCAGCACAGCAGCACTGCTGCCTGGGACCCCACACAGCAGAGAGCGCCCGCCAGCCTGACCCGCCATGTCCTGCCGGCTGCAGGTGGTTCACGTGGTCCTGGAGGGGCAGAGAAACCAAGAGGCTGTGTTGCAGCTGTGGACAGACATAATTTTACCGACGCCAGCTGACCCGCACCCGAAGCACACGTGCCACTCGCCTCAATGGCTGCCCACCATGCCATCTGCCAGTACGGCTGGCAGGGGAGAGGCTCTTCCCCACCACAGGGACCAGAGCAGAGAGGTCTCATGTGCCAAGTCTTTAGAAGGCAGGCAGGCCAGACACAGGTCACCGATGTTTCTCCCCACCTCCTGAAATCGCCCATTTGCCACAGTTGCCACAGAAAGTTGCACCCAGGGAATTTCTCCTGACCAGCTCTCACTTGGATACTGAATAAGGTAAATCAGGAGGAGAGAAGGAAATTGGACTTTCATTCTCATTTCTCCTATCTCTGCCGCAGAGGCAAACCTGCAGGTGATCCCCTTTCAACTCAATCCATCCAACTTTTGGGGGGCTGGACCTCTGCCCCGAGACAACACCCAGCCCTGCGTGGCACCCCACAGCCACCGACCAGCAGCACAACATGAGTTTTCATCAGAGGCCACTGTGAGGGGAAGAGAAAGTGAAGGAGACACATTGCCACATGGGTTTTCCAGCTTCCAGCACAAAAAGATGATAAAAAAAGACTGTTCTGAGTCAGATTAAAAGTTCACCTCAGCCATTAGCCTGTCTCCAAACACAGCTGATCTCAGAGCCTCAACTACAGATGCTACCTCTGTGAAAGGGCCATTTAAAGTAACCCGCAAATTATAAAAAGCATGTTGCAGAAACATGCTGAGATCAGGAAAGGCTACAGAAAGGCTCTGGACCTAATTATGGACAAGGTACACATAATTTCTCCAGCCGGTAGTACCTCTGGGGAAGAAACGGTCTAACACTTGCAAGAGCCAGGGCCAGGATTTCTGGAGCTCCTGGGATGCCCCCATGGGGACTGTCTGATCTCCAGTGACAGGGGCCCACGGGAACGCTCTTTCTTCTTCAGAGCATCCATGTATATTTGCAGCTTTCTCTCACCAAGAAATGGAAGGAACACCCAAGATCCTGCAAACACAGATGAGGAATTTGTTATGTTGGGGGCTGGTAAAAGGAAAACCTGTATGGATCTCCTCTCTGAGCCACAAAGAACCACCTGGGAGACCTCCCAGCAGCAGGTCTGCCGCGGCTCAGACACTTCTCCATAAGACACACACCACTGGCCCTTGTCTCACACTTCCTGCCGCAGCCTTCGCTTTTGCTATGGGATGCTGAAGCTATCCGGGACCCACCAAACCTGATGCTGCTGTTCTAAAACATACCATTCAAGTAACAGTGCATGGCAGGGAGGATCCTGAAGGGGCAGAGAAGATGAGACTCTGAATAGTACCCAGGAGCAAATGGAGGATCTAGTCTGCAGAAGCCCTCTGCTCAAAGTGACCCAAGTAGAAAAACCCACATCAGCACTTTGATTTTATGCACATGGTGCTCACCTGTCTCACATTCTGGGAGAGCTGATCTCTTTGTTGCCCTGTAATGCACAGCAGAGCAGTCCCATGCTGTGGTGGGCTGACCTTGGCTGGAGGCGAGGTATCCACCAAAGCTGCTCTATCGTTTCCCCTCCTCAGCTGGACAGGGGAGAGAAAGTATAACGAAAGGCTTGTGGGTTGAGATAAGGACAAGGAGAGATCACTCACCAGTTATCGTCATGGACAAGAGACCTGACTTGGTGAAATTCATTTAATTTATTGCCAATCAAAATCAGAGTAGGGTAATGAGAACTAAAACCAAATCTCAACACACCTTCCCCCCATCCCTCCCTTCTTCCCAGGCTCCACTCCCAATTTTTCTCCATCTCCTCCCCCCAAGCGGCACAGGGGGACAGGGAATGGGGGCTGTGGTCAGTTCGTCACACGTTGTCTCTGCTGCTCCTTCCTCCTCAGGGGGAGGACTCCTCACACTCTTCCCCTCCTCCAGTGTGGGGTCCCTCCCACGGGAGACAGTCCTCCATGAGCTTCTCCAACGTGAGTCCTTCCCAGGGGCTGCAGTTCTTCATAAACTGCTCCAGCCTGGGTCCCCGCAGCAAACCTGCTCCAGCCTGGGCTCCTCTCTCCATGGGGCCACAGGTTCTGCCAGGAGCCTGCTCCAGCGTAGGCTTCCCATGGGGTCACAGCCTCCTTCAGGCATCCACCTGCTCTGGCATGGGGTCCTCCAGGGGCTGCAGGTGGAGATCTGCTCCAGTATGAAGCTCCATGGGCTGCAGGGGCACAGCTGGCCTCACCATGGTCTTCACCAGGGGCTGCAGGGTCATCTCTGCTCCAGTGCCTGGAGCACCTCCTGCCCCTTCCTTCTTCACTGACCTTGGTGTCTACAGAGATGTTGCTCTCATTCTCACTCCTCTCTCCAGCTGCAACTGTGCAGGGGTTTTTTTTTTTCCCCCCTTCTTAACTACGTTATCCCAGAGGCACTACCACCATCGCTGATGGGGTCAGCCTTGGCCAGAGGTATGTCCGTCTTGGAGCCAGCTGGCACTGGCTCTATTGGACATGGGAGGCTTCTAGCAGCTTCTCACAGAAGCCACGCCTATCCCCCCTGCTACCAAAACCTTGCCATGCAAACCCAATACACATGCCTTCAGAATACAGAAATAACAAGCTGGAGAGAGGTCCTCTTCAGCTCCCATTTCTGACAAGTTAAAATCTGTGTGCTTGTCACAGGTCCCACAATTCATACACGTGCTCCCCCCGCCCAGCTTTCTCTCAGATGCTGAATGACTGATCAGGGTGAACGCCATGCATCACCTCTAATGCCACTACCACTGAGCAGCTATGGGGCAGGGAGCACCTAGGCAAGTCCACCAAAAAGCAGACACATGGAAAAGGCACTGTGCCACACCGCTTCTCAGGGTGCTGGAGCACAGCACGCGCTGAGCATCACATACATGGTCTGACAGCAGGTATCATCCTGTCTTAACATTTCTGCCACATACCCTCACCCTTCCCACACACCCCGCTTGGGGCACAGGCTCAGGCTGTGCCCGGTGAAGGCACCAACTGCACTGCTGCAGGTCCCAGCATCACCTACCATCTGCCATCTCACCTTGGCACTCAACTATCGCCTCACTGCCAGGCGAGATGAACAAGAACATAAGGATCCCAGATGTCCAGGTCAAGCATACCAATCACATACAGTTTCTCTGACATAGCTCTCCTAGTTTGGCCCACGATGACAAAAGAAAAAGAAGAGTCCATGTATGGAATAACTGCTAGAAGCTACAGAATTTATATTTAGCACCACTGCGTGCGGGGTGAAATGCTTTGCATTTGCTTTGCAAAAAAAAAAACAAACATCATTACAGAGCTGTTCAGACATATGGGTTCAATCACGCTGATACATGAACAGAACTTAACTGAAGGACAATATGAAGGACAGCAACCAGTGCCTGTAGTCTATATGCTTTGGCCAGTTTCACTAGAGTCAGAAGAAAATCTGTTTCTGTGAGTGGACAACAGTAGAAGTCAAGTTAGGATCCAAGCTGTCACAGGCTGGTGCAGGCCAACTCTGTTGTTTTTTTCTTTCATCTCTAATATAGCTTAGAAGAGACTTAGATGAATTTCAGCCCCCAGTCAGTTTCACCCGGGCTTTGCTGAGAGGCTGCATCATGTAACTCTGCCAGCAGTGCCCCAGCTCACTGTCCTTGGCACAGCCTGCTCTCTTGGGGGAATAGCCAAAATTGTCTTCGAGAGATCCTCAGCTCCTGCCAACCAAGGTTTCTCAGCAGCCACCCACTCAATCCTGAAGTACCAGACCAACTTGTTCATCTTTTCCCGTTCCTTCTTGCTTTGCCTTGCCTCATTTCAGTGAGGGAAAATCAACTTGGCAAAATCCCAACTTGGAAGATCAACTTGGGAAGTGTCACTAACATTGCCATCTTCAAACTAATCACATAAACATTATTTACAAAGGCAAAGAGATTTCATAGGTTAAAATTTCCCTGCAGGATTCACTTAATGTCTTAGTCTTACATCCACTGCGGTCTGCTGTGGCGCTGTGGTTAGGAAAAGGTTAATGTCAGGCTCATTTAAGAAAATCTGTCAACACAGAATGGGGTCAAAAGCCACCAAAACAGCTTTACAAACCACAAGATCGCAGGTGGTTATGACAGGGATTCCCCACCCTGTCATACTGCAGTACCATGGATAACCTAACGTGGCAGTCAGACTTGCAAGCAGCAAAAAACACTTCGTACCTTGTGCTGAAGCTTTGCTACCAGACACAAGAAACTGCAACCGCTGGTACATGCAAAAAATTAGAGCATTCAAGAGCTTTAAGCAGCATCTTTTAAAATGCACAGACATACTCTTTGATCAAAGTTTAAAAATCCAGCTCATCTAACTTTGTGTTGCTTACTAGAAGTGTTTAGCAAACACAGACTGAGGTATTTAGAAAAATAGTCTTGTCAGAGACTGAAATTCATTGTACAGGGACCAGAACTCCACTGAAAAAAAATTTAGGGGTCCACAAATTGAAAGAGGCTGAAAAGCAGTGTTTTGTAGGATCAAAGCTGGAACCACGGCTTCAGCATGCCAACTAGAACTTAAAAGGCAGCTTGAAAAGTCCTCAGTCAGGACACTCTTTAACCAGGTAGCCCTGCCTGAGGCCAAGACAACAAATAAATATGGTCTTTTCAGACCAGGTTAAATTCTTGCGTACCCTGAAAATCTGAAGCGAGTAAGAAAGCGCGTTTCTTCTGTGCATTTGGTGATGCCAGAAGGTTGATAGGTGTTTCTCCCATGCTCCGTGGAAGCAGCTGTGGTCTCCCAAACCGAAGGCTCCATTCGTGGCAGGAAGGACTGGCTCAGTCCTGCATGGGGAGCAGGGTGGAGCAGCAGAAGGCCCAGCTTGCTGCTGATGGAGCAGTCCCTGCGCAGGTCCAGACCACGTAGTGACAAAGCAATTCAGCTCCATGGAAATAAAACCAAAGCATGGTCAGACCTAAGCCTTCTGAAACTGAGGAAGGCCAGCATGAGACTGAAAGTTTAAGGATATATAGGGATTTCTACATTTTCCAGTCCTCTGCAGCAGCACTTCTGATCAAGCATGGACAGTTATTTCACTGGAAGCACACACACAAAAAGCAAATTTCTGACAATGCAGACAATGACCTTAAAGTACTCCCTGGACACTGAGAGGTGTACAGATCAAGCCGATACTCACTCCTGGTTCTTTCTTCTAGAGCCCTTCTTCGTAAACATTTCTTTTTATCTCCTGGGAGAGTGAAACTTGGGTGTATTCACCAGTGGTTTGGAGCTGGGGATCCCTCCAGGAGTGGAAGTCATTTAAAAAAGGCAACTGACTGGAATGACTAGTTTCTACAGCCATGTGTGTGTTCAGAACTTGAATATTCCTGCCAAATAACACTTCTGCTGGGCCAATCTCAATTTATTCAGCCTTCACCTTATGTGCATTAAAGCAACAGGTATAGCATCTGGCCATTTTAGTCTCTGCTTTGATTCATTCTTTCTACTTCCCCGGATGACTGAAGGTAGTATGGAATATGCAACTGTTGCTCTATTCCTGTTTCTAAGTTGTAGGCCAAGGCACATCTTGGGTAGCTTTTGTTCAGTCATCTGGTATCTTCCCGCCCTCTCCTGAAAAAAAAAAATCCTAAATATCCTGCCTTTTCTTTACAGAATTGTAACTAGGTCGGGGAGACTCGACAGGCTTTATCAGCTAAAGCAACCAGCATTACTTGTGTCTTCAACACAATTTTCCCTATTTGTACTTGCTGTTAGCACATCATCCACATACTGTATTAATGCAGAGGTATTGATTAACTCTATGTCTTGTAAATCTGTCACTAGGATTTTTCAAAAATAAAGTCAACGATCCTGCAAACCCTTGAGGAAATCTAGTCCACATTTACCGTTTCCCTTCCCAGGTGAGGGCAAAAATATAATGAGATTCTGGATGCACCATTGCACTGAAGCAAGCTGGGCACAAATCAATCATTGCAAAACAGTTTGTGTTAGCTGGTATCATCGTTATAATTGTTGAAGGATCAGAAACTAGTGGATGCAGTGCAGTTACACATTTATTTATTGCTCGTAAGTCTTGTACAAATCTATAAACTGGATTTCCCTCTAAGCCTTGTTTAGTTTTTTTTAACCAGCAAGAAGGCAGTATTACAGGGAGACTCACAAGGAGTTAAAATCCCTCTTGGCAGAAAATCTTCTATTATTGGTCTTATACCTCCGCTTGCTTCATGTGATAATAGGTATTGTTTTAAGGAGGGAGGTTTGCCTCTCTTCATTTCTACCTGTACTGGATTAACTGACCTTAATAACCTTACATTCACCAAACTTTGGGCCCATAAAATCCTAGGTACATCTTTGAGTTGCCAGGGTATTTCTATCCCTTCTTCAGTTGCTATAGCTTTAATGGTTTTTTGGTACATTATCCATCAGGAGTCACAATGTAATTCCTTGTGGTGTACGCTGCAACTCTTCCTGTAATTTGTATAACTAGTATCTCCCCACCAAATTTGCTGGTGCCAATCCCAACGGCAGAAAACAATGATTAACAGACCATGGACCTGTTTGTACCATCATTTCCTCTGTCCTGGGTACAAATGTAGATTTACCTTCTATTCCTGCAACATTTACTTCACCCTTAATTCTTGATCCTTCGTGGGGGTTTGTTAATGTTGAACAAGTTGCACCGTATCTATCAGGCATGGCTAAGTTTCATCTCCAGTTTTCAAATCTATAATTGGTTCCTTAGAATCCCCCGAGAGGGTTACTTTTGTATCTCCTTCCACTGCTCAGGCTCAGGGATCTGGTAATCATCGTTGTTCATCGCTTTTGTTCAGCTCCTGATTGATTTGATTTTCCCTTTGTTGCTGTCACAGTCCCCTTCTCAGGATCATTCTACAGGGCATTCTCTTTTCCAGTATCTTGGTTTTACTGCAGTAATCCTTTGATCTTGTCTGATCTAGATTTCTAGTTCACTTATTTCCATTATTATTACCTCTTTGCCCCCTAAAATTCTTACCCTGCAAAGCAGCTGCTAACAAGCTAGCCTCCTCTTCCTGCTGTTTTCTCTTCTGCCTAGCCTTAGCCTCATCCCATCCATTATACACAATACTTAGCATCTCCCCTATCAGCTTCCCTTGTCAAACCAGAGAATGTGAGTTAAAATACTACCTAATGTCTGGGGCCACTTATCTACAAATAAGAAGATAACCAAAGACCCTTTTTGCAGGACTTCAGGGTCAACTCCCCCAAACACTGGGAATTGTTTCCACCACCTAGTTAAGGCCTTGTCAGCATTCTTTTTCCATTATCCAATTAACCATCCTTCTAATGGTTAATGGGACATTCCCTGCCATTGGAGGAGGAATAATCACCTCCTTCAGCAGAGCTTGCACAGCTGTTGAAGGGAAAGCAGGAGGTGCAGAAGGGAGAACAGAAGGAGTGACAGGAGGCAAAGAAGACAGACACACAACTATAGCTGCTGCCTGAGCTTCCACAAGTAGCAGTGACTGAGGTCACTGCTTGGTTTTGTTCTTATTATTTATCATATTTTTATAAGACTGGCTCATATAATCATCATTAGAGCTATCACATTGCCAATTATCCCAAATGTACCAATAATTGATTTGAGCTGGGAAATGGTCTTCCAATATTAGCTTTAAAAACTTTAGGCAGGCAAAGTTAAAAGTGCCTGCTGACAGACACTTTTGATCTCCAGTCCCAAAAACAATCATAGCCAGCCAGGTATCTTGACACAATTTCACAACCCTCTTTCTTGACAACCCATGGGTACCCAGCAATTTTTCTCCAATTACTACAGTTTTCCAATAACAAAGTACCTTTCACTACACTTTGTCCCATTTCCAAATTAAAGGAATTACGTAGAATTACAGAAATTCAACTCACCACCACCGCACCTCTTTCTGGTTGGACCCAGTGCACTCCCTGCAACAGACAGAAAGAGATGAATCCACCCGGGGCACGGATCAGATGCTCCCCAAGAGGCGCCAGCGTTGACCAGTGGACGAGAGGGTCCCACATCTGGGCTACAAGTTCTGTTGCAAAAACTATTTCGGATGTTTGTTGACCAAGGAAGAAAGGGACACAAGGCTAGAACTACAAAAAGTTTATTTCATGATCTTAAGACCCCACCTCCATAAGAGAAGGAAGGTATGCAAAAGGATTTTCAAGGAGTATAAACTTCAAGGCAACTTGAAATGAAAGGCTAATCATAATCATCCAATAGCACACAGACACACTTTTTCCCCTCTCCCATCACGTTCAGGACCTTTGAAGTCTTCTCAGACATCCAGTATAGTGCTGCCTCTGCAGCACTCCTCCACACAGGACCTTCTGGGGTCCCAAAGTCCCCTTTGATTGCCAAACACAAGTTACTGTTTGTTATTCTTCTCCTTAGGACAACCAGCTAACATGCCTTCTCACAATTGTCATCTGGCATGCCAAGCTCAGCAGCTACCCCTTTAAACACAAGAGGCAGCAAAAGCAGCTCCACCAAGCCAAACAGGCAGGGCATCTCTACCCAGGCCAGCGAGACAGACTAGCTAAACCTGCACGTCAAGCAAGCAAGACCTACGCTCCCTGTGACCAGCCACCAACACAGCCTCTCCCTGGCTAGCCAACAAGATAAAACCATGCTCAAAACACGGCCAGCCAGAGCCACGCTCTCCTGAGCTGGCCAGCAATATCATCTCCCATCAGCAGGCATGCAGAAGGTATGATTAACAGCTACAAACAAGAGGTGGCCTCTAAAACTACCCACGCATAGTCTCTAACTCTGCCCACTTCGATTCATACCCACAAACAAACCAGCCAGACAGAAGCACATTCACCCACAACCAAGCAAGCCACAGCCGTACCACTTAGCCAAGCCATGAAGAAAGAACCCTACCTGTTAAATGCCATAAAGAAAGCCATGCCAACTTATTCCAGATGGCCAGAAAGAACTACAGCACTTGACCTGGAAAGACAGAGCAATACGCCGCATGTCCAGGCCAGACAGCAATGGATCTAAAAGACTGGAGACAGACAGACAGACATACCCCTACCAACGCACCCTGACCTGCAAGCCAGAGCACTACACCATTAGCCCCAGCCGGCAAGACAGGGCCCTAAACCACTTGCCCAGGCTAGCCACCCAGAGCCCTACAGCGCTTAACCTGGCTTAGCACCAAGAGTCATACAACGCTTGCCCCAGCCGACCAGAGCCCTACACTGCCTGCCACTGCCTGCCAGCCACAGCCCTAGACCATTTCCCCAGACAGCCAGACAGAGCCATACACCGCTTGCCCCAAGGGGCCACCCAGAGCCCTACACCGCTTTAGGGATCCGGCTGGCCGGCCAGGGCAAGCAGCATAGAGCTCTGGTGTCTGGCCGGGGCAAGCGGTTTAGGGCTCTGGCTGGCCAGCAAGGACAAATGGTGCAGGACTCTGGCGGGCCAGCAAGGACAAATGGTGCAGGGCTCTGGCGGGCCAGCTACTGAAAGCAGTATAGGGCTCTGGCTGTCCAGCTGGCACTAATGGTATTGGATTGTGGCTGGCTGGCTGCAGCAAGCAGTTTAGGGATCTGGCTGGCAGGGTGGGGTAAATTCTTTTCCCCTTTTCCAAGGGGTTCCTCTGGGTTCTCCTGGAAGACCTTCAGCAGCAGGAAGAGAAGGGCATCAGCTCCAGAAAACGAACTGATGCACAGAGAGATTTCTTATCAGGCTTCCAGCCAATTCTCCAAAGCAAGCAAAGAATCAGACTTATATGGGGAACAGTAGAATTGCAAGGTTAGCTCAAAGCCAGCTGAGAGAGAAGGGAAGAGTCCAAACCTCAAGTCCAACACTGTGGACATCTTTCCTGGCAAATCTAGTGGGAAGAACTGCATACTGAATCTCCAGACTTGTCTTCTGGGAGTCTACTTTTGCTCTTCTTGATCAAAGCATACTGAGACAATGTCTCCTTCACTGCATTTCTAGGTCTTCAATGGATCCTGAAGGCACATAGATTTACACAAAATAACAACAGTCATCCTTTAAGTCCTCAAATCCAGGAGGACTGCAGTAATTGAATTCAGCAGGAGCACAGCCATCAAACACTGGGGAAATGGAGTGATCAAAACCTGGTGGAAGGCAGTCCTCAAATCCTGGAGGACTGCAGTGCTCAAGTTCTGGATGGGTGGTCCCACACCCACAGGACCTCCCTCAGCCCCCCCCACCACCGACATGGGCAGAGGGGCACAGCCCCTGCAGGCAGCTGCCTCTGCTCATCGATCCCGAGCTCAGGCCTTTCCCACAGCCCCCAGGGAAAGATGTGGGTGTAAGTGCAAAGGACAAGGGGGCACCCACAAGCACAGCCTGACCATCCCCTTGCAGGAAGGGGCACAACAGTGGACTCTCCTACCTGGACAGCCAAGCACTTTGGGGCACCAGGGCCTCACTGCCCACTCTTTCTCCACCATGTTCAGCTGCTGGCCAAGAGTTCACTCCTGCCTGCACTGGCATCTGCCAGTAATGCTGGGCAGAGCCACGCAGGCTTTTTGGATAGGTCTGGCTGCAGCTCTGCATGCTAAGAGGTAGAAAAAGGCCTGGGCTTTAGATCCACTGCAGAGCAAGGTGGAACACTGGCCAAACACACTGCCCTAAGCACAGGCCAGGTGCTGAGCACAAGTGGCCCTGCGTGGGCAGTAGCACCTCCCCTTCCCCAACCCAAACCTTGCTTCCAATCCATTGCACAATTCAATAGGAAATATTGTTAAAGCTCTTGTTTTTGATATTTTACTCTGGTTCAGTTTTTGCTTTTACTTGCTTTTGCTTCTGATTACCTTGAAATTCAGAGACAGAAAAATATGTCACCTTGCCAGCTGTTGTTAGGTTGGCCTCTTTGCTGCTGCTCAGCGCAACTGCTGAGCTGTTGCTGCTTTACTCCTTTGCTCAGTAGAGTTTGTACCATCTAGTCCCTGCATACTAGGATTTTTGTCAATTTCCTGAAAGGAGAAAAAAAACATTTAATTGAAAACAAACTCAGAGTCTGGACAACAAGAGGGAGTCCAGATGTCAGTTCCTGGGATGACTTCTAACTGCCTGCCTTTAGACATGCACAGCCAGCTGAACATGAGCCGGCAGTGTGCCCAGGTGGCCAAGAAGGCCAACAGCATCCTGGCCTGTATCAGAAATAGTGTGGCCAGCAGGAGTAGGGAAGTGATTGTGCCCCTGCTCTTGGCACTGGTGAGGCTGCACCTCGAATACTCTGTTCAGTTTTGGGCACCTCACTGCAAGAAGGACCTTGAGGTGCTGGAACATGTCCAGAGAAGGGCAACGAAGCTGGTGAGGGGTCTGGAGAACAAGTCTTACAGGAGCAGCTGAGGGAACTGGGGTTGTTCAGTCTGGAGAAGAGGAGGCTGAGGGGAGACCTTATCACTCTCTACAACTATCTGAAAGGGTGTTGTGGCGAGGTGAGTGTTGGTCTCTTCGGCCAAGTAACAAGCGATAGGATGAGAGGAAATGGCCTCAAGTTGCACCAGGGGAGGTTTAGATTGGGTATTAGGAAAAACTTCTTTACTGAGAGAGTGGTCAAGCATTGGAACAGGCTGCCCAGGGAAGTGAAGGAGTCACCATCACTGGAGGTGTTCAAAAAACGTGTAGATGTGGCATTTCGGGACACGGTTTAGTGGGCAAGGTGGTGTTGGGTTGACAGTTGGAGTTGATGATCTTAAAGGTCTTTTCCAACCTTAATGATTCTGTGATTCTAGACACTCTTCTGAATCTACTTCTTGGACAGGAATGGAAGTTTTCGTAGTATAAAAGAGAAAAACACTAGCTCTAGGCTCAGAGTTCAGACAGGCAAAATGCTTTGGCAAACACGCCAGAACAGACAGTTTGTGACCAGTGTCTACAGTTATGGCATTTTCACCTGAACATCATTATAACTCCCTCTGCAAAGTGTTCCCATAGTAGTTCAACATGTTTTTCCTCAACACTCATTGATGAATCCAGTGCTGGCAGGAAAGTAATCAGTCTACCCACATGAGGGTAGGGACTAGCTACAGAATGCTCCATAAATAATTATGGGGATCTGGGCTGAGTAACATCCTCCATGAGGAAATATCTTGTTTAAACCAGAAAGCAAACAGGACTGCCTATGTTTCACAGATGAAGCCAAGTTTCTAAAATTATTAGATTTGTATATTTACTGAAAACTCATGTAAAATGTAAATTGAAACCTAAGTCTCTGCTGTGCCTCTCAAGGAGAACATCTGAGTTACACTTTACCCACTACCTCCATCACTTTCTGTAACTACAAAACATAGGAGGCAAGGAGCCCAAGAAGATACAGCAGTTCCCTGAACCACTCAGTTCACCCGTGATGCCTCTAGTGTTGCAGTGCTCAGCACTCACATGCAGGAATCACTTCTGTCTACAAGAGAAGCCAGCCATTGGACTCCTCACACATCCACCTTAGGGGTGACAGCAGGGTCTGCTCCCTGCAGATCACAGCTTGGTGTCGAGGGGACAGGGTCTCCAGGCTGCTGTGCCATGTGCCAAAGACTCTGCAATAGCCTGGCTCTGAGCTAGGGTGGAAACTCCTCCTACCAAGTGGGGGGTACTGTGCAAGGATGACAAAGGGGAAGAAGGAATAGAGCATGGGAGAGGACAGGTCAGAGAGATGGAGGGAAGGATCACTGCAGTTAATACAGGATACTGCCTGCCCTGCACAAGTCTGAGCAACCCCCTCTGCCTGGAGAGCCTGATGCCTAACAAATGTGCAGGGCAACTCCAAGAACTGAAAGCACCAGCCATCCCTGGGCAGTGAGTAGCTAACAGGAACCATAAGTCTCTGCACACAACCACTAGGCTAGCTTAGGAAGGACCTGAGACTGCAGAAAACTCATTACCTAGATAGTCCTAGTCCAGTGCACATGTGATTACCCTGGTATTAATGGTGTCAGCAGCTCTGAGTACTTTTGAGTAATTTCGATCTTTCAAATTTCAGATGTTTGTGCTAGAAAAAGATCCCCCTTAATTACAATATTCAGTTTAAATAAAACAGTCAGGCCTCACTAAACCACACTCAAACAAATCACACTCTTGGGTCCCTCTCTGTCACCGGATAGGATGCCACACAGTGATGGATACTCACATGAACAAGGACTGTTTTCATCCCTTTCTTCACGTTCCTCGGGATCGTCTCTCACATCTGTAAGCAAACTTACATGTCAAATGCTTGGTACTGTGATTGAAACATAAGCCAAGTAAACAGCAGACAAATACACTTGAAACATTTGCAGGAAAAGGTGGAAAAATTCATACCCAGCACATCGCTCCGTTCCCTACAGCTCATCCCTTACTAGAGAAAAGTAAGGCTCAGGAACACAGAAATAGACATAATGGCTCTGACTTAGTGCATCTCACTGCTCTGAACCATGGAGAATATTTTACCCACTGATCAACTTGTATTTTTCAATCTCTTCATGCATGCCCCTTCCTCCAAGTATGCACCCTCCCTCCAATTCTCTTTTCTCTCTGACCTTTCCTAACCCCAGTCCTCTGTTTAGCTTTTAAGCCTTGCAAATCACTACCCACTCCTTCTTACCATATGGGACAAATTACCTTTTGTCTCCATTGCCTAAGTGCTGAACTTTGCAAAGCACCTCCAAGCAGTTCAAATGCAATAACAGCTTCTTGTCAGAGGAGGCTGCCATCTTCCATCCTCTGGGCCACAGTCCCATTCTCCTCACCTTATGCATTTGCTGCAGGGACCCGTGATTCTCATTCCCATTTTGCTCCAATTTGGGTGTGAGCTACTTAAAACTGAAAAACCAGCAGGTCTTCAATTTGGATTAAAATCTCACACAGGCCTCAGAGCTAACGTGGAGCTCCTGAGCAGCAGCACAGCTTCATGCACGCTGCGCAACGCTGCCGTGGTTGAGCCCAGTGAACAACTGCTCACTCGCACAGCTCCAGTGGTGACAGTCTCTGGGCTTGGGGTGGTCACATCATGTCCAGGCTAGGGTTGCTGAGTCAGGACTAAACGTGGGCATCCCACCACTGCCTGCACTCAACAACGTTGTGCTCCCAAAAGTGACCGAACTCAAATGAGCCCGACCAGGCAGAGATATGAGGCTTTGTTTTACTAGCCAACATCCCACTTCCAAATGACAAAGTCACCTCTCAGCAGACCACACAAACAGGAAGATGGCAACTGCTGGGACCTTCTAAGGCCTTGCCATAAGTCTACCCTGCAGACACACAGGGCCAGCCTGGACACTCCCAGCACAGAACCTTAGCAGCAGGCAGGGCTGACAGTCTTCCCATCAATGCGGAAAAGCCTCAGGCAGACAGTCCCTGCAGAGCCATGTGCCATTACCAGCACTGACAGCAGTGCAAAGCTGCAGCCCGCTAGTCTTAACCTAACTCATAGTAGAAGCTGCACTGTCGGATATTTCCTGACATGCAGGGAACCAGATCTACACGTGAATGGCTACTTAAACAGGCTTTCTGTATTCTGAAAGTGTTGAATAGGATATCTTACCCGATCCGTCTTTGTGCTTCTGAAAATGCCGTATCAGTGCAACCAAGACAGTAATAATTACAGCTCCTAGTGATACTATGAGAATATAGAACAGTACATGAGCAGAATTTCTTCCCAATGTCTCCTTCTGCTCTACATGGAAAATTCAATTGTAAAAAACACTGTACCTTCATCCTGCTGTACTATGTTACCTTTATTGATCTTAATTATTTTTCTAACATCCTGTAAGAACATTACTGTCTGAAAGCTGCCGTCTAAAATTAAAGGTTATGTTATTTTCTCTAAGGGTATTAAAACAAAAGGGCTTCTTTTCACAAAGCATATATGGGAGCCTGTAACCCATAAGACTGGGACAGACCTGGCTCACTGGCTGTTCTATCTGCCTCACACCACCAACTGAGAAACCTGTAAGGTGTGATAAGAATAGCTAGTGAGATGTATTCACACATTAGGCAATTTAATATCTCTGTGTGATACCCATGTATACTTGCAAGTCTCTCTGTATCACTCTGTTGGGTTTCTGTATCACAGAAAAATCCAAACAGTACATCAGCCTCCTGTTCCAGAGAAGCACATGCAGCACTGAAGCAGTGCTCACGCCATTCCATTGGGAAGTTGTCGCTGCCCACAGTTGCGCTGGCCCATGAACACCAGAGTCTGTTGGCATTAAATGAAGAAGAGCCAAGCAGGAAGTGTGGTTTGTGTGGTGGTTTGTTGTTGTTGTTTGTTTGTTTTGTTTTTTAAAAGAATGGTTTTTCTCTCAGTTGTGTCTCTTGCCCAGTGAAAAAGCTAATTTTAGGCCAAACCAAAAAGTTGTATCAATGTAACTACACTAGTTCTACCTCTTACACTGTGAAATTTAGAACAAACTAGAATTGTAGGCAGCATTTAATTAAAAGTTTTCCAGTTTCCCCACCACAGCTACTATTGCGATGTGAAAGTGGATTTTTTTTCCCCCAATTTGGGGCATAGTCATAAGCTCAAATTCACCAGAAGGTTCTCTGATATATCTAAACCAGCAATCACCTGAACAAAGGATATGACACTTACTAGATTAAAAAGTAGTTTTTCTGTCACAACTCATAGTATTTTCAAAATATATTGAAGTAACAAACTAGAAACAAAATTACATTTTCTGCCAGCCTAGGCCTTTGGCTGGAGCAGTCATACTGGCAAAAGAACACCCAGCTTTACCCAACAAGACTTACCCTAGCTAGTCTTTGTTTCATACATCTGTAAATTAGCTAACTCTTTAGTACATTTGGGGCAGTCACTTACACAATCCATCTGGGCTTGTGTATTGAATCTGGATGCAAGAAAAAAAAAGTTTTGCTTAACTGAGAGCCAGCATTCCAGCATTTAAGTGATACCACCTTTCACATTAGCAATGCATTCATATCTCTGTCATTCATTTCTACAGAATATCTACCATGGTCACATTCCTGAACCCTGTCTAGTCTGAGACTGTAAATAGACACACCTCAGACCTGTTAGCATATTCTTCATGGTATCAAAATCAAGAACCATTTGTCCAAGCAATTTCTGTGTTTTCTTTTTTCCAGACTACCTGGAAGAAGTGTTTCAGCTTTTTCTCTGTTAGATTCAAGAACATGGATCCACCAATAAGTTCTGTGATTTCTTTAGATGTTTCCACTCCTGAGGGGAGAAAAACGTAACTGCTCATTATTGGGCTATTCTACATTCCACAGAAAACGACCACAAGCAGGAATACTCCTTGTATTTCTTGTTAATTGGAAGTGTTCTTCCTTTGCTATAGTTATTTCAAAGCCTGAGATCAATACAGAGAGATTCACTATAGACAGCTTTTTTCCATTTTAATAATGTTTCTTCCATTCCATGTGCCTACATAGTTTTTTCTCACTACAAGGTAGGCAAACTGTAGGTTAATAAGACTCTACCCAGCCTTAAAACCAGGTAGAGTTGGTTTGGTGCTGTCTGCACAAGCCTTGTGTAAATTGAGGGCAGCCACTTCACACTTGGTATCTCCATTACAGCCTCTTGCTTTTACTGCAGCTCACATTGATGCCTCAGGTAGTAGTAAAATACCACCCCAAAATGTTGCAGCAGCAGCAGCGCTTAAGGTGAGCTGCAAAACCTCTTGGGTAGCTGGGCACCACTTAGCTCACATTGACCTCTGGGTCTGCATGAGTAAAGGGTCACTGGTACCACAGGAGCTAACCCTGTACCTGTGAGTAAATTGCTCTATGCCAGCCTGAAATTGTACCCCACATGTACCCTCAAATCACCTCCCACCCCGCTCCCAAAAACAGATAAAGATGGAAAATGAAGGAGGGCATTGTGTACACTAAAAAGAGCAAAGGGAACTTGAGGAAGGACACACAGATTTGGAGCTAGAGCACTCCAAAAAAACTGGACATGGAACTGCTCATGCCACTCTGTTCAGGGTTTGGTTTTACACCGCACCTAAGAGCCAGGTCTTCTTGCAGACCATTGCACTTTGGAGAAGGTTTGAAATGCAGCTGGACTTCCCAAAATTAACTTCTAAAAGACTGCTTTAGCAACATGAGAATCACCCTCAGGCACACAATTGCCTCAAGCAGTCATTCCAGACTTTAACCTGCACATATATA
Source organism: Phaethon aethereus (assembly GCF_964289735.1). Classification (NCBI taxonomy): domain Eukaryota; kingdom Metazoa; phylum Chordata; class Aves; order Phaethontiformes; family Phaethontidae; genus Phaethon; species Phaethon aethereus. Next base: position 103,450,832 of record NC_138575.1, on the reverse strand, counting down.
GACCCTCTCCCACCTATGCGAACTATTACATGACACAGGAGTGACAAAAGTGGGTCAAAGCCTGGGTTCTTATTACAAAGAGCAATTTGAATTGGATTCAAGCATTAGGCAAGCTACAGGAGTCTGAACCCTGGTAGGACCCTCTCCCAATTCTGAGTTTTACTGGGTTTTCCTATACTTCCTATATTATTTTTTTCCATGCTGGCAAGTAAACCGTAAGCATGGCCTGGCCCAGGGGAAAGCAGACCACTCTTGGCTCACCATCTTGTTGGAATTCAGAAGCCAGAAACCTTCTGAACCCAGGCCCTGGACAAGAAAACCTGCCAGAGTAGCATACACTACCTAAGTGCTGTCTTCAGGATTTGCCATACAAATGAGTGCATCTCCTTGCTCTGCCACCCCCAGCCAAATTACTCTTCTAGACTTATGTCCTACACCACAGCTACACTCAAAGAATGGAAGGGAAGAAGTGTGGGAATGTTTCTCTGAATATTTCATTCCTCTACAAAATACACCATTTGGGAAAAGACCTCAAAGACAAAACAAGGCATGCAAACAGTGCAAGTCCATCTACTGAAAATACATCATTACACATGCACAGCGTGCTCAGACTTACTGTTCAGTTCCAGGTTAAAAGTTTCCTGATACAAACACATGCCATCCTGATCAAATACTTCTGCCACATACTTTCCTTCAGCCCCCACACTGCATGGGGCAAGGGCTCAAGCTGCCTTTGGAGAACACGTGGGCTCTGTTGCAGTAGATCACAGGGGCATTTGCTGCCTGTCTTATCCCAGCCGCTTGCTGGTTGTCTTTCTTCCAGATGACATGGATGTACCTGGCTGATTGCACGCAGTTCAGGTCAAAAGTAACAGTCACCTACAAGCCCTCTGGCAAGGTGTCCTGTTGAAAGACAGCAGATGCGTATTTACTTAAGGGATGTACAGGACTTCATATATAATGCTTTTTGAAGTGTCTTACTACCTTGGAAGCATTTCCATACAGGCTTACAAGTTACTTACTGGGAACCTGCATGCAGCCAAGAGCTTGCTTTTAAGAAGGCAGATAACAAATTAAGTCCCTGCACAGTTCCCTGAGAACCATGAGAAGGTCCATTTCCTTGTCATTCTGAAGAAGCATTTTACTCAGATATGATTTAGGAATGGAGAATCCTACTGGGAGGTCATAAAACACAGCAAGAGTGTGTTATGAATCAGCATCCATCATATATATTAATGCCTAGGGACACATCTAGAATATTGTCTTTGACACTGTCCAAAACCCAAATGGTAAATTTTAAGTTTCCTTGCAAAGCTGGATCCTGACATTTGCAACGGCAGCTACGTCAGAAGTGGAAACAAACCCTTTTGTCATAGGTTGAATTTGGCATGTTTGAGTTATAGAATTACTGTAGTCTGAACAAAAATAACTCCCATACAAAGGATAATTGCTTGCTTCTAAAAAGCTAACTGCTTCTGGGCAAAGATTGGTTTGGCCTGACAAGCAAAGATTCTGCCTACATTGAAACCACCTGCCATAACATAGTTTAGTTGCCTAGCTATTTCAAAACAAGATCGCATGCATCTTAAACAGCCTAAAACACCTCCTGTTTGTCTGTTCTGTCTACACATCCAAGAGACAAGAAGACTGACTAAAAGGCACAACTAAAGAGCGGCCTCAGACAGCAGTACCATCAGAACCCGTTTTCTATTCCATGTTCTATTCCATGCTCTGGCTCGAGTCAGAGCTGGCAAGTTCAAGTCACTGAAGCACAAAAGAGGAAATTGCCTTCAACATCCAGGGCTATCGGGAGGGCAAAGCCAGAGCGCTTTGCTGGGTGCTGACAGTATCAAGGGAGCCACGTAAAGAGGAAACTCATTCTCATACGCTACTCCTGGCTGGGAAATACAGGAACTAGAGCGAAAGGCGAGAGGGAAGACAGGGTTATTGGGAAGACAGCACAAGTATTTATTGTTGCGGGCCCTCTGGCAGCTCTGAAACCACAAGCAGAGAGTGGTGTTAAAAGTGAGGAAAGCAGGAAGGCAGAACAATGCATGACTCTGACCTTTTGTGCCATGGTATCCCTGAAGAACTATAACATCTCAAGAGCCAGGATGCTCAGAATAGGGAGGAGAGTCCTAATCAGCACTTTGTAGGTCCCTAAATCTCCACATTATTCCACTGTAGGTCAGACTTCATGAAGGCTAAGGCAGCTTTCAGTAAACCCTGCTGGACTGGGTTGACCTCAATAGCTATGTTAACACATATTTCAAATTAAAGATCTAATTTTTCTAACAGGTAAATTCAAGCACTAGATAAAGAGACAGAAAAAAACAACATTTCAAACAGTCTAAAATTAGCACCCGATAACTAAACAAGGAAGCTCAGAGCTCAGCACATTTAGGAGCTTAAATGGTTTGGTTTAAAAGTCTAACTGTAACATCTTGGTTTTAGACTTGTAGCACAGGTGTAGATGCTAATTGCAAGTATAACAAACCTTTAATCAAAAGTACAACATGCAAGTGTTCTCGTCTAGATTATCACATGAACTCAAAAACAAAGGCAGAAGCTGCCAACTCTGAATACATAATCTATACATCATAACAGGAACAACTGTCTGATCCAGGCAGCCCAACACAGAAAGACAAGGCCTTTGAAGTGAGAATTTACACATACCATAGCTGACATTTTCTTTGGTAGCGACAATGCTGAGAGCCATTGCACACCATGGCCGTGTACCATCCTGCATCCTCTTTCCCGACCACGCAGAGCCCCAATGTCCCATTAGGAAAGACATGAACACGCCGGCCATACCCAGCGTTGCCGTGCATCCAGCACTGTAAGGATGTATTTCCCTTGTGTCAGCTGATCCATAAAGGCCGCTCCAATTGGGGATAGTCAAGGTCAAAAAAAACAAGTCACACACTCTCCCATCTATCATCATCACGTCACTGTGATCTGAAAACACAGCACTCAGGAAAAAAGGCGTTACCAAACACAATTACAGCCATCATGCTGCAACTCTGGTGATGAGAATGTCATCTGGGAGCTGGATTTTAGGGTGAAAATTGGGATTAACTTCCAAATCCAGCTACTGAAATGTCTGATCTCAAACTAATCACTAAACCCTGGCTTGTCAAAGTGCCATAGTTTATGCGCAGATGGTTTTATACTGGTCTTCCTCCTTAGCAGATTCATAAAGCTGAAGTAAGAAATCTCTTTAAACTCCTGTAAGAGATTTTTTTTTATGAAATAATGACACAAATGGCATATCCTGATACATATTGAAAATTATTCCTGATTAGCTAATGAATCAGCCATTTTTATTCTTTGTAAATATGAAGACACAACTCACACTCAATTAAGAATATCTAGTAAGCCAATTCTGTCAAATTGTATTTGCTTTATTAGTATTACCTTGCTAGAGTTTATTACAGCACTCCTTCAAACATTAAATCTTTAACAGGAAGCTGTAAGCTTAATTAATATTCTATTTTTAATTGCTTGGCTTTTTCATATTGCAAACATACTGACGTAATGCCATTAGCTGAGGTCTTTTACTTCCCAGTGGAATTCATTTCAAGCACAAGCTACTTACAACAGCAAGTGCAGCAAGCTAAAACACTTCAGGAACATAATTTTGTCTCAGCCCAACACTCAAATATTGTCCTGATCCTGCAGCTAATCACAGAATCACTAGGTTGGAAAGGACCTTCAAGATCATCAAGTCCAACCATTAACCCAGCACCACCGTGTCCCCTAATCCATGTCCTGAAGTGCCACATCCACACGTTTTTTGAACACTTCCAGAGATGGCGACTCCACCACCTCCCTGGGCAGCCTGTTCCAATGCCTGACCACCCTCTCAGTGAAGAAATTTTTCCTAATATCCAATCTAAACCTCCCCTGGCGCAACTTGAGGCCATTTCCTCTTGTCCTATCACTAGTTACTTGGGAGAAGAGACCAACACCCTCATCGCCACAACCCCCTTTCAGGTAGTTGTAGAGAGCGATAAGGTCTCCCCTCAGCCTCCTCTTCTCCAGACTAAACAACCCCAGTTCCCTCAGCCGCTCCTCAGAAGACTTGTGCTCCAGACCCCTCACCAGCTTCGTTGCCCTTCTCTGGACACGCTCCAGCACCTCAGCATCCTTCTTGTAGTGAGGGGCCCAAAACTGAACACAGGATTCAAGGTGCGGCCTCACCAGTGCCGAGTACAGGGGCACAATCACTTCCCTACTCCTGCTGGCCACACTATTCCTGATACAGGCCAGGACGCTGTTGGCCTTCTTGGCCACCTGGGCACACTGCCGGCTCATATTCAGCCGGCTGTCAACCAGCACCCCCAGGTCCCTTTCCGCCGGGCTGCTCTCCAGCCACTCCTCCCCAAGCCTGTAGCATTGCATGGGGTTGTTGTGGCCAAAGTGCAGGACCCTGCACTTGGCCTTATTAAACCTCATACAGCTGGCCTCTGCCCATCGATCCAGCCTGTCCAGATCCCTCTGCAGAGCCCTCCTACCCTCCAGCACATCAACACTCCCACTCAGCTTGGTGTCATCTGCAAACTTACTGAGGGAGCACTCAATTCCCTCATCCAGATCATCTATAAAGATATTGAACAAGACTGGTCCCAGAACCTAGCCCTGGGGAACACCACTCGTGACCGGCCGCCAGCCGGATTTAACGCCATTCACCACAACTCTCTGGGCTCGGCCATCCAGCCAGTTCCTCACCCAGCAAAGAGTAAACCCGTCTAAGCCACGAGCCGCCAGTTTCTCCAGGAGAATGCTGTGGGAGACGCTGTCAAAGGCTTTACTAAAGTCCAGGTAGACAACGTCCACAGCCTTTCCCTCATCCACTAGGCGGGTCACCTGGTCATAGAAGGAGATCAGGTTGGTTAAGCAGGACCTGCCTTTCATGAACCCATGCTGGCTGGGCCTGATCCTTTGGCTGTTCTGCAGATGCCCTGTGAGCACTCTCAAAACCAACCGCTCCATAATCTTCCCTGGAACAGAGGTCAGGCTGACAGGCCTGTAGTTCCCAGGATCCTCCTTCCGGCCTTTCTTGTAGACGGGCGTCACATTGGCAAGCCTCCAGTCTTCTGGGACCTCCCCTGTTAACCAGGACTGCTGATAAACGATGGAGAGTGGCTTGGCAAGCTCCTCCGCCAGCTCTCTCAGTACTCTTGGGTGGATCCCATCAGGCCCCATAGACTTGTGGGTGTCCAGGTGGCTTAGCATGTCCTTGACTGCTTCCTCCTGGATTATGAGGAGTACATTGTGCTCTCCATCCCCGTCTTCCAGCTCAGGGGGCTGAATATCCTGTGGATACCTGGAGTGGCTATTAAAGACTGAGGCGAAGAAGGCATTAAGTACCTCAGCCTTGTCCTCGTCCTTGGAGACAGTGTTCCCCGCTATATCCAGTAAGGGATGGAGATTCTCCTTGCCTCTCTTTTTGTTGTTAATATATTTGTAAAAACATTTTTTATTATCCTTTACGACTGTGGCCAGACTGAGCTCTAGCTGGGCTTTTGCCTTTCTAATTTTGTCCCTGCTTGACCTAACGAGATCCTTGTACTCTTCATGAGTTGCCTTCCCCTTCTTCCAGAGGTGATAAACTCTCCTCTTTTCCCTGAGTCCCAGCAAAATCTCCCTGTTCAGCCAGGCCGGTCGCCTTCCCTGCCAGCTCTTCTTACGGCACATGGGGACCGCCTGCTCCTGTGCCTTTAAGATTTCCTTCTTGAAGACTGTCCAGCCTTCCTGGACCCCTTTGTCCTTCAGGACTGTCTCCCAAGGGACTCTCTCAACCAGTGACCTGAACAGGCCAAAGTCTGCCCTCCGGAAGTCCATGATAGCAGTTTTGCTGAGTCCTCTCCTTACTTCACTCACAACTGAGAATTCTATCATGTCATGGTCGCTAAGCCCAAGACGGCCTCCGACCACCACATCTCTCACCAGTCCTTCTCTGTTTGTAAACAGCAGGTCCAGCAAGGCACCTCCCCTGGTGGGCTCACTCACCAGCTGCATCAGGAAGTTATCCTCCACACACTCCAGGAACCTCCTAGACTGTTTCCTCTCTGCCGTGTTATACTTCCAGCAGATGTCCGGTAGGTTGAAGTCCCCCACAAGAACAAGGGCCAGCGAATGCGAGACCTCCGCCAGTCGCTTATAGAATGTCTCATCCGTCTCTTCATCCTGGTTGGGTGGCCTGTAACAGACTCCCAGCAGGATGTCTGCCTCATTGGCCTTCCCCCTCATCCTTACCCACAAGCACTCTACTTGGTCTTCACAATCTTCGATTTCTATGCAATCAAAACACTCCCTAACATACAGAGCCACCCCACCGCCTCTCCTTCCCATTCTATCCCTTCGGAAGAGCTTATAGCCATCCATTGCAGCACTCCAGTCATGAGAAGCATCCCACCATGTTTCTGTGATGGCAACTACGTCATAGCTGTCGCGCTGCACAATGGCTTCCAGCTCCTCCTGTTTGGTGCCCATGCTGCGTGCATTGGTGTAGATGCACCTGAGCCGGGCTATAGATTTCAACTCTGGCACGTTGAACCTACCCCTAGGTTCAACTCTAGTGAGCCCGGTTTTAGCCCCTCCTAATAAACACAGCAGCATACCCTCTAAGAACACATCCACATCAAACCAGATTTTTCCATCCCAGTTTAGCACAAAAGCATGCTGCTACTAGGGAATTATTAAGAATTAGATAAATTTTCTTAACTTAACTAAATTTTCTTAACTTCAGGAATAACAAGTGCACACAATACAGCCTGGAAGCTATTTAGTAAAAAAAAAAAAAAATCAATCCTGTGGTTTCAAACACTGTCAGAGCAGTATCAGCTATAAATTTGTGGGCAAGTTTCCCTCTTTTCCACACTACAAGTGCAACAGTAGAGGTCAGCACTATCAGACAATTTTTCACAGCAAAAAGAAATACAGGGAAAAGGTATAGCTGCAGGTCAGCAAAGGAGGATTTGTTGCTGGAGATGGACTCGCATGTCTGTACAACTGCTCCTCTGACCCTCCGCAAAAATACTCCAACACTGCAAAAGCTCTTAGTTGTGTTTGGTAAGGTGCATAGCTTTGTCATGAAAAGCATGAGTACGTATGCAACAAAGAACTATATTACAGTCACCAGCAGTATTGGAGCTTTCCCCGAGGAAACAAAATGTATGTAAAACAGTGCAACACCATACAACAACCTGAAGCAGTGCCATGCATTCTGCTCAGCTTCAGTTTCACCTGAGTATGTACATGATCAACACAAGGAAGGCACAGGAGACAGCGCAGTGCACTTCTTGATATGCCAAAGGAGCGTGTGTGAAGAAGCCAAATTCCTGCAAGTTTCTAGAGAAGTCCGTGGTTCCAACACATATCTGCCAGCTGAGTAGTCACCTGAAAAAGTAAATTTATTTCTGGAGTTCACAGAAATCTGATTTTCCTGCCTGACAGACAGCCCATAAATTAGGGTGAAGTTTCCCTTCACCATACATGTGCTACACCAAGGCTGCAACAATTATTGACTGAACATGTCTTTCCTGCCTCTTGGTTTTCCCCAAATCACTTTTCAACAAGGAAAACTGCATGTAGGGCAGAGCTGACACCCAGGATGAGCAACAAAATAGTCAGAAATTCTAGGAAGGAGAACAGGCTGTCTCTCTGCTTGTCAGGCAATGCCTTGCACCCAAACTCAGCAAGTACAGGGTCATAGAATAGCATGCATACAAAAGCCTTAAAATTAAATTAATGTCAGCTGACTCACACTGATATCCAAAATAACTGCTTACTGTGGTTTGCACTCATATAGAAATGAGAGAGATATCTCGAAGGTGACTGTCTGAAGGACCTCAGCCTGACTTAAAAATATATGCTGCCATAACAATCAACAACTCAAGCACTGCTCATGTGCAAACTTTACCAAAAAGCCTCCATAACCTTTGTTGTTACTGATTCAAAGAAATTCAAACTTAAGAAATTTAAACTCAATAACATCAAAGTGTTATTAAGCAGACATCTTTATTGCAGCGCCGGACGCATGGGGGATATCTCCTTCTAACATGCATGCGCTGAAACAAAAGTTCATCCTTTATATACCTTAAAGACATGAATATTCACACATTTTCTAAGAAATCACCGCCTCCTTGTTTATCTACCACATTTACGTAATGCTGGCGTTGCAAAACTACACTACGCATGCACGGGGGTCTCGGGTGGTCGTCGGTGGTCATTTGGGGAGTCAGCCCCCTACTCCTTTTTCCCTGTTATGGTCACAGGTCTCTTGAGGATAATTTCTCCTCCGTGGATGTTTGCCCCTTCTGTTGTCCAGCCAAGAGGTTCCTTCTTATCATCCTTGTTTGAGCACTCCTGCCAGTCTGTCTCTATGCTCAGGGTTAAGATACCTTCTCTGTTCTCTTTAATCTCTCAGTCCTTGCTCTTAACTCTTGTTTTAATTTTCATGAGGCCTGCTTTCCTCGTGCTTGACCGTTTACACATAGGTACAATGTTAGCATTCAGGCAAATACAGCCTAAGGACTATGAGAGTGGGCCATTAAACATAATCACACGGTTACTAGGCTAAAGAATTCTATACTAAAGTTAAACTAATCATGTAATCAATAACCTTTCATATATTAAGAAATCTGCAAAACTTACAGTTGTTTAGTTACACATGTTAAAAGCTTATAATTGTTTTAGATCCTTGTTTCACTACCTTCACTGGATATATTTGTGTTTGACCACAAAATACAGCTTTGTGGGTCATCTTTGCTGCCTTGTTTCAGCAAATATGGAGACTGTGAAAAGCACTCTGAAAACAACCAACTTATGATTACACATTCAAAAGAAAAGGGAGGAAAAACTGCAAACTACCTTCTTTCAACACAAAAGCATTCAAATTAATAGCAAGAAACAAGTACAAAAAGCCAGCACATACAAGAAGTCTAAACCATGTGCACTCCTGCAGCAACTCAGAGGTCTAAATGAATAGGGCGATTTAATGAAGCCAGATAAATAGCCGGATGTCTGCCAGCACCATCAGCAGCAAACATCGTTCAGCTTCAAAAGATCTCTGAAGGAGAGCAGCTATACCAATAATTAACATCTTTCGCCGTAACAAAGATGGACAGCATGCTGCCTCAGATGCGCCCTCCCTGGTATCAATCCTTGCATGGCAGCCTACATCTAGACTATATAATGAGCTCCACAAGCAGTGTGGGTCCCCAAAGGCATCCATTTGACTGACTGCAGATTTACCAGTGGTGGTGCAGGGCCTCTTCCTGCCTGCCTGCCACGCTAAACTGGTGATGTTCCTTGTTACATGGGAAAATGGCAGCACATTTATCAGTCAGTCAGTAAGTGTCTGAGTCTTTACACAGCCCAAAACAGCAGCAAGACTTGCTGAATAGTGGTAGTCAGTGTTTTAGCTATAGATTTATCTTGGGTTCAGAGTGGAAAGATGTTGATTTGCGCCATTAGCCACACTGGTCTTCTTAAGATCAGTGTGCCATTCGTAATTCTCAGGCTATGATGAATACATGTGTGAAGGTGTACATGTGCCTGTGCTCATATTTATGTGCAGGTCTATTTGTGCTTTTTGTTTTAAGCTTTGTCATGCTTGTTTGACCCTCAAGCAGTCATTGTAATCAGAGAAGACTCACAGGAAAACCAGCTGAGTGACTCCAGCCTCCCTTTGATGGGCTTGCCATGCAAAACCTTCACAGAGTGCTAGCCTCCAGTATTCTTATAATTACCTGAACTGTTTAAAAAGTCTCCATTGTTAATCATGTCTTCTCAGCACCCACAGACCACCGAAGCCCAAATAATTTGCACATGCCATTACCTTTGGGCAGATAAGGCATGGGCATGCAATTTCAGGTATGCAGTTTCACTTAGAACCTGTCAGCAGATCGGTTCCAATTGAAACAAAGCTGCAATGGGACCTGAGGCTGCTATCTTTTACTTTGCAATTTACTTTTACAATTACACTGATGAGGGCGACAAAATACATATTTAAACCAATAACCGTGTTAATATAGCTCAATTCCTGGATCAACTATCTCTTAAAATGATGTAATTCAAGACCAGACTGCCAGAGGGAATAAATGGGGAAAGGCTGCCCCCTTCAGTACACAAACATCTTATTCCCCAGATTATCTGAGAGCAAAATCTAGCTTTCTTAACACACCTTGGGACATTTATCTAACTGAAAAAATTTAGCAAAGCAGAGTTAAAGCTGAACAAACAACAAGCTTTCAAATATAGATAATAAGCACCTCATTCGTGGTTCTCCTTCCAATTCTCCCACAATTATACATGACATTTCACTTCACCCATTCTGGTTGGCTTCCCAGTGCTGTTAACTGCCTGATGTCCCTCCATACACAAGACTACGTCAGCACTATCTTCCTACTTCCCAAAACCCTGCTAGAAAAATGAATGCATACCTGTCACTCCCTCTTGCTGCTGCTCAGTATGCTCTTTTTGCATGTTTTCTCTAAATACCTAATCAATGCCCTGACAAGAGACGCTACATCCCCAAGGAAACTGATTCTGACACAAACATAAAAGAATGAGAGTACTGACTCACAAGTCACCAAGCACAATGTTTAAATATATCTGGGTATTAAAAATACGGTAGGAGACAAATGTAAGCTTCAGCAATGCCAGACTCAAAACACTATTTCAGGGCACAAGCTATGACCTTTGCCTTTTTCTTGAAAGCATTTCATTACGCCTTTTTTCTTCCCACAGACAAAAGTGTCAATTGAGACTGAATTATACTTTGAGCCATTCAAAACACCTGTGTAAAACATGAGGAACAAACTGCAGTGCTTTACTGCAACATTTCCACATATTAGAGGCACTTTCCCCTATACACATTGAGTTCTTCTACTAAGACTACATTTTCAGCTTAATTAAAACTAAGAAATCAGTAAACAGTATTGTAATCAGTAAACTCAAGAGTAAGAGTAAGGTGTTTACTGGAATATCACGTTCAGATATCCGCAAGGATAACACTATTAAAAAAGTCTGTAAAACTGTGATGCAAGTGATAAGTTGCACTCCTGAGGTAAGTGGATCAGAGTACCGCAGCTGCAGTCACATGAATGCAAAGCTGCAGACACAATCTTCAAGTGCAGCAGCCAGGCCACAGACAAGCTTGACTTGAAAGGGTCTCACAGGGGAAGCATCACCCTGCGCTTGCCCTTCTTACAGGCAGGCCGTCAGGGGAGGATCTTCAGTGTGACTGGGTATGGCAGTCCTTCTCCAGCGACCACAGAAACAGACGCCATTTGCTAATGGAAGTGGGTAGCGCGGGCCAAAAGGAAAGCTAGAGCTAATGGTTTCCATTTTGCCTTTCCCACCAGTGCCAGGCAGATTACTTTGCCCTCTCCCTTATGGCTCCTTGAAGTCCCACACGGGCAGCAACGCATCTGCTGCCTGCAGCCACGCTCCCTCGGCCAGCGGCCTCTTCCCAGGCCCTTTCCACACCGCCCCCCCCTCCCCTGCATCGCCCCCTTTCCCCCCACAGCCTTCCCGCTTTTCTCCACGCCGGCTCCCGGCCACGACAACCGCCCCCTACCCCACCGCGCCTGCGGCGAGGGGACCCCCATGGGGCCGGCTCCCTCCCTCAGGGCGCGCCCGGCAAAACGCCCCACAACGGAGGCCCAAGGAGCCCGCGGGAACGGGGAACAGAGCAAAGAATGGAGTGGCAGAGGTTAAATAACCACGTCGTGACCCCGCCTACCGTGTCCCTATTGCGCATGCGTGCCCTCCTCTCCTGGCACTTGGTCGCGCCCTCGGGTTGGCGGCGTGGCTTCCCGCGCGATGGTGGTGGATTCTGGGTATTGTAGTCCAGCAAAGGGTAGAGGGGAGCGGCGGCGGCGGCGGTGGTGGCAGGACTCCACTTCCCATGGTGGCCGTCACCGGGTAGCGGTCGAGCAGCCTGGAGTTGTCGCCAGGCCACGGGCTACGATTCGTCATGGGGGGAAATGGGCATTAGGTGCTCCTGTTCGTGGGAATTGTTGTTCTTTCATGTGGCTGACAGCTTTTCAGACGTCCTTTCTAACAGCTCCTTGAAATTTCTTGGTTATTCCCAGATATTGGGGGACGGAGGCGTCATCAGTTCCTCCTCATCCTTCCATTACAGGCGCATTAAAGGGAGACTGAAGAAAAGAGCGCAGACCTGGCCAGCGCCGTGAAATAGGGGGCTCAAAGGGTCACACGAGTCCTTGGGCACCGCTGTGCCAGCACGGGAAGCATCACCTGCCACCATCTCATGAACAGGAGTCTCCCTTTCCCGTGGTATGAAGAAACAGGCTGCACAGGGAAGTAAAAAGATTTAAGACTATTTAACTAGCACACTATTTGAATCGTATCTGTCTTCTAAAGATGTGATAAAATCCAGCATCTGTTGAAAGACTCCTCAGTACAGTTTCCCAGTTGCTTTTCAGACTTCGGGGTTTTTCCAGTTCTTAGCCCTTGCTTGGTTTTGTAAGAGCATAGCCAAAGCAATAAATCTAGGTAGCGGGTAATTAAGCAATCAGTAACTGAGATAAAGGCAGTCGCTCCTTTAACTGACAACTTTTATTGGGTATGTACATTAAGTACATAAAACGTAACCTCCATTAAGAAGCTTGCAGCAGTCCATCGGCCAGCTGTCCTGGGAGCCTTAGGAGCCTGCGGGTTGTCTCCAATGAATTCACACAGAGACTCACGCAGGTGTGTTTGCTTGTTCTTCTAGTCCTCTCATATTTTTTTTCCAGTAACTTGATGCCGGGAATGCGTCTGCTTACTCACTGGTTGATTTTCCTCCCCTAGCTGTTACACTCCTTCATCTCTTTAAGGGCTTTTTTTCCTTATCTCTTTCTATTTACTTAGGGAATCTTAAAAAATCATGCAGTGACAGCTACTCTCCATTTTTGGTGAGGGAAGAGTTCATCACAGGTTACTTACTTTAACCTTCATTCATGTCAGCTTGCAGACTGCTGGTCTACAAGAGTGTACCTAGGCAAACCCCCAATGATTACGGGCCCAGAGGAGGGCCACAAAAATGCTTAGAGGGCTGGAACACCTCTCCTGTGAGGACAGGCTGAGAAAGTTGGGGTTGTTCAGCCTGGAGAAGAGAAGGCTCTGGGGAGAACTTATTGCAGCCTTCCAGTACTTAAAAGGGGCCTATAAGAAAGATAGGGACAGACTTTTTAGCAGGGCCTGTTGGGATGGGATGAGGGGTAATGGTTTTAAACTAAAAGAGGGAAGATTTAGACTAGATGTAAGGAAGAATGTTTCACAGTGAGGGTGGTGAAACCCTGGCATAGGTTGCCCAGAGAGGTGGTAGATGTCTTATCCCTGGAAGCACTCAAGGTCAGGTTGGACGGGGCTCTGAGCAACCTGATCTAGTTGAAGATATCCCTGCTTATTGCAGGGGGGTTGGACTAGATGACCTTTAAAGGCCCCTTCCAACCCAAACTATTCTATGATTTTACAGGAGAGGTTAAACATCAAGTAGAGTAAATCTCCTCAGCTATATGTTACTTGCCAAAGTAAGTGGTGAATCACATTTGATTTTGCATCTCATATATAATTGGCCAAACACATTGAGGCCAATTTCTTCAAAAAGGGAGTGTATGTCATCATTTGTAAACAAAAGAAGACATTAAAAATAGCAGATCCACAGATGTGCCCCCTTTTTAAAAAAAAAAGAAAAAAAGCTGTAATTTATCCAGTCTGTGTAAGCTTGAATCAAACCTAGCAAGAAGTTTGTAGCAACAAAGGGTTGCCCTGCTCATGTGTATGTAATAGCTTTGATGGTGGTTTTAGTTCCAGTCAGTCATAGGTGTCCTTGAGTCCCCTGGCAGACAGCTCTTCTTTCTGCATCTATTTTTAAGGCTGCTAGCAGATTTGATTCAATGCAAGCAGCAGTTACTACCAGGACACAATGTGAATACCTTAAGCTGGAAACCTCCCAGCATACTGCCACATGTTGTAGTCTGCACAACGTATATCCCAGAAACACAATGAAGTTGCCCTGAACTACTGAAAAATGGAGCATGACACAGTGATGCTGCTAAACTGTTTGGCAGTTTGCTTGTTCGCTTGTTTTTTCCACGAGCATACGCCTAGATTGGGGCAGCTGCATTTTAGCGTTGATATAGCAACTGCTTGCTTTCCAGGTTTTTAGTCAATCTAGCAGTAGTTTGCTTCCTGTCATTTTTTTCCCTGAAATATAATGGAGACGTGAAGATACTCAAAACCTGACTGGGCATGGTCCTGGGCAGCCTGCTCTGGCTGACCCTGCTTGAGTAGGGTGACGATCTCCGGGGGTGCCTTCCAACCTCAGCCACTCTGTGATTCTGTAATTCCCATATCAGAAAGTATTTGCCGGAGGGGAAGCTTTAATACTTCAAATCCAAACCAACAGATGTCATTATCTTCTTGGAAAGCACTGCGCATATCTCTTCGCAGAGTTAACAAGCAGTCTTACTTACGCTACGGAAAGCTGCATGTGTTGATGGAGCTGAAATGCTTGGAATAGTGTTCCCTGTCAAATGGGTCTGAAGAGGATTAAAACAGAAAACTGCTGTCTTTGTTCCTTTCTCTTTTAGCAGCTGTGTAGAAGTGTCCGTGCTCTACATATGAGTGACCAATGTATCACTGCGCACCAAAAACTCTTTCAGTGCAGGTGAAAATGGCTGATCAATACGTTAAGTTTAAGAAACAAACTTCAGTGGGCAGCCACAATCCTTCAAATGTCTTTAATAAAACTTCCTTCCTTCTATTCAGGTGGCAGTTTTGCTGAGTGTAAATGAATTACTGTAAAGGCTGTCGGGTAGGTACAGCGTTCCTTTTGGCAGTACAATACCAAGGGAAGGGTAAAGCTGAAGGTTAGCGAGAGCTTACTGCAAAATGGAAGAACACTTACTCCTGTAGGTAGTACTTCTCCTTATCTGGTGTCATTCTCACCATGGCTTTTTCATTGCTTTTCTCCAACAAGCTCTTCACTAGACATGTGGGTTTGGTCATTTCAACTATTTAAGCATCGTGAGCTTTTTAAAGAGAAAACACTTTTAACACTAAAAGCATAGAACCTTTTAAAACTCATACATCAACTTTGTCAAATCAAAAAAAAGGAAAGGTGACTTCCAGATCACTAGCCAGCTGAAGTTCATCAAACACTGAAATTGCTCTGAAGTAGTAAAAAATGGAGCCAAGGCTTGACATGGTAGTGTTTCTGATAATACAGCTATTTCGAAATGCAAGAACTTTTTCAATACCATCTGTATAGATTCAGGCAGTTGTATTTTAATAGTGATCTAGTAAATGCTGGCTTACCTTTTATGTCAACCTGGAGACACTTTGCTTCCTTCCCTTTGCCTTGAAATACGGTCACATTACCCATTTTGTGCACTTTATTGCTTTATGCATTTTTAAGACAGCCAAACCCTTTTCTGAAGATTTCTCCCAAATTAAGAGCTTTTAGTTATTGAATTGTCTGCAGGATGCTACATGTATGGTAACCTGTAATTGCCCACATCTTGGTCAGAATGACAGAACTGTTGATCAGAAGAGACTTCTGGAGTCCAGCCTCCCGCCCGAAGCAGAAATATCAGCAGCACCTGATCCGGTCAGCCATGGCTTTGTCAAGCCACGTTTCAAAAACCTTGAAGGATGGAGATCCAGCAACCAGGATTGCGTTCCTCTTTCTTTCCTTCTTTTGCATACAGTTGTACTGTGAACATACTGATCTTCAACCCTCCACTCTTCTGAGCCTGACAACAGCACAGTGATGTGCCTGTCAGTTGTACCATTTTGTAAATCGATGGGGCTGTGTTTTCCCTTTCATTCTATTTCAGTATTGCCATCCTTATTTTGTTGATGACCATTTCTCCATCTGTCCACAGCCAGTGAAATTACAGACTGCGAGTCTAATGAGCCCATATCGGTCGTCACTTCTCCAACAGAAAAAGTCTTTAATGCAAATTGATGCTTAAACCTTAACAAAGCCACAGCATGGCAACACTGAACCCTGTTCACCTCCCTCTTACCGCGATTCCCACACAGTTTAGGGCACACAGTCACTGAGGTTTCCAACTCATTCAAATCACTTGTGTCTGGCTAACAATAGCTTGAAGTGGAAAGGGAATCAGGACGCTTTGAGAGTACATTTCGCTTTGTTAGAAAGAAAGATTTCCAGATTCTGGGAAAACCACTCCTTTCTGTACCCTCATCCAAGTCCTCATCTCATGGCCAGCCTGTTTTGTACCACTGCTAAGCAGATAGCATGCGTTTGGGTGTTTTAGCACCTAGAAAGGCTGGGTGATGTTCCATATTATCACCTTGGAGCAAGCGGTGGCTTGAAAAAAAACACCACCCAAACAGTCAGTGTATTTATCAGTTGGGATACCAGGGCCAAGGTGAAAAGCTGCTTGTTTTTCATGACCTCTTGGAGTGAAGCACATCTGCTGTCTCCTACCTGCACCTGTGGTCACAGGGTGCCTTCCTCCATATTCAAGCCCACTCTGGTAAGGTGGCAGGGCAACCCAGATGTCACCATGCCAAGAAAACAGCAAACACCCAGGTCACCACGGCAAGAAAAGCTGTGGTCTCATAGATGGCTGGTCCCTCTCAGGCTTGAGGTGCAGCCCCCCCAGAATCAGACTTCTGACCCTGCAAGGCCAAGGGAACGAATGCCCCCAAGCCGCACAAGAAAGCAGACAGCTGGGACAAAGCTGGAGGTGTGTGCCGCAGCAGGTGCATCAAGTGGAAAGGCCTGGTTTATACTAGTAAGCAGCAGCGTGGGGACCGCCATGCTGGGAATTGCCTGGGGAGAGGAGGGCTGGTTGGTACAGTCCCAACCCAACAGCTCTCTAGCACCTGCAGTTGTGTTCCAGTGCCCCGAAGGGGGTCTCTGGGCTTAAGTTCAGAACTGCAGAGGCCTAAGTTAACCCCTTCCTATGCCACTTACTGCGTAGGGAGAACTCCTCCAACGTGAATGAGGGAAGAACAAATTTATTCACCCGACCTCCATGTTTCCTACCACGTTTCACAAAAACACATGTAGTCATCTACCTTCTTCCCCCCAGGTACGAGTTACATGGAGAGATTAAGCAGAGCAGGCACCGTGTTGTAAAACCGCGTGTACATTCCTTTCCCCTGAGCAAACTCTCCAAATGAGGCAGTAATTCCAGAACAAAGTTCCCATCTCCTCTCCCACCTTGCACGGCATGGCATCCTCTCGAGAAGCTGCTGCGAAATGCCTTGCTGTGTGTCCCGCTGCCTACCACGGACACGTACTAAACGCCCCATTCCGGCTGCCTCCCTTCTGCCCTGAAGTTAAGCTTGACACTTTGATGTCAAAGCACTCGACGGCGCCACGGGAAAGCACTTTGGCAAATACGATACTCTGCATACGGGCCATAGAACAACAGTGCCGCTTCAAAACCCTGGGGCGGGCGCGGACCCGCCTTTGGGCAGCAGCCCTCCGCCAGGCGCTGGATTTCAGGCTCCGGAGCAGCTGTAAACGCGGATAACCCACCCCTTCTCCGGCGCGCCTCCACGGGCGGGCAGCTGCCGGGCACAGGCCGAGAGGCCCAGGGCGGTGCAGCTCCCCCGGCGAGGAGCGCAGGGAGCGGGGCCGGACGGCGCCGCCGCGCAGTGCCCCAGCCACGGGGGGAGCTGCGGGAATCCCGGCCCCGGTTCCCAGCCCGGCGCCTCCCGCTCCGCCCAGGAAGCGCCCTTTGCCCGCGGAGCAGGAAGCGGCTGCCGGCGCGTAGCGGGGCGGGAGCGGGTGCCCTGCAGGTAGGCGCGGTACCCGCTCGGCTGGGGGGCAGGGCGGCAGCGGGGTGCTGCGCCGTGGGTGCCCGCGCGGGTCTGTGCCGCCTGCCGGGGCCGGGGGAGGCCGGCCGGCCCCGAGAGCCGGGCTTGCAACCCGCGTCTGAGCCTTTGTCTGCCGGCGCTGCGGAGGAAGGAGCTTCCCGGAGAGGAAGAAAACGCGCAGCGCGGAGAAGGGGAAGCCAGGCTGCGCCGTCCGTAGGCCCCGCTCCGCTGCGGCTGCCGCCCCCGCCTGCCCGACTTACACACCCATAGTGCCGCCCCCCCCGCTCCAGCTCTTTCACCTGCCGCAGAGCGAAATCCTTCTCCAGCTCCTACCCGCGGTCTCCCACCGCTGTCCCACCTCTGCCCCGTGGAGAATCCTTGTTCCCAAAAGCTACACAAGACCTGCTTGCCCTGGGCACCTCCTTTTGATTTTACTGCGAGCATTATCTATCCCAGATAGAAGTTGGGGAGAGGAAGATTTGAATGCCTTCTTCTGAATTGCAGGTTCGTCCTGTTGTGCCTGGCATGGCCGAGTGGTGAGTGCTCAGCCACTGACAGCGCCCTGGGAGCACGAGAAGCTGGAAGTATGGAGCTCTGCACTAGGATGAATCCCATTGCCTCCACAGCCCGGTGCAGCCATGAGAGGAATACAGAGCTGACTGGTCGGAAGAGAAAATAAGTAGCCAAGGTAAAGAACGTAAATTGTAGGACCCAGCTGCAAAATCTGCGTAAGCTATCGCAATCCTAAAGCTAAGGCCCCGGGAAGAGTATGGTGTGTTTGCAAAGCCCCTGCTGGAGGTCCAAATCAGACACCCTTCCTGTCTTGTTTTAGTAAAGCTGTGGATGCTGCCTACAGTAACCTCACACACCCACGTACACACATGTTCCTCCTGCTTCCGTTTCCACGCTCAGGCAATAACCCCGTATGCCTGGGGATGTGCTTCTGCCTGTCACAGATGAAATCCCTGAAGGAGCATCCCCTTTGTCAATGGGGTTTGTCCCCTCCTTTCAGAGAGACATGACTGTATCAGAAATGGTGTGGCCAGCAGGAGTAGGGAAGTGATTGTGCCCTTGTACTCAGCACTGGTGAGGCCGCACCTTGAATACTGTGTTCAGTTTTGGGCCCCTCACTACAAGAAGGACCTTGAGGTCCTGGAGCGTGTCCAAAGAAGGGCAACAAAGCTGGTGAGGGGTCTGGAGCACAAGTCTTCTGAGGAGCGGCTGAGGAAACTGGGGTTGTTCAGTCTGGAGAAGAGGAGGCTGAGGGGAGACCTCATCGCTCTCTACAACTACCTAAAAGGGGGTTGTGGCGAGGTGGGTGTTGGTCTCTTCTGCCAAGTTAACTAGCACTAGGACGAGAGGAAATGGCCTCAAGTTGTGCCAGGGGAGGTTTAGATTAGATATTAGGAAAAGTTTATTTACAGAAAGAGTGGTCAACCATTGGAACAGGCTGCCCAGGGAAGTGAAGGAGTCACCATCACTGGAGGTGTTCGAAAAACGTGTAGACGTGGCACTTCAGGTTATGGTTTAGTGGGCATGGTGGTGTTGGGTTGATGGTTGGAGTTGATGATCTTAGAGGTCTTTTCCAACCTTAATGATCCTGTGATTCTGGCAAAGGACAAAACTCTAACTCCAGACTAGCCTGTGAATTGTATAAAGGTTATCTGCTTTCTCCTGAGCTGCCACAGCAAATCTGAGCCTAGCAGCAGTCTGTCAGTAGCAACCCAAGCTCGGAAATTTTTGCAAGGTCAGAAGGGAACTCTTACTTCTGCCTTGTCTGCTTGCTTAGATTTTTCCTCAGGTGGTGATTGTTGGACATTTGTCAGATGCTGGTACCACCCCTGAAACGCTGAGGGATTTGCTCCTGCACTGTTCCTATTGTTTGACAGCTTTCAGAGAGAAATCCTGCTGTTTGTGGTTAGCTGCCTGGGGGAAAGGTCTGTGTGTGGACAGGGTTTTGACTCCTCCTGCTCCAGAGCAGGGGTGGGCCATATGGTACATATTGCAGCACGTAAATAGCTTGGGTGGCTCGAACTGCCAAACTGTTGCAGTAGGAATTCTTGGTAGTGGCAAAGTCCTGAGAGCTGTAGAGCGGCAGAAAGCAAACCTCCCTTTGCATATCACCTTGGAACTGCCAGAAATGATCCATCTGCAGCGGTGGTCCACTGCAGCGTTCAGTAAATATTTAAAGTAGGAACTCAGATTATTTTCAGGCTGCTTTTTTTTTTTTCCCCAAGGCTTCTTTTTTGCTTTTCTGATTTTTTTTTTTTCTTCGTGATTCTACAGTTCAAGATTCCAGTCTTTTGCTTGCTCCTTTTCTTTCTGTCCAGCTTTGCCACCTAGGATCAATGACTTCAAGATTGGTGGCTTTACAGTCACTGGCATCTGAGGTCCAAAACTGTTCCCTTCATCTGAGTTGTCTCCTTGATTCTGACACTATCTAACCCCTTATTACCCATTACCTGCTGTTAAATAGCTGTTAGTGATGGATGCAGTGGTCCAGGACCAGGCACCCATCAGTTTACAGTGTTTGTTTGCACCAGAACCCATCTGTCCAGTTAGTCAATTCCATCTGGAGCTCGAGTAGTTGTCCAGAGGTATATTTTTCCCTTGAATCAGCCATAAGTAGACAAGAGAGATTACTAGCTTGAAGCAAAGTTCAGGGAGTATATTTTTGAAGTGATGCAAACTGTATAAAGATTAAAAGGGGGAGGGAGGGGAATTAATAACTGCTTTAAAAATATTCCTGTGTGTAGTCTCTGCTTTAGCTGTGATGCACATCAGTCTCCAGTCCTAGATTCATCCACGTGGTATCCTTTCCCTGCCGTCTTTGATTCTTACTTTTTAAAATAAAGTGGGATTTTTCATACCATCGTATTTTCTCTGTTCTTCTGCATTTTTTCTGCAGCAACTGCTAATGCCTGCCCTCTCAATGCTAACTGCTGCTGCTTACCATTTGATTTTGACCTTAAAATAGTACATACTGAAGGAAAAATCCTTGTCTCTGGTGCTGATGTAGCGTTTGTAAGAGCCTCCTGCCCAGGAGTTTGCATTCATGGCTGTTGTTGGAGCGCAATAGGGATGCCAGGCTGGGAGCTAACAGAATCCAGCTGGAGTAGACAAGACATCAGATTGCCTGTTTTGTTGGTTTTGGTGCCTCAGCCTGAGAGTCTTGGAGGAGAAAGAAGAGATGAGGTAGCTAGTAAGAAAATCGGGTTCTGGTGAGAAGAGAAACTATCTGACACCAGATACCTCAGTAGCGCACAGGATATCCATAAATGTTTGTTGTTCAATTGATTCCATTCTTTTATGCAACCACTCTGCTTGTTCCCCATATTCAGCAGGGGCAGTAGATTTTAAGACATATTATGTGACAAGCCTTTGCTGAGTAGTCAACTAAGATGACTTTTGTTTGCTTTTGCAAGAAGGATTCCTGATTGATGAACCTAACGTAGCTGCCCAGATGGACCAAGGAGAAGAACAAGATCATGAGGCCTTCAAGGAGACACACATGGGTGAGGAATAAGTTAGAGAAGTTTATAAACACAGAGCAAGCAAAACGCTCTTTGAGCTGCCTCAGTATTATTTAAGCCACTTTATTTCATGCAGCTCATATTGAGACCTGCTCTTTCCCCCTCAGGGCAGGCAGATAGCCTACCTTTGTCAGCCTGCTGTTAGGGGTATGTATGAGAAGACAGACTATTAAGAAGACAAAATATGAAGATTTCTTGGGGGCAAGGAGACACCTGTAGCATTGCCCTTGGCTCTGCTGTCCGTGGCACATCTGCTCTGGGTCGCATGATGAGGCCACACAGCCTCTCCTGCAGCTAGGTTTCCATTTGCTCCCAGTCCTTCCCTTTACTGCTTCTCCTACATGGCGTAGACCAGGCTCTCTGGGGTAACAGCTTGCCTGTTCTCTGCTATGCCGCTTCCCAGCAAGAATCACAGAGTCGTACGTTTTTTCATCACCTTTCATACCTAGGTTGTGAGCTAGGTCCCCTTCCAGATCACCTTGCAAGCACAGATGTACAGGACGTATTGGCAGAGCGGTCCAGGGGAGGAGAGGAACAGTTGAGGGACAGCCATGGAAGTCGGCATGGTTCTTCAGAGGCTCGGCCAGGTGACTGCGAGGAGGAAGAGGAGGCTAAGTTGCCTTGCTCTGATATCGGCCTGGTGAAAAGACAGGAGAGAAGGATGGCAGCAGCTTCACGGCGAGCCCCTCACGCAGAGCGGCCCACCATCTGCTCTGAGTGTGGCAAGGGCTTCAGTCGGAGCATCCACCTCATCCAGCACCAGCGAATGCACACTGGGGAGCGCCCCTTCCTGTGCGGGGAGTGCGGCAAGGGCTTCAGCCAGAGCTCCCACCTCATCCAGCACCGGCGGGTCCACACGGGCCAGAAACCCTACACCTGTGCCGAGTGTGGGAAGAGCTTCAGCCAGAGCTCCAACCTCCTCAAGCACCAGCGCATCCACACCGGGCTCAAACCCTACGTGTGCAGCGAGTGCGGAAAGATCTTCAGTGACAGCTCCACCTGCATCAAACACCAGCGTATGCACACGGGTGAACGGCCCTACAAGTGCCCAGCCTGCGGGAAAAGCTTCAGCCAACACTCCCACCTCCTTCAGCACCAGCGAGCCCACGACGGCATCCGGCCTTATGCCTGTGGGCAGTGTGGCAAACGTTTTGGGCAGAGCTCTGACCTCATTAACCATGCTCGTACCCACACTGGCGAGAAGCCTTACAAATGCAGCCAGTGTGGGCGGGGCTTCAGTGGCAACTCCAACCTCATCAAGCATACCCGCATCCACACCGGGGAGCAGCCATACCACTGCACCCGGTGTGGGGAAAGCTTTCGGTTCCAGCCCCAGCTGGTGCGCCACCAGAAGCACCATACAGAGTAGTTGGTGGGGAGGAGAAGGCCATGTGGACCATAGGCAGCTACCTGGTGGTGTTAGACACACAGCTGCTCCCTGGACACCTCATATGGGGTGTGAATTTCGGAGGAGGGAGCCTAAGAGCCTCTCCCTTTTTCTTCTGAGTAAACCTGTGAGCGCTGCCCAGGCCCTCAAGCAAAGAGAGAGGCTGCTACCGAACAAACAAGTGCATGTTCACTGCGGTGCGGTGGTTGTTCTGAGCCCCTCTTTTGGGGATGGGAAAAAGAAAGGTGCTTATATTGTAATGGTACGTTCAAGGCCAGAGAGGAGAACGTAGAGATGTCCCAAGGATCAGTGCCTTGTTCTTTTATTTCTAGTGGGGAGTGATTTTTATCCCAGTAAAAACCAGCTAAAATCTGTACCTGTTTTCCACACAAGCTGCCTGGGTTTTCCCTTGCAGTAAAGCCACAGCCTGGGATGATCACTCCCCTTAGAATCTGCATCTCCCAGTTGCTGGTGTTCTTGGTTTTAGGTGGTGTTAGCATCTATTTATTTTAAAACCCCACAGCCCCTGTGCTGGGTGCCTCTGCGGGCCCTGCTGATGCTCTGTTGGGGCCACATCTATGGAGGTATGGAGTGGTATTTTTGCTGGGTTGTATGGTTGTTAACTTGACAGTTCCACAAATTATGCTGCTGTCCTCAGCAGCACTTAAGTAAATTAACATCCTAATAGGTACTGCTCTCAGATTCTTGTTTAGGTGCTTTTGTGGGTGGCACTTTATGAATGTTTTTATAAAGCTTTTAAAAGTATTTAGGATGACTTTTTTAATTGTGATCTTCTAATTGTCAGTTGATGAATGGAAAAAGGATAACGTTTGAAAAATAAGCTATGTCAAACTTTGATTTTATATTAAATGTTAAATTTTCTTGCATAAAACTTTTTAAATCAAATGCTATGGTTTTGAGTCTTTAATGATTGCAAAGAGGTAATTGTGACACGGATTTCTAGAATGTCTGTGATATTTTTGCAAGTGGTTTTGACATCTTTAATAATGACTTTCTAAGGAATATGGGGGAGGCAGGATTCTGAGAAAGCAGAAGGAACTGACCTCTGTAGAGATCATCTTCACTTTGAGGAGGAGAATACTACTACTGGGAGTCTGTCCTTAAAAGGAATGCTAGCTCAGGCGACCGCTTGGTACGGGGGAGGAGAGAACTGGCAGTAATAACAAAGATGTTAATATCTCTAATGCGGAAGAACTCCCTATAACAAACGCGGTAGTGCGTACTGAAATGCCTGTTCCACCCACAGAGCCAAACAGGGGAAGAAATCACAGTGTGCTTTAGGCTAGAAAATGAAGCTATCAAATCTGCTGTAAAATTTTTATTTTCAGCACTGCATATAGGCCTAATGCTAACAATGAGCTTTCACTCGGAGGTGAGCTCCCAAATGGGGGATATCTGTAAGGGCAAAGAGAATATCCAGCTTGAAGAGCACAGGATCCCCAAGAAGCAGAAGGAATGTGACTGGAACTACTGGCTACATATCCATACCTCCCTCAGCCACCAACTGCTGTCGCAGAGGGCACAGCTTCACAGAATCATTAAGGTTGGAAGAGACCTTTAAGATCATCAACTCCAGCCATCAATCCACCACCACCATGCCCACTAAACCGTGTCCGGAAGTGCCACATCTACATGTTTCTTGAATGCTTCCAGCAATGGTGACCCCACCACCTCCCTGAGCAGCCTGTTCCAATGCTTGACCACTCTCTCGGTGAAGAAATTTTTCCTAATATCCAATCTAAACCTCCCCTGGCACAACTTGAGGCCATTTCCTCTCCTAGTGCTAGTTACTTGGCAGAAGAGACTAACACCCACCTCACCACAACACCCTTTCAGGTAGTTGTAGAGAGTGATAAGGTCTCCCCTCAGCCTCCTCTTCTCCAGACTGAACAACCCCAGTTCCCTCAGCTGCTGCTTGTAAGACTTGATCTCCAGACCCCTCACCAGCTTTGTTGCCCTTCTTTGGACACACTCCAGGACCTCAAGGTCCTTCTTGTAGTGAGGGGCCCAAAACTGAACACAGTATTCAAGGCATGGCCTCACCAGTGCCAAATACAGGGGCACAATCACTTCCCTACTCCTGCTGGCCACACTATTTCTGATACAGGCCAGGATGCTGTTGGCCTTCTTGGCCACCTGGGCACACTGCTGGTTCATATTCAGCCGGCTGTCAACCAGCACCCGCAGGTCCTTTTCCGCCGGGCAGCTCTCCAGCCACTCCTCCCCAAGCCTGTAGCCTTGCATGGGGTTTTTGTGACTGAAGTGCAGAACCTGGCAATTGGCCTTGTTCAGCCTCATACACTTTACCTCAGCCCATCAATCCAGCCTGTCCAGATCCCTCTGCAGAGCCCTGCTACCCTCCAGCAGATCAACACTCCCACCCAACTTGGTGTCATCTGCAAACTTACTGAGGGACCACTTTATCCCCTCATCCAGGTCATTGATAAAGATATTAAACAAGACCAGCCCCAGTACTGAGCCCAGGGGAACATCACTTGTGACCGGCCACCAATTGGATTTAACCTCATTCACCAAAACTCTCTGGGCTCGGCTGTCCAGCCAGTTCTTTACCCAGGGAAGAGTGCATTTGTCTAAGCCACAAGCTGCCAGTTTCTCCAGGAGGATGCTGTGGGAGACTGTGTCAAAGGCTTTACTGAATTCCAGGTAGACAACAACATCCACAGCCTTTCCCTCATCCACTGAGTCACCTGGTCATAGAAGGAGATCAGGTTGGTCAAGCAGGACCTGCCTCTCATGAACCCATGCTGGGTGGGCCTGATCCCTTGGTTGTCCTGCACACACCCTGTGAGCACCCTCAAGATGAACCACTCCATAATCTTCCCTGGTACCAAGGTCACACTGACAGGCCTGTAGTTCCCCAGAGCTTCATGCTTCATTGGCAACAGAGCTGGTTTAAGTCATTCGGTCTCACTCTACTCCCACCTTCTGCCCTAGAGCCTGAATGCGTACAACTGTGCTGAGTAACTGTTCGCGTGGCTGTGCCCTAAATCAGGTCCATAAGAT
The DNA here is from genome assembly GCF_964289735.1 of Phaethon aethereus. Classification (NCBI taxonomy): domain Eukaryota; kingdom Metazoa; phylum Chordata; class Aves; order Phaethontiformes; family Phaethontidae; genus Phaethon; species Phaethon aethereus. The sequence goes on along the minus strand of NC_138575.1, from coordinate 103,425,044 downwards.
GATCCGTGTTTTTTAAATGGTAGACTTTGGAGAGTTCATTTTAAACTGCATTAGTCCAGTCTGGACCACAGCCTCACAAGCAGCAGGGTACATACCACTGAGAGGCTTGGTGTCAGAGGAGAACAGGAAAAGAAAAAAAGGAAATAATGTGGCTAGTATTGCTGTTAGTTCCCAAGAAACACATCATTTAAGATGTTTGTTGCTTTTCTTCCTTTTTTTAAAAATGTTTCTAGGGAGGACTAGACCCAGAAAAGCCTGACAGATTGCCTTTATTGTTTCTGCATTCCCCCAGCCCCATCAGGAAGACCCCCATTGCCACAATACGGTGGAAACTGCAATTAATTTCTGTGGTGCCCTTGCTGCACACACTGTTACCAAAATATGTTTTTATTCTGAACGGTAGTTCTCCCCCATAAACTGGCTGAAAAGATGTCTCTTGTCTTGGAGTTGGAGTATCAGCCTATGAGTCTTCATACAGACACTGCTTCGAGGCATTGCACGCCCCTGTGCCTTCACACTGTTCACTCTTGCCACGACAAGCTGGGGCACTTAGCGCTCTCTCTGTTCGGTTGTTACAAACTCCTAGTTCAAAGCACATAGCATACAATTCAGCTTAATATATGGTTCCCTTACCTGGGGGCGGGGGGTAGGGGGAGAGCTAGGCAACAACATCTGAGGACATTTTCTGTTCTACACCTCTCATATTCTCTTTTAGTCATGCATATAGGTACAAGGAAGAATGGACCCTGGGCCATTTTGTGACCAGTCTCTTTCCAAGAAAGGCAACCAAAAACGCTGTGAGGACTCGCCAGTAACTCTGCTGCATGATTGGAGATCTCATGCTTGGAGATCTGGCTTTCATGTTCCAAAAATGCCAGGTTGCTATCTAACCAGACATGGCCCAGACCATGTGTTGGTTTTGGTGCACCTGTGCCCTCATCGCCCAGACACATAGCTCTTGCAGGGTGCTCTGATGGACAGCCTTGTTTCAACTGGTGGTCCTTCAGGAGCCACCAGAGGTACTGAATGTGGATGATTTCAAATGATTTTACTCCAGGATATAGCATAGAATGTAGTACACTAACATGCTATGCAGAGCAGATGATCAAGGACTGAGCACCCGGGTTCACTCACTGGGGCTTTATGACACACTGGTATAGACCTAACCTAAGAGCACTAATCAGCTGAGTAAGGTGATGGATATTCATGCAGCATTTCTGTGTTGCCACTTAATGTGTTGAAGCACACCAGCACGTCCCCCTTCATTTTGCTCCTGGGCTTGAATTCAGTGTTTATCTGCCGGCAGCTGTTTTCCTTTTCTCCTCCAGGCTCTGACTACCAGCTACCACACAAACACCGGTGTCCTCCTTCATTAGCTTAAACAGTTTGTCCAATATTTGGACCATGGATTCTTTCTGTTTTTCCCCCTAATAGGAACAAGTTTAATCATGAAATCAGTGTAATTGAGGTGCTCAAACAGGAAATCAGCTAAGCTTAACTGCAAGGGCTGCTTCTTAATTGATTTGCCTGCAAGTAAAGTTGAGCTTTTCACAGAAGTGCGTGGATCTCAGAGTAGGAAGCTACCCACACTCTTCCTTTCAAAGATCTTTGCAGTAGTACAAAGCTGTGTTACTGCTCTTTAAACACACTTTGAAATGTGTTCTGTGCATGCTGCACAAGCTCGAGTGTTGAACTTTTAGGCTTATAATTCAAGTCCTCTAAAACCCCTTCTTGTTGGGAGCTCTGTAACTCCAAACTCATTGATATGATGAGGGAAGTTGGGACACCTGGGAATTGTTTCAGCTACAATGCAGCATCTTTGCTTACTTAAGAAGCACCTCTCATCAGAATGACAGGCTGTCCATGGAGACCTCTTGATTACAGAGCTCTACTGCAGTAATTTTCTTTTTACAACTACTGACAAGAATCAGCCTGAGTTGCATCTTACTGAAACTGAGTGAAATTTTCCACTCAGGCACCATACTGGCCCGAACAGAAGGCAGCCTCAGATCTCTCTTCTTAGACGTGAAGATGAAAATTACTATATATAAATACATACTTCTATTTAAAAAAAAAACAAACACAACATAAACCAAAAAAACAACAACAAACCACATTTCACTCCCCCAGTACTACTTAAAACATACCTTAGGCTCCGAGTCTGCCCACACAAGTTCTGTCACTCTGGTCATCAGGTAGAGGCCTATCTGTGCATGGGAGCAAGTGCTCCCCTCTTGGTCTTAGCAGCTCCATTTGGCAAAGATGCAGGTTCCGCGCTGCATCAGTTGGTTCTGGCTGCTGGGGGTGCACAGTGCAGTCTCTGTAAATTGGCTACACTGGGATGCGTGCAGACTGTGTTTTTGCTAATTTGAGTAGTTTTACTTTCTCAGAAATCCTCAGCACTTGACTCTGCTGATAGTTTCAGCTCAAGGTGTCGGGGCTCCCAGTTCTAAAGAAAAAACATTCCAGGTACCAGGCCCACACATTCTTTCTGCATGCACTCAGTAGTAGTAGCCAAGTCCACGCAAGATTTGTAGGACCTGCATTTTAGGCAGGTATTCCTCAAACTTTAACTGCACAGGCTTACCCTTCAAAATCTAAGATTGCCAAAAACTTGAAAGAGAAATCCAGGAAGAGCTTATGTAGCTCAGGTAGTCTTCATTTTAGTAACCCCACCCTTTTTGCAGAATCTTACTGATCTGAAGATGAGAGAGGGGTTCCAGTTCCCCTCGTGGGGAATGCTAACAGGGGGCTGCTGTCAGCAGCAGGGCTGGGCTATGCCCTCCCCAGCAGGGCACAATCCCACAGCGCCAGAGGCTCCTGGGCACTTCTCTCCAGGCTGACTTGCTTTCACCCATACTTACCTCTACATCCTCCAGTCGGAGGTCCGTTTGCATGGACCACAAGCGTCTTTTCTGTGACTGTACATAGATTTAGTGGTGATAGAGAGATGCAGCGGCCCGTAAGAGGTAATGCCTTTAGCTATTTATGATAAAGTTTTACCTCCACCTTACTGGAGGGTAAAGTCCTTGCCAAAACTTGCAGTTCCAAGGTAAGCAGGACTGATACCTGCAGAAACACACTTTCTGGCTTTGCCAGGAAGCAGGGAACTTGAAGAAATTAATTTATTTAGTTAAATAGTTAATTCAATAGTTAAATAAATTAATCATTTAGTAGGCTTTTGAGTGTAAAATGCATCCAGCTGGAGCTCAAACTCTCACTACCCTGGAGTACCTATTCAGAAACAAGCGTGATGACTAATCTGTTGCTCAGAGAGAAGATGTGATAACTGGGACATGAAAATCACCAACACCTGCTCTAGAGGGGCTGATGGAAACAAACTTGAGACATAACCAGAAAGGATTTCTATCCTGCAGTGAGGACTAACTGAGAATGCTACACTTCCTGCAATAAGTGGTCCTGTAACACTTTTTAGGGAAATTTTTTTTCAGGCTCATTTCACTTAATTCAGAAATGGCCCTGCCTCACAACACCTGTACCTAACAGCCAAGAGCTCTGGACTAACTGGGTCTGGACATAGAAGAGCCTTACCTGTACAAGGGGTAACCAGAAGTTACTGTGGGAGTTGTAGGGGCACCTCTGGCTGCTACCTCACTAGCATAAACATTTCCCCAGCCAGAAGCAGCTTCCCACAGAGCTGGGTGATGGCTCGGTATTTCTGTTGTCATGTCCGCCTTGCCTCCATTTGCCTTCAAGGTACGGGCACCTCTCCTGCTTCTCGTAGGTTTGGGAATTTCTTCGTTTCGGGGGTGCTGAGGGCAGGAGGGAGGAATAAAGAGGCCCAAAGAAACACTGAGCACCTTCACAAATAAAGATAAAAAAAACAACTTAAAAAAAAAAAAAGAAAGAAAAAGGATTCATGACGATTTTCAGAGGCAAGTGTTCAGCTTAGAGAGCTTTAACGCTACACGCCCCATTCGATCGGCCTTTCGCCAGACCTCCGACCCGCCCTCACGGCCTGCCGCGGGGCGTTCCCGCCCGTCCCCACACTCCGCGCGCGCGCGGCGGCCGTTAGCGCGCGTTGCTGTTACTCCGCGTTGCCGTTCCCGCGCGGCAAGCGGGCGGGCAGGCCGCCAGGGGGCGCCCGTCCACAGGCGGCGCCGGAGGAGGGGCGCTGCCCGGGCCACCGCCAGCCTGTGACGGGGCGATTAAAACTAAGCGGGACGGCCCGGGTGGGTCAGGGAGCTCCTCTGGGCGAAGCAGGAGCTGAAGCGACTCTCCCCGCTCCTCTCCCTAGCTGGGAAGGCGGGTGGTCGTGGTGGTAGGAGGAGGTAGAAGGTGTTGTTTCGGGTTACCTGGGGGAGTTCCCCCAGCACTGAGATGCTGTGCTCCAAGCTGAGGGGCCTGGAGGGTCTCCAAGGGGGCTTGCTTCCATGGTATTTTTGGCCCAGGTGCCACGGCTGTTGACTTAGTAGGGTTGGACGGGACTCTGAGCAACCTGATCTAGTTGCAGATGTTCCTGCTCACTGCAGGGGGGTTGGACTAGATGGCCTTTGAAGGTCCCTTCCAACCCAAATCTATGATTCTATGAATGCGAGGATCAAGACTGGGTTATAACACTTGTATGTGGTTGCATATTTGCCATAGGTATAAAGCTGGGGTGTTAGTTCAGCGCAGATCTAGAAAACTTGAGTGGGGTTGTGATGCAGGATGGCATTTGGGAGAGGCATCCAGAGCGGGGCTGAGCTCGCTGGAACTTGACCAGCATTGCCCTAGGAAACAGGTGGCCCTGGACTGCTTCCCTTTCCGCAGGGATCCCACGCCAAGGGATGACGCACTCTGCACAGGGAAATACAGACCGAAGCTGGGAGCTGCATGCACTTCTCCTGCACCTGATGGCTTATAATGCCTGGAGGATATGGATTTAAATGTGTAAATGCTGTTCAGATTACATCTGCAAACAGTGTGAGAGTCCACATGTGTTATTTATAACATGGAGATGGGATCTGAATGAAGTTACTTGTTTATGAGAGAGGAAAAATATCAGTCTAGAGTACTGATGCAGTACTCTAAGACATAAGCACAAAGGGGTCAAACTGCCAAAAGGAAAGATGATGTCTGTAGAAAAAAGATGAAGGTTTCCCAATAAAATCCACAGGGGGAAAAAAGTTTTTAGGTCTGCAAAACCAGGGGAGAGTTTCTCCTTTCTGTGAAGTAGTGTGGCTCCATGTGGTACTTCTAGGGATTTCTTGCGGGAAAGGGGGCTGGGCAGAATGTGCTCCTATATGTTACCCTGTGAGCTAGGTATGAAATTTATGAAGGGGTCTGCTGCTTCACTGGAAAATGTTTGGTTTATCATCCATTAATCAAAAAAAGAGTTGAAAACTGCTCATATGAACTGCTCATTTCTTAGCAAAAAGTGGGAAAATTGTTTGCCTGCAGGATAATAAAAAGGCAGATTGGCGGCAGCTTTTCCTGCTTTTATTCTCCATGGTGACAACTCAAAAGTGACAGCTTTGAAACTGCAAGCATGGCAAATGTATAATGTTTGGTAATTGGGGATGAGGATGTGTCCCAAAAAGCTACAAAAGTGTGGTATTTTCATTACACAGAGTATTGTTATGTCCTTTGCCCCGCCCCCCCATTTTTAAAATAAGTTAATTACAGGAAAGAAGGGCAATATAAGTAAAATAACAACAGCTGAGTACAGCAAAGAAAGCCACCCACTCATTGCATAATGGGCGAAAATGGCTGTTGCAGGTGAGCAACAGCTGCAGGAAAAAAAAAACCAAAAAAACCCAAACAAAACCCAGCTCATTGATGAACAGCAAGAGGACTATAGCCCTGGGCTGGGGCTTTCGACTGAGTCTATGAAAAGTCAGTAACAGCGGGTGCTGAGCTCCCACCCCAGAGCCTCCAGGATGTAGCTTGTACAAAGAGAACTGAAGATGAGCCCATGGTGGGCGCAGCGCTGGTGTTCTGTGGACTGTTTGGCTGGGACAGGGATGCACAAGAGGCTCCTCTCACCTCCGAGTTTGTTTTGGTGTTTGGGGCACAGTGGGTATGTTGTTCTCAGAGCACTAGTAGACCCTTGGCAGAAAAAAATACATTTTTCTATGTAAAATGAGCAGGTGTGGTGGAGAGCCACCACCAGGAATTAGGGATTAAAACCTCACCATTTCCTTGAACCAAATTTTGCTATTAAAATGAGCCTGTCAACTTTTAATTCATACTTTTAAACTCAAATGTTAACTAATAGCATCTTGGAATCCCATTTGCTTTCTATGACTCATTAAATGCTGCTTCTCTCTGACACTGCTTTCACCAAGGACAATGAAAACTGAATGCGTTTGCTTCTGTTGTTTGCACTTCAGAGCTCTGACTGCAGCTGCCCTGGGGTTGAAAAAAATACTTACTCGTTCTGAAATTACGTCCAGCTTTAATTTTTAAAATGTTTCCAGTAACATCCCTGCTTGGGCTTGAGAGAATATCTGGAGGGCTTGGGGGTTTGTTTTGTGTATTCTGTAATTTTTGCTTTTATGGGGGGTAAAAATGTCTTTTTACAAAATGCTACTCACTCTACATCTAAATTGACCGGAACCCCTAGGCACAATGCTGAAGGTTAACTGGAAATAGCCAAGGAGAGCAGAGGGGTCAGAGCGGGATTACAGGCATGACAAAAAAATGACAGGCAGAAAGGGAGAGGAGGTGAAGGTCTCTCCTGGCAAAGGACCTCCGAGCAGGCAGGGGCGAATGTCAAAAAGCAATTATAAAGGTCACAAGGGAATTCATATGGGAATCATGGCAGATTCATTCCTTCAGTATTTGCTAACTTTATTCTTATGATTTTTCTGTTTCTAATGCCTGGGAATCCAGCTAGCAATTTTAAGATCGTATCAAAATGATAGCTGTCCTGCCACATCACGTAACGGATCTCTCTTCTGATCTCCCAGGCAATGGAAAAGGGGCTTCAGGAGCCCCAAGTGGCACGGAGGGTGGTTTCAACATCACAGCTGTCGTAGAAAGCATGTGTGGCCAGTATAGCCAAATGGAGATGCTGTACCAGAGACTTCTGGAGTCATGGGGTCAGATCTGCAGCATCTGGCTTATGCCAAAGGTCTCTCTGCTCCTGGACCCAGTCAAGAAATGAGCTAAAGCCCCTTTAGCTTCTGTTTCCACATGTCCCAAACCCTGTACTTAGTGACACAGAACAGATCCTCACCCACAACCCTGTGTGAAAGTTCCCTGGAGAAAATGGAAGATAGCTCCAAGCGATTTCTCAGCAAGGCCATCTCCACGACATCAAATTTATTTTCAGAATAGCCCGGGCATGAGAACTGCGGTGTTGTATTTATGTACCTGTAACAGTCTGTGGTTATGTTTGACTTCTGAAATGCTTTGTGATTGCTCCCTCTCTGGGATCTGTATTTGTACAGCCCAGGGGCTGTGCTGCATTTCTTCAGAGAAGCTTTGGGAGGGACCTTGGGTCAAAAGAGAGATAGTCCTCTTTGAGTATACAGAGGGTTAGCAGTTTCTTTGCTCAAGGCAACCTGGAACTGTAGGCAACTTGACCAAGAAAAGCTCTTCTGCGCAATGTCAGAACACCTCGTTACGAGAGGAAGCTGGTCATACCCCAGTGGTGGCATCTGTATGTGATTACCTCTCCTGAAATATTTTTCAGAAGGCCCTGAGGATGCCCTTTCTCTCCTCCCTGCAAAAGGGAGTAAATCCCATCTTGCAATGTCTGCTACTTTCTTTGCTATTCTCTCCCACAAATTTCTCCGGCCAGTTTTAGGGAAGTCTCTGGAGAATACGGGCACATAAAAGTGTCTTTGGTGATTGCAAAACCATTTGCCTTATTTCTGTTACAGGTGAACTGGTGTTGCCCACCTGGAGGGGGCTGCTTGGCAAAGGTTGGGAAAGCAGTGTAACTGCTGATCCACACAGCAGCAGGGACCCAGAGTCACAGGCCAGAATGAAAGGCACGATTCAGTGACCTACAGAGGGACCCAGGGATCACAGCAGGAGCTGGGACCTCTCAGGGAAGCTCGGCACACACCGCTGCCAATGCTGCCTGCAGGGAAGGTGAGGTGGGCCTGGTGCACGCTGCTGATGGTCGTTATTTCTGACCTACTAATAGCAATGAAGACTAGGATGCTTACAGCTCCAGTCTCCTATGTTGTATGCCAGCAGAAAGACCTGAATAGTTCTGGCTGCCTGTCTCAGGTGATCTGCGTTGGAGTTTTTCAAAATTTGTCAGTATTCAAAGTGCTGGTTTTCTTAATTTTCCACTTCAGTGGAAATGGAGTGGTCTGAGGATATTCACACTGAAGCCACCCCCTGGAATTTTCACAGTGTACTTTAAAGGAATAATGGGATTGTTGAGAAGTTATTACCATTGGTATTTATTTTCTCATTCCATTATGTCAAAACTTTTTTCAGTAGCCCAGATCACATTTTCAGCACCACAGACGTATTTAACACTGATGCTTGATCCTGCTGTGGCTCTAAGGGGTTTTGTTTTTGTTTGTTTGTTTGTTTTTTTACAGGATTAACTCATCATCTCAGTTGTCTTCTTAGCAAGTTGCTGTTGTGATGCTTCATTTTAAGGCCACAAAACCATCCGTGTACTTGACATGACCCAGACATTCATATCCTGTATGAAAAGGATTTTAATTTTATGCCAGCAATAAAAATCGATCACTGGAAAATTTATAATTTGAGAACCCATAATAATCACTCATTATTTTCCAGTGCCAGCATCCTGCAGGTGTTCTGAAAGATGGTGCAGACACAAACCATTGCTTCTTCTCAGAAACAAGAGGCTCCTCTCAGCCTCTCCATCAGCCTCTGGCCCCCCCCTCCTGTCTGCTGCAAGAGTCATGGGTCATTAGGGTTGTGTAGCTATAGAGATGGAAGCCCTCACTTTTTGATTTGGTCCATTTGGTGCTGCTGCAGACACATTTCTAATGGGAAAAATAAAGATGGCCTGAGGACAGACACTATCAGTAATGGAAAATTCCTTCAGATTTGTAGAGGGAGATATGAAATCTAAAATTTTAGAGCAAAGGCAGAGCTAACTGGTGGGTGCTGCCCAGATCTGACTTCAGGGGATTAAGACCTGCTCTTTTTTTTTTTTTTGAGGCTGAAATTTTTAGCAGCTGGTAAAACTCTCAGAAATCACTAGTCATAAAATCTTCAATACTTTTCCAGGTACTTGGATTCAAAAGAAATGTTGGACAGTCCTTATGACAGTTGTTTCTACAATTAAAATAGTTTTCTTAAGAGAATTAGCTTGCAACTACTTATTTTTAAGTTAGATACATAAATGGTAACTTCCTACACATGGTGTACAAATGCCCTGAAGTACCAGCATCGAGCAAACAAACCTGATTCAAATAAATGAGGGGAAGGCTTGTATTTTTAATACACACAACTCATTCCTGAGGGCACGATCAAGTAAACTACAATGACTGAGATGAGCAGACAGAACTGAAATGAGGAGACTGTGATGCTGTGGCTTTCAGTATGATATAAAAGATACAGGTATTCAGAGACTGTTAAATCACTGCTTTGGCCCCTTTCTGACATAGTCATTGTTGCAGATGAACTTTCAAATTTCTAGGTAAAATGTTTCCTGGGTCTGCTGGACATCTGATGGAAAAGACAGCAGGCTAAACTCCCTCAAAATTTGTGGCATAGGTGTTCCCAAGGTTTTCAGACTAACAAAACATCAACATTTCTTGCTGCTAGTATCATCGTATGTCAGGGATGAAATGTTTAATTTAAAATAACATGTAGTGTAGCTCTGTAGACTTCTCAAGGCCATCAAGACCTCAGATGGCAACCACCTGCCTACCTCATTAACTGTGCTGTGATTTTCCTAGGAACATACACTAAAGATGAGAAAAGATGAAAATACTTAAAATTTAGTCTCTCCAGCCGTAATACAAGTAGATGCAGTTGGTATGTAGCTGGCAAACGTAGTTGCTAAGCCACTCTCCCTATCTGAAGAGTCACGGCAGTCAGGCAAAGTCTCCAGTGACAGGGGAAGAGGGGAAACATCACACCCATTTTAAAAAAAAAAAGGTAAAAAGGAGGACCCTAGTAACTACCAAGCAGTCAGCCTCACCTTTGTGCCTGGTAAAATCATGGAACCAATCCTCCTGAAAGCTATGTCAAGCCATTTGGATAGCAGGGTGGTGATTCGAGACAGCTAGCATGGCTTCCCAAAGTGCAAGTCCGGCCTATCTGATGGTCATCTACAACGGAGTGACTCTGTTGGTGGATAAGGGGAAGAGCAACTGACGTCGTCTACCTTGACTTCCACAAGGCCTTTGACATGGTCCCACACAACATCCTTGTCACTAAATTGGAGAGATATGGGTTTGATGGATGGACTATGCAATTGATAAGGAAGTGCCTGGATGGCCACATCCAAAGAGTTGCATGCAGTCAATGTCTCAATGTCCAAATGGAGATCAGTACCAAGTGGCGCCCCTCAGGGGTCCGTATTGGAACCGATACTGTTCAGTCTTTATTAATGATGGACAGTGGGACTGAGTGCACCCTCAGCAAGTTTGCAGATGACACCAAGCTGAGTGGTGCGGTTGACATGCCTGAGGGACCAGATGCCATCCAGAGGGACCTGGACAAGCTCGAGGAATGAGAACATGTGAACCTCACGAGGTTCAACAAAGCCAAGAAGCAGGGTCCTGCACATAAGTTGGGGCAACCCCTGGTATCAGTACATGCTGGGGGATGAAGGGATTGAGAGCAGCCCTGCTGAGAAGAACTTGGGGGTACTGGTGGACGAAAAGCTGGACATGAGCCGGCAATGTGCGCTCACAGCCCAGAAGGCCAACCATATCCTGGGCTGCATCAAAAGCAGGTTGAGGGAGGTGATTCTGCCCCTCTGCTCCGCTCTGGTGAGACCCCACCTGGAGTCCCGCATCCAGCTCTGGAGCCCTCAGCACAGGAAAGACATGGACTTGTTGGAGAGGGTCCAGAGGAGGAACACAAAAGTGATCAGAGGGCTGGAATACCTCTCCTGTGAGGACAGGCTGAGAGAGTTGGGGTTGTTCAGTCTGGGGAAGAGAAGGCTCCAGGGAGACCTTATTGCAGCCATCCAGTAATTAAAGGGGGCTTATAAGAAAGACTGAGAGACTTTTTACCAGGGGCAATGGTTTTAAACAAAAGAGGGTAGATCTGGATTAGGTAAAAGGAAGACATTTTTTAAAACAAGGGTGGTGAGACACTGGAACAGGTTGCTCAGAAAAGTCACGGATGTCACATCATTGGAAATTTTCAAGGTCAGGATGGCTGGAGCTTTGAGAAGCCTGAGATAGTGGAAGATGTCTCTGCCCATGGGCAGGGGGTTGGAACTAGATGACCTTTAAAGGTCCTTCCTGCCCAAACCATTCTGTGACTCCATGATCGTATGCCCCTGCAGGCTAGTCCTTCTCTGGCCAAGAAGACACAGGGCTGGGATTTCCAAAATTACATTCATTGCTAGGGGAGCATGGGAGAAGAAAGCCATCCTTTCATCACTTCACCTTCTAGCATAGAAACTGCACTGTCATCAAATCCATGGAGATTATCCTTCCTCCATGAAATGACAGATTCATTTCTGTATTATTCCTTTGCCTAATAATATGGCAAAGGAGTAATACAGAAATGAATCTGTCATTTTTATGGAGAAGTGCAGTGATGTTAATAAAACTCGCGTTCGAAACAGTATTGCTAGAGTGAGCACCTGAGGCCAGACAGCTCTCCAAGTTTCCAGAGTAACAAGAGAAATGGCATTTCAGAGGCTGACAATGCCCATAACACAAGAGGGCACTAAGTTTTTTCTAGGCATAATAGGGATCAGGATGCTGGACCTTAAAATGTTCCCATCATCCTCCTTCACATTATAATTTTAGCAGCTCAAAATTAAAGAAATGACTGCATACCCTATGAAAACCAGAGTGTCGGGCTTCCAGATGGTGTGAAGCACTCACTTCTAAATTCAGCTGTTCCGGAGACAACGGCCACTAAAACCATGCCACAACTGACGTGAATGAAATGGTCATTAAGTGAAAAAGGTGACTTTCAAAGGTTGTGTTCGCCCACAGCGTTCTTTTTCCATTGCTGTTACTGCTCTCTTCAATGTCTGGGAACAATGACCAGAAAGGAGTAATACCAGTAGCACATGGATGAATGACGATCTGCAGCTGCCCTCTCACTGAGACTTTCCCCGTTTTGCCGCTTTAAAACAAAAGGGCCACTCACTGGGCAGAAGTGTCTGGTGGTGCTGGAAGCAGAGCGCCGGCAAGGCTAGAACACTGCTTATCATATGGTGGAGTAGATATTCTATCTTTAAGTTCTACAGGGTCACAGCTCAGCTGCAACAAAATGCAACTGTATCAAAACAAATCACAGCTGGGGATGGGGGAAAAAATACATCATGCTCTCATCACAATAAAAGCTACTTGGATCCACTTTCAAAACAATACATCAATCTCACCTGCAACTCTCATCACACAATGAACAGAACTAAATATATTGAACAAACCAGCCCATAATTGTGTCTCTCTCTCTCTCTGTTCAGCCCTTGCCAAAGTAACACCTCATCAGTCCTTTTCTACAGTGTCTGAAAGGATGGAGATTTTCTTTCACAATTTAGGGCCCGATCAGCTGGAGGCAGTCTGCAGAACAAGGCCTCCTCCCACCATGGGGATGTTACAGAAAAGGTTCTCAGTTTAAGTATGGAGGCAGTATTTAATCCAAACAGAGAACTGAGGAGACAGAGAGAGCAAGAGGTATACACCCAGGCCTCTCGCTGCACATCAGACAGGGCAAGAGGCACGAAGGCAGCCTCGCTTGTAGTTCAGGGCTCCAGGGACAGTAGGGAGGTGGCTGCCTTCCAGCGAGGCTGGAGGGCACTGGAAAGCAGGGTGCCAAAGACAGCCCTGGCCTCATTCTCCTGGCAGACTCCCAGAGTCTCTGAGATTGAGTGCTGTTCATGGGAGTCTGTCTCTTACAGAGACCTCTGCTCCCCCGATGAAACGGTTGAAACAAAGATTCCATGGCTGGTGGCTGCGAAGATTCACTGAGGCCTGCCTTGCTTGTTGCTCTGCATCTTTTCCACTGCAGTCACCTCACGGTACCCAGCCCTTCAACATGACATGTCTACCGACAACTTCAAACCACAAGGGACATCCTTGTTGGGAAATCATTCTGAGAGGAAAGAAAGAAGAGAAATGTCAACAGGAAACCACCCACGGAATGGACAGAGACAGATGTAGCTTTGACAGAGACACAATCAAATGGCAACAAGCCTTGTCCGCTCGCACCCGTCCTCTCTCACACGTGCCACTTAAGCTCAGGCCTAACAACAGCCAAGCTGCTCTAGCACAAGGTCTCCCCCATGGAACAAACTTCAGCCAGCTCCCCTTCCCCAACAACCATACACTCACCAGTCCGCACTAGACTGTGGCAGGATGTTTCGCACTGGCTGGTATCCTGTGTGAGGAATGCCTTTGGCATGCATGGCCTGCACACACACCCATGGGCATGCACCCACAGAAGTCTGTCATCTCACCCCTTTCAGAAAGACCTGAGGTCTCTTACACCATGCTTTGCTACTAGCCCTGTCCCAGTCCAGAAGAACAGAACCTCTCAACGCTTCCTTAACAAGGATCAAGGCCAAAGTCCTGTAATTTCTGTAAGCCCTGGGTAAGCTCCCTTCCCTACCATGACCCTCCTAAACCCTGGATGAACTCCCACTTCCTTAGATCACCAGGCCACAGATGCCAAAAACATCCTTTACCTCCCCAGTCCCAGGCACAGCTGTCTCTGCCCTCCACCATGGGGTCCTGTGTAGGAGCTATTTCCCTTTCTGGCCTCCTACACCCACAGTGACTGCCCTCTTCCCACAGTCACTCCCCTTACCTGGGGTTCCCCCAACTCGGACTCCGGGCTCTACCCTCCCGGAGAGCCCCCCTGCCCCTAAACTCTGGTTAGTAACCCCTGCCTGGTGGCTCCCTGCTCAGCCTATTTGGACCAGGAACACCAAACATGGCCTCACTGTTTTCTTGGGGTCCTTTTTCCTCTTCTTGTCAGAGGCGTTGAGGTAGGCCTGCTCCCTGGCCCTATATGAAGGGCCTCGGCTCAGCTCCCTCTCACTGTAGGGGGGCAGGGTGTCCTCCCCTTCCTCCTGCTGAGGCGGTGGTGGTGGCTGCTGTGGCTGCTGCTGCGACTTCTCGGCTTTGTAGGTAGAGGGTGGTGACCAGGCATAGTATGTTCCCCCTCCTCTCTGGCTGGGCTGCGAGCTCAGCTTTGAGGGGGTTTCACTGTGGTCACCGCTCTCATCGTAGCTCCGGGATTTCCTCTCCAAGACGCTGCTGAGGTAGGAGTGATCGTATTTCTGGCTCCCTCCAGGCGTCCGGCTCACCAGCCTAGGCAGGTGCTTCTCCTCATGGGCCCGTCTCCGGGGTGGGCTGTATGACCAGCCCCGATCCAAGTCCGTCAGCGGCTCTCGATTCCCTCTGCTGCGCTTGGTGTAGTACTCCTCCATGGAGCTATCCTGGTGGGGCAGCCCTCCGCCGCGGCCACCATGCGACTCTGACCGCTCGAAACGCCGAGTTTCCTGGCTGTCTGCCCGCCGGGTCCGCTGGCTGTAGGACTCCGCAAAGGCTGCCAGCTCGTCCATAGAGACGGCTGGCACTCCCACAGAGAAACTCTTGCGGGACAACATCTCGGACTTGGACCTCTGCTGGCTGCAGGAGGGAAGAGGTAGCATTAGAGGGCAGGATTCAGCGATGCTCACCCCCCTGGCTGCTTCTGCAGACAAGGGAGGGGAACAGGGACTCCTGGGGCACGAATCATCTGACCCATCAGCACCCCTGACCTGTAGGAAGAGATGTATCACATCCCCGAAATCCCTGCTTCTCTCTGCTGACTGTAAAGGCAGCTTAGCTCGGCCTCTACATGTCTAACATTACCCAGGATTAACCCCGGAGTGCACCTCCTTTGTCCTCCAGTATGCAGGGCTGGACTTGCTTGGCCCTAAAGCTTGTAGGTGTATGTCCTGCTGGGAAAACCCAAGAACCTGGCTATAGAACTCATAGGAGTGCAATTCTGAAGCAGGTTTAAAGGGACTGAACTGACACAACAGCCCTCTACTGAGGGAAGGAAATCCCTGCCATGGCTTTTGGGAGACTGCCCTGCAGGTACGTGAGGGAAGGATGTGATGTGTCCCTTCCAGGCACCAGATTGCCAGGCCTGGAGTACAGCTCTTCCTGCACCAAAGCACCAGGGTGCGACTCCTAGTAAGGGCACCAGCACTGAGAAGTGCTGGAGGGATCAGGTACAAATCTCAAGAGAGCACTTTGGGAAGGGCGGCTTGGTCTCCTGTTTACCTTTACATCACACCTGGAATGGGGCTGGTACCTAGCTTTGCCCAGCTAAGTAGTCATCAGCAGACTTTAGGGAATCAGATTGATTCTGACCTCATCTAATGAAATCTCCAGTTTTCCTGTTTCTCTCTAACCCCTCTGTCCTGCTAAGGAGAACCAGAGCAGCAGGAAATGGAGAAGAGCTACCAGTCCATCCGCCCCTTCTCCTTTCTTTGCTACATTGCCAGATACAGCTGCCTCCCAACACAGCACTCCTCACCTGTGCCGGAAACTGTCCCGCTCATCTCTGTAATCGGACACAGCCTGTGATCTTGATGTGCTGCCCCCGCCAATCACTCCTGCCCAGTATTCGGCATCGCCATCCAGGTCCCCCGCAGGAGGCAGAGGTTTCCTTCGTGCCTGGCGGTAGGGCTGCCGGAAGTTCAAATCCTCCTCGTGCAAAGAGCTGAGTTCAGAGATAGTGTTGTTATCTGCAGGGGAGGTTGCAGAAAAGAAATGAGACAGGCATCACCTGATAGCATGCATGAGCAGGGAGAAGAGGACACAAAGGCTGTGGTGAGCCCAGCTGCAGCTTTTTCAGAAAGAAGCTGAGCTGCTCTCTGTTAGAAAAAAAACAAAATGGAATCCAAGGCCCTTCTCCAAACCCTTGACTGATCCTGCCCAAGACTCCTGGGGCTCAATTTGGACATAGAGCTGCTGTCAGAGCTACGAGTCTTCTGAACTGGTAGCTGGCAACCAGGTGCAATACTCTGAGGGTACCACAAATGGCATCAGATGCCTGTGTTCAGACAACTGAGTTCAGCCTTCGTGCAGAAATGCCCCCTCAGCCATGCTTCAGTAACACGTGAGCTCCCTGCCCTCCTGAGGTGGGCACTGCACTTGGGGGTGGAACACCATCACACCAGTTGTGCTACCTCCTCCTTCCCTGGTGTGAGACAGGCTGGCTCTGGATTTGGCCTGACTTGCCCAGCTAAAACAAAAACAACCCCCTCAAAAAAAGATGAAGAAAAAAGTAGAGACTGTCTGAATCACTGTCAGTCTCTACCCCGTCAAGCACATTGACATCTGGAGGCCTGACATACCAATCTGGAGAGGTCTTTTTATAGTAAATCTTGTGGGTGGAGAAGAAAGTGTGCTCAGCAATGACTGTTTTAGAAGTACATACAGTTTGTTAGTTACGCCTAATCAGTACAGAGCTTTCATGTAGTGTCATTCCCTAAAGCCCTTACCTTCATTGATTTGCAGGGTCTCACGCGCCTGTTTCAAATGAGCCTCTACCAGTGCCTAACATGGGTTAGCTCTGCGTGAGTCGGATGCTACCCGGAGGAACTGAGACCCCAGCCTGCTGCTGTCCTCTGCACAGAACAGCCAGAGGACATAAAGCAGCACTGCAAGCCCTCTTCATGCACACCCCTTGTCCCCCCACTGCACCTCTGTCTCCTAACATGGAAAGGTCCTCACTTGGGTTTGTATCCTGACACATATTAAGTGCAGCCTCAGCCTTTATTTAGGGAAATACAGCTTGTAAGAGGCTATCGGAAGACAGTGAGGAGTTCCACACAGCTCAGTTCTGAGTTTGCATCATGTCCCAACTCACCACCTCCCTCCCCTTCGTTTGCTGTTGTCTGACTGCCAAGCTGTCCATACTGATGTGCGTAACACCTCTGATCTTATGTTGACCAGCACCACAAAACCTGACAATCCCCTGGTTTCTTGAATCTTTCTTATAGTCCCTGCTCCTTCCTCAGGGCAACAGTCACTCCAAACTACCCTTCTGCATCCTTCGAACCACACCGTGGTCATTGCAGCCCACAAAACATGCTTTCAACAAAATCATCCCTCTCCTATTTTTCCATGCTGGGGATTTACAGGCAGCACACTGTAAGACACATAGAAATTGTGAGGACAGTATCCCAGCTATTATCACACCACAGGCTGTAGAAGGCATGAGCACGGACTTGGCTTTTCAGATGCTGATGATCCAAAAGTTTAATTATCCGAGTGGACAATTTTCATGAGCATTTGAATCTCCCACACTTTGTTTGTTCTAATTAAGGATGATTAGGTAAGCAGCAGATCTTTAAAATCAGAATATACCTGTAGATGCCTAAAATCTAGACTTTATCTGCACCAAATACCATATCCTGGACATCATATCCTAGAGGCTGGTTCTGAGGCAAAGCCAGTGAACTTTTTAACTACGAATTTGCAGTCTTTTTCAGGCCAGTGGGAGAGCGGGGGGAAGAAAATCAAATCATGCTTGCTCCTCACATCGTTCTCGCATCCTCCTAGCTGGGTCAAACTGAGCCAGTTCTTTCTCGACATAGTACAGCACCTTCATGGAGTCCCTTTCCTTGTCAGTCTGGATCCTGTACCCTTTGCGCACTGCTGGGGAGAAAAGAAAAGCATCAGAGGAAAACACATTTAAATCCAAGAAGGCTTGCAGACAATATTGCCGCTGTAGTTGAGTTCACGTCTGCAGGCAGGTAGGCTGTGTCTTCCAAAACAGAGTGAGTCAATCCTTGCTTTAGAAGAAATTTGTCTATAACGTGGGATGCGAAGTTGTGAGCAGCTGCATCACTTATGAAGTTTGCAGTAACAGCAAAAATGGTTTGGAAATGCCCAATCTGTACAACCAAATGCATCAAGTGGTGTCATCGCCACAGAGTGATTCCACCTCCCACAGAGGATGGCAGAGAGAAAAGCAGCACTCATTTCCCCTTCCTCAGCACTACAGAAAGAATTCGTCATGGTATGGGAGAAGCAGTCCCAAAAGATCAGGCTTACTCTACGCAGCATGAGCCGTAAGCTCCCAGTCTGCAGAGGAAGCAGGTGGCTGAGCATTTGGGAGCTGTCACTCTACAGGACCACTTCACCCTCCCATCCCTATGAATTCTGCTCACACAGGTTGAAAAGCATGTGCTATGAGAAGCTCCAGAGAATACAGAAGGAAACACAGAAAGTCCCACAAAGCACATCACATTGCTTTGAGACTTACACCGAATCCAATGATGGGGCCAATCAGGTCACTGGGTAACTCCGAAACTGCCTGCTCTGGCATTCTTTACATGCTTTATTTTACAGAAAAGGTATGTCTTATACATCAAGTGCTTGACTCCTAGCGTTACTCCATTTGCAGGGGAAGTCTGGACAGTTTTTTTGGCTTTTCCACATTCCTGCATGCACAAAAGAAGCCCCTACACACCTGGAGCCATAGCAGCTCTACCTCTGGCAGGCTGGCGCCATGCACACTTTACCTGCTAACCCTACAAAGAGCCTGACTACCTCAAGGCAGGTCTATAGTCAGCAAGCAGAGAACTCCACCTACCAGGACTCTGAAGAAAATAAGGCTTTTATAGCAGATTATTTAAGAAAGGTCTCAGCCTGAGGCTATTTCAAGACTGACAGAAACACAGGTTTAAGTACAAAAAAGGACTACAACCCTCAAATCCAGCCTCAAAGAACCGTTGGGAGGACAATTCACTTAGCACTACAAAATGGTGCCTGTCTGCCTTGCATGAGGGTAATCTGTTCCCTTGTGTGAATACTGCAGTGTTGCATGAGCACTCCTCTTGTAGCATGATTTAAATACTTGGACGGTGGTTTTGAGCCAACCTGTTCTTTCTGTTTTATCCCACACCCCAATACATCAAACTACAAATATATGCGTTTGGTAGTACGTTGCATAGGATGCACCGTGTGGGCTGAACAAGGACTTGGCAGAGGTATTCTTAGGCACCTTCTGTCCTAAACTGCTGTGCATGTGTCTGTGCACTATTAAATAACCATGATCTGCTTCAGAAACGGCTGTGCCATAGAAATGGGTAGAATGATTCCTGTAATAATGCCACAAATTGCTTCAGGAGGAAAGTGCTTTACTGTGGGTTTTGACTGTGCACATGTAAGGTAAGTAACTACATTCTGAAATACTACTTTCCGTACCTGTACTTGGGGAAAGGTATTAGATGTTAAAACATAGTATGGGTCTATCAGGGTCTGCTTTCAACATGTTTCCAGACAGCTCAGCTGAAAGCAGTCTGGAATTTTGCTGTGGTTTATTATCCCCACGAATGTGTGCACGATGACTGCAAATGCATATAGTGATTTACAGAACAGAAGGAACCCTGCTTCTGCCTTCCAAAGCAGAAGACCAACACACCTCCATGAGTGAGACTGCTGCTATAAAGAGGGGCCAGACTGACTGGCCTCAGAAGCAATGACTCCTCCTACGCTGCATGAGCAACAGCAAGGCGTTGTTCTCCACCACTTCATCATGACTGACCTGTCTGGTACCTTGCCAGGAAAAAGGCCCCTTGCTATTCTTTCTTCTGATGCATCTACTAGGAGCAAAACTAAGCTACGATCTCATTTATACACAGGCCAGCAAACGACCAGCTGGAAATGACTCTGACCTACCAATAACCTTTGGGGAACCTCAACAGGCAGCTTCCAGACTCTGCCTCCACAGAGCCACTACTCATGCTGAAGCTGTGCCAAGTATCTATTTGGGCAACATCTATAGTTCCTGGAACTGATGGAGAATTAGCTAGGCTTCATGCTCAACTTGCTATTGCAGCTGTGTATCAAAAGGAAAATTAATTTCTCAGTTAATTCTATAAGCATCTAGAAATTAACTTTGGAATTAAATCTGCAAAGATGATGTGAAGAGCTCATAAAAAGTATTTTCCATTATAGATAAAGCATATTTTGTCTCAACGTTTATTTGTTAAATACTTCTTGCAATGATACCGAATGTTCAACTTATTAAATCTTTATTATTCCTTCGTGTGAGAACCAAAAATATTATTGCTTCCTCCTCACACCCTTCTTCAGCTGTAAATTGCCATAACCCTTTAATCAGGTCTGAATATTTTTAGGCCCATCTTAATTATAAGGGAATGAAGATGCAGAGATGTTAACCACTTGTCCAGAACCATTCAATGAAGTCAAAGGGAATGGAACATTCTTCCCTGTTAGACCATATTTTCTCCTGAACAGGTCATAAATTTCTAATGTTTAATTTGTGTTTAACTATGGACACTTTTTTATTCTTCCGTGAGTAGAACAAAGTCAGCCAAAACTGTAAGCTGTTTCCCTCCCCAGAAAGGACAGCACTATTGTTTTTTTCAGACAAGTGTGGTTAGGAAGTAAATGATTTCTCACCCATATACATTTTCCATATTAAAGGTCTGGAGTCCAGCTCTTGGATCAACAGCTTCCCTGTGTACATGGTTTAAGGAATCTATGCAAGAGTCTCCAGGTAACCACTGCCTTTAAAATAGATAGAGCACACGTCCTAACTTATGTGTTGCTCACACTCTCCTAAGAGCTGAAAATTTATTTTTTCCCCTGTTCAGCCTTAAGTTTAGGATGGAGTTTCTAGGCTTCACTGGAGCTTTGTCACATGGATTTATGTAACCCTAGACAAATTTTCTAAATATCCTCATGCCTGAGTTTGCTCACTAGATCACCTCACAGGGGTCATTTATAAGCACAGAAACTATGTGGGGCAAAGGCTGTCCTTTTTAGCCTGGCAGCCAGGATTACAGAATCCTCCAGTCTCTGTCCCCCAGCACTTCTGATTCCTTTTTTTTTAAAATAAACTTGACAGAAATGTTGAAGTCTCAAAGATACGAGGTTTCAGATCAGACCTATACTGGCTGCATGGAGGACACAGAGACCATAATTAGTGCTCCTTCTGAGAAAAGGCCTTTATTTTAAACGCAACCATTACCTGCTTTTTTGTTCAGCTTGCTGCCTGGCCAACCAGCAAATAAGTAGCTTGGAACAGCCACATGTTTTCTCTTCTACAGCCTGTAATTAGGGGATATTCTGGCATTGCAGAGGTCCTTAAGAGGAACAGGGTGCAGGGTATCACCCTTCCTCAACTCCACAGTTCAAGGAACACCTTTTTTGTGCAGCTCCCTGCACAATGGGTGCATGACCCACACTAAGCGTTTGTCCATATTATTGCAAAAGACATGAATTAAAATAAAACAAGCTTAAGAACCTCTGTTGTCTTGCCACAAGAGTTAAAACTCTGCAATAATGGTTTTATTTGCAACACGTAGTATTTCCTGTCAAGTCCTGAGTTGAGGGATTAAGTCCAGCTAGCTCATGTGGATTATATAATAAATGCATCTTTCTGTGTAATGAACATGGGATGCTAAGAGCCATTGCATTTGCTTACCAAACACATCCACAGTTTTCATTCTGCTCTGCTAGTAACATACAGCAGAGATGAGACTGGGGCTGTGATCTGACTCTTAAAAAAATCCCTGGAGTTTCCATGGCCAACACCATGCTCTACATGCAGTGACATTTTTCAGAGGGGAAAAAAATTAAGCACTGGGCTGTCATCCATCATTTTTTGAAAAAAGGTTTTTGAATTGGCTACATTCCGCTTTGGATCAGTGATTGATTTATTTCCTATTTCAAAATGCTCCATTCCAGAGCTCTGGTTTGATTGCAGTGCGGGGGGAAAGAAAGTATAACTGTTGAAGGAAAATTAATTCCAGAAAGGTTAATATCCTGACTAGGGCAGCAGAAGGATGTGTAGAGTTGTTCTGAAAGCTTAATTATTTGATTATGCTCCTTGATCTTGACTTTTCAGAACTGTCTTATCAACACATTCTCATGAGCAGATTTAACAATTGATAAGTAGCGTGGTGCTTTGAAATCAGACATGTGGCTGGATCAATGGCAAACATACTGCATCGGTATGGTGACTTGGCATCAGTGGGAGTCCCTTCTGCTGCAGCATGTTTGAATTTAGACAGCCACTCTGATCCTAGCTAAATAGCTACCCTCTTCTTCCTTGATGGCAGCTTCCTTTGCAGCAGGAGAAGTGACCCTCACCAAGACAGTCATCATACTGATACTCTATGTCTGACATTGATCCACAACTCCTTTCTAGTTAGAAGTCTTTTATCACTCACGTATCACAAATGCAAAGGGTGAACAAAAAAAGCGACCTACTGACTTCTGTAAGGTAAGGGAGGGGTCCAGCCCCAAATGCTCTTGGGCAGAAATGCCTAGGGAGCGTAACCCTGTGCCCAAAATGCCATGGGGACAGTAAAACACACTGCAGCCAGTGGGCAAGCACTACCCTACACAGGGTAGGACGAACAGTTTACCAAGACAGAGCAGCTTGCAAGGCATCAGCTCTAAGGGGAAAAAGGCCACTGCCTCTGCTCTCCTGCAACCGTCTTTATCCTGTTCTCCCCTGCAAATAAAGGTTTGCAGCACTAATGAGAAGGGTCTAGGGCATGAACTTGGCCTCCCATTCCCTGCTGACCAAATTAGGCACCCACAAACTGTCAATGTGCCAATGGCACTAGAAAAATTGGACCATGTGGCTCTAAGGGATGCAAACATCACTGTCAAAATCAGGATTAAAATGCAGTTTCTCTGTGTTTCTTCTGTTCATACCATTCTATCACTGACAATCATTCCTCCCTTTCCGAGCCTGAACGTTGTGCCTGGCACTGCAAATTACCATTTTGGCTTCCTCCGCTGGAGTCACCTGGCGCTAACGGAGGGGGATGAGACTTATCCATCAGCACAGCAGGAGACGGGACACCAGCTACAGGAACACTGGGGATGTAGTATGGACCTGGCATGGAGGAGACTGCAGGAGGGTACCCAGCTTTTGCTGCCTTGCCTGCTACATACACTGAAAAAGAAAAAGAACAGCAGTCAGCATCACACCAGCCTCCCCCTGACCCACATGGCACGTGGCCGAAACCTGCACATCACCAACACTGGTGACAACCCAGCAGGAGACAACTGCACAAATGAAATTACAAGGACCAATCTGAATTTCTTTAAGCCTCAAAGGGCACTGACAGGAATTTAAAAAATCCCCATGGCAGGTCAGATGAGCACTGCAAGATGCCCAGCAACCGAAGGACATTCAGCATGTTACAGCCAGCATTACCGCTGCCATGATTTAGTGGCAGTTCAGCTTTAAAAACAACTGATGCCTCAAGTAGCAGGGATGAGGCTCATGAAACTCGACAGATGTGCCTCAGCCTGACCAGGAACCTTGCTGGGTTGCAAGGATTTTGCACTGTTGTAGAGGGCAGCTACTTTGCATTGCCAGAAAGAAACCTCCCAGGATGCTCTTAGCTCTGACCCACAAAATTCACTGACACAACAAACAACATTGGAAGGGGAACATGACACTTTGGAGAAGGAGGCACAGCTGCCAAGGTGGGGAGGGCTCGGAGAATTACGTTTGTAATTAACTTTGAGCACTCAACCATTGAGCAATAGGTCAGATGCTTTACCCCCTGAGAACTAGTTCTTCAGTCAAGCAAAGTGCTCAGGGCAAAGGAAGCAATATTAGCAGATTCTCCTCCTGTTCAGCCAGGGAGCAGAAGTGCATGAGAAGATTTGCATCAGGCTTGGACAGGGTCACTCACATGCCCGGGGACAGCAGCAGGACTCAGGACAGCAGGGGCAGCGGACGTAACAGCAGCAGCTGTGTGGGCAGCACTGGCACCAGCAGATCCCCACCAGGAGGAAGAACAGGAACGCCCCAAGGATCACCAGGCCCACAAAGACCCACTCTGAAAAACAAGGGAAGAAAGGGAGATACTTACAGGATTGCAATCACTGTGGAAGGGAACGTCAGCAACATCCTCCCACGGGAGAGCATAGGGGCAAAGCAGATAGGTGAATAATAGAAGTGGACTGACTCCCTGCAGGTCTAGGACTACATCCCCCTCTGTGTCGAAGCAGAAATGGCACATGACAGTGAGAAATGGGGCTATAGAAATGTCGCCCCTTATTGCGACGTCTCTGGCTGGCTGAGAGGCAAGCAGCACAGAGGTAGGAGCTCCGGTTCCCCAGCACAAAAACCCTTCACACCACAGCAGACCTGTATGAATGCCACAGGACATGCTCTATTAGCATTTGGATCTCATGAAAGATTCATTCTTCCTGGCCATGTTCATGCCCAGCTTGTGTGTTTGTTCCCTACCCACATTCTAGTTTTAATGGGACAAACGATGGTGAAAAGCAGGCTATAAATAGCCCAGTAAATGAGCCAGGCCTGCCCCTTCGCAACTAGGCCCACGCATGCAATTATTCTTTTGAATGTGCCGAACGAACATCCTATTCAGGCACTGCAGCCAGCCAGGAAACCTAACAACCACTTCCCTCCTCCCCGCCGAAGCCTCAGATGATGGCTGCCAGGCCCCGAAAAGGAGCAGCTGAAAAACACCCTACAAGTGAAAGCACAGAAGAGCTGGTCTACAAAAAACAGGATGGGGTTTGAATGGGAAGGGGAGCGGGAGCGAGAAAAGGTTTCTCAAACTTTGCTGCTGGGAGATCTGCAGCGGCAGCAGCCGTGGTGGGAGCTTCCAGCTCTGCACCTGGCCACCCTGCGCTTTGCAGGGGATTGCGTGCACAGAGCTGCGCCCACTGCCATGTGGGAGCTCCCTGGCTTAAGGTAATGGTCAGTGAACACATCGGGAGCAAGACATTTCAAGACTCTGAATGTAGAGGAGGCCTGGAGTTCGTTTTACATCAGAGAGATGCACCAACCTATCTAGAAGTCAGACTGCTGGTGGGGAAAGACTCCAGGTGTACCCAGGTGGTTATTCAACCACCTTGGAAAGATGGGAAGAAAGCAGAGAAAGAAGTGGTGGGGCTGCTTTGCAGTGGGGTAGGGTTTACCCCCCTACCCCAGAGAAAAAACAAGCAGTAGACCACTTGTTTCCAAACAGAAGTCCAGCGTTCACTAAGGGGTCTCCTGGTACATTTAAGATGAAAAGTATTGACACAAGGATTGCAATGTGAGTACAGAATCATGCTGGAAAAACAGTGCACCTCTCATCTGCATTGCTAAGCTGAGAAGTCAAGGAAAGATGTTCCACTTGGAATAATCAAAACAGAAGTTTTCACTAGTTCTGAATAAAACGCAAAAAGAAGTGTCATTTTTGATTCATCTACAGCATTCTGTTTGAACAAAAGTAAAATTCTTTGCTTTGTTAGAGTTTTCCTTAACTCTTTTCCAAACAATTCCTTTTAATGCCATTTTTAATCTAGAAGTTAAAGATTTCCTTTAAAAAATGTCAGTGAAAGATCTGGCATTTACAAATCAAAACACTTCATTTCAGAAGTGCCAAGTGAAATGTTTCCTATTTTTTGAATATTTTATTTCTTTTTCAGCTGAAACAGATGATTTTCACTTAAATTTGAAGATAATTTTGGTCCTTGTGGAATAATTTTTTTGGTGAAGTTACTATATGCTGAGAAAAATTCAGCTAATGAATATAGAAATGGCTGGAGGGAAGCATTTCATGAATGGAAAAGTAAGAGCTGAGAGGAGATTACTGATACAGTTCCTCAAGTGGTGGTTCTAGGATCTATCTTATTTAATATTTTCATGAATGACCTCGACACAGAAAATAGGAATGTGTTAATATATCTTGAGAGCAAGAGGTAGGGAACCATTGTCACTAAAGACGAAGACTGGGATATATTATAGAAAGGGCCAGCTGTCTTTGAGCCTACAATAAGAAACAAGAAATGCAGCAATATACTGAATTTCAAGGTATGCAGCAATACTTTCAATGTCACATGTTCAAATATTAAGAACAATTTCAGTTCTAAACAGGGCTTCCATTAGTAGAAAACAACTGAAAAACAAGAGAAATGATCCAGTATATTATTCCATCATAGGAGAACTGTAACCACTTACGCAATACAGCACAAAAATGGCAAATGTAATCCTATGCCCAATAGAGGGGGAATTTCCAGTAGTGTTAGGGAAATATTAATGCCATCATACAAGGTCTCCATGTAACTTCATCTGAAGTTACTGATGTTATACAGCTCTGGTCATCTTTGTACAAGAAAAGATGAGTTCAGGTTGGAGCTGACGCAAAGCAGGGAATTGAGGGGATGAAGGGACTCAATAGCCTGCCTTGCAGCAGGAGAGCTGAAGCTTGCTGTGTTAGCCTATGAAAAAGAAGGCTGAGAGCAGAAGTAGCTGCTGCCTGTAAATATGCTAGGAGGATGAATGCTAAGAGAAAAAGCAAGTATTATAGTTAAAGGTCTTACATATAATGAGCATAAACAGGCTATGCGTAACGTAGATGGAAGCTAGAAGCAGCACATCAAAGAAAGCGACCCAATGGAGAGAGAAAGGCCAAACCCAGACTACTCTTAAGCTTGCTAAGCTTACGGAAAGGAGGAAATTACATGGCGCTCAGGATAGCACGCAAGACAGCGAGCCAGGCTATCCTTTCCAGTCCTGTACTTCCTAATCCATGCCAATCTGAGCAGGAAAACAGCTTAGTGGCTTTTTCCTTTGTCATGTTCTCATCTTGTTCTCCACGACCATGACTGATACAGAGAAGGTGGTGAAATAGTATTGCATGACAGAAGTGGCCAGCCGCAGCTATGTAACGAAGCTCAGATGTCAGATCTCCAGAGCTACTAGTGAACAGTTCACAGTCACTCCATAAACGATAAAAGCCTGGCAGAAGAAAAAACCAAACAGCAAGTCCATTGTAACTGTATCTGTGGTCTCTAAAAATGTTCCAGGAGTACAAAAGGAGGTCAGGTTAGCATGTACATTGTACATTGCAAGATATGCAGCACCAGGAGTGGATGTTTGAAACCAGTGTCCCAGTCACAGGGACCTATCAATCAGGAAGGATTTTACTTCACAGGAAGTTAGACCATTTGCTTCTCTGAAGAGGTTAAGAAAACACCAGAAGAGCCTGCTGGCTCCTCCTTTATGCACAAAACTGGGATTCAACCAGTCCCAGATACAACTGTGTAACCCTGAGATTCAAATGACTACCACACTGAAATGCTATGTGTCCTCACTGTCTGGAAACTACTGTTCCATACTTGCAGAAGCATCTGCTTTTGTTTACTCAGGTAACAGGCAGCGCTAACATCTAAAATGTGGTTTTCTGCTGCCTTTTACACTTTCTCCTTGTTTATACCCATGCAGTGAGGGTACCAGAAAGCTACCTAGCCAACACACAAGAATTTTATAGACATTCAGTAAAATTGTAAATAGGGGGGAACAGTAAGTGTTAAGCAACAGAGAATCAACTTCTGTCTATGCTGAAAAGACCAATCCCTCTCCTGCCATACTGAACTTCCAGGGAGCTTTGTGTTACCCTGGAGGTAGGGAACAGTCTGCCTTCTCTCTGTTCACATCTCTAGGACAGACTTGAAAATAGCTTCGCACATTTATTTGGAGTTGCGTTTTTACACAAACGTGTGAAAGAAACACTCCTTGGGCACTGTCAGGGGATGATCAGATGACCTGAAGGGCTAAATGTTCTCACAGCTTTTCCCTTTCAAGGACAATCTGTTGCACAGTCTCTGTTTCCTCCGCAAGGAGTGCCAGAACTGGTGGCTCTCATTAGTTTGGCTAGCAAGAGATTTATCATGGGCACAGAGCTTTCATGTCTGGTCCAACCACCTTGTGTTACCTAGATAATGCCCTGGCCATGCAGCACAAGAGGGGCTGTGCCACTGATGGGTTGCTAACCAGTGCTCTATTTCTAGCACCTCCTGTGCTACCATCTGTGGCGATGGCTATAACGGTACCCACAGGATAGGGTCTGGGGAGCGGAAGTTACTACTGCACGAGAGCAGCTGACGTACAAAGCCATACGGGCACATGAGGCTGCCGAGGTCTTGCAGGCTGGAGCAGTGTTACCTTTGTGCTAGCAGGGGTAGAGCAGAGAGCTTGATATAAAACTTCCCCTCAACAGTGCTGGCATTTCTGCTCTCACACTGATCCTGGCATGACATCAACCATCTCTCTATGTTGGCTCCCAGCATGGCCATTCCACCCGCAGCATCAGCTCTCTCAGATCTCAACCCAACATACTTTCCCAGTAAGCAATAGGCTTTTCTCTTTTTATCACCAAATAAAACACACATAAAAGTGAAATGTACACCACATAAGGATGCTGCAGAAGGATAAACAGACAAGATGACAGAGGACTGGGTGATTGAAGGGTGAAATGACTGAATACCTGGCATAATCTCCACAGCAAAACTGGGCAAGAGATCAGCAAGCAGCCCTGTCCTGCCTAGAAAAGACAGAAGGAGGAGAACAAGGAGAGAGGTTACTGCAAGAAAAACACACTCCCCAGCCCCTGCCTTAGCCTCCAGTCCCCTTCCTCATCAGCCCACTTGCACTCTGTTAAGTGAATTCCTATCAGCCATAGATGTCATCCTGCTCGATGCCTGGTGTCTGCCTCTGCACTTCTGCCATTTCTGTGTCCTTGCACTTTACCTTTATCAGCAGAGCTGGCGGAAAAGAATCTGGAACAGAGCTGCTCCAATCCAGGCACAAAATGACAAGAAGACGGAGGTCCTCTTAGCATGGTTACATGGTAACATCTTTCTGGAGTTATGCTCTACACATGCAAAAAGCTCCTGGAAATGCACAACAGCCCTCAAACAGAAGGATTGTTTACTTCAAAAATGTACTGATGTAGTTTGGACAGATGTGAAAAATCTATAACCCAGGGCCCTTGACAAGTCAGCCACATGCATCCAACATCCATGGGTGTTGCTCTCCATGTGGGGCTCTGCAACTGCAGAGACAGCTCCCGAAAAGGAGTCTTGAAGCATGACTGTGAGTATGTGCTACTTATTTCAAAATGCAAAAGCAACTCGATAAGATTGTGTGATATAAGGCCAACTCTCAAGCGAAGCAAACCAACCAGGGAAGGATTCATGTAGAAATTTGTGGAATAATTTGTGGAATCATTTTGCAAAAGGAAAAAAAAAAAAGGCAAGTCAACTTCTAATTTATAACTGAATACAAGCAAAATCCAAGTCCACGAGCAGCTTGGTGCCTATTTGTTTTGGCACTGAATGTCTAAGATATTTCTAATACACAGCAAGCATCCTGTACAGTGTTCAGCTATAATTTACACACACCTGTACATCAGCAGAACAGCCCTACATGCAGCTGTGCTGCGTACTCTCATACAGCACCAGGGTCCTGTTAGGTTTTTTAGAGACATGCATAAGGCAGGAGACCTGCCCTCTGAAGAGAGACATACATTATGGATATAACAGAAGCTGCTACAGGTAAGCCAGTGCAAAAGTGGTAGAAAACTACCTTTAACCTCCCCACACGCCCTTCAGGTCCTGCACTAAGCAGCACTCAGACACAATGATGAACTGGATCCCAAGTTCCTTGGCCTCTAGTCTGTCCTTGAAGCATGTTATAAGCAAATTCCCACTGTCCATTTTTTCTCAGTGCTTCAGCAGAGATTCTGTAAAGATCAAAAATCCACAAGGATACCTGCTGGAGCCATAATAAACATACTCTAAATGCAGTCAGTGCTTTGCAACCAGTTGCAACTCATCAAAGCTGTCTAGTACTCACAGTAATGCCATCAAGACGAGGCCATCAAGACTGAAGCCTTAGTAAAAGATACTATGGTGATCCTTCAGATAATTGTTCCTCATTTACTATTTTGAAGAAGGACTCTTGCCATCAGTCTACTGCAGCATTTTCATGTACATATACAAAGCGTTGCAGTCCATTTTCTGGAAGGATCGAGTGTCCAAACTGCTCACAACTACCTTGTTATGGGAAAGTGCTCATGTACGCTTTCTGCTCACAAGATACAGGCATGTATACAACATATGTGTGGCTTAAGTCTTTGGTGCCACAAGTGGGCTCCAAACACATGCACTAAATGTATACCTTGTGTCACAGCATGCTAGATTTAAATTATGTTTCATGTGCATATTAAATATATTCCTTAACTTCCTAGCACACACAAAAAAATATGCAATTCTTTCATAGGCCTGCGTGTGTGTATGTAAACAATGTACACATAAACCACATGCACGCAGAACATATGATCAGACATGGGCATGCAGCTTGCCTCCCACATGTTACTGTCTGCACAAACTATGTGCAGCCCTAGCCTGAGCACAGATGCCAATGGACAAACAGCTGGAGGTATATAGCTAACTTAGAGCTGGGATTTGTGGTACCAGAGGTAAGGGAGTGACATCTATGAAGAACAGAAGCTACATCTCACGAGTCCAAATAAGCACCTGCTTTATTTTGAACCTAACCAAAGAGCCTTGATCCCTGCTAGTGCTGGGTCTTATGGTGCCTCCTGATCCCCAGGAGGAAGCTCATGTTCAAGGGGGAAGAAGCATTCCTCAAAAATAACAGTGCTTGAGAACTTGGTAAGTCGTTACAAAGACAACCAAAGTAGTTCCTCTGTGCTACCTACAAGCAGCCAGGTATTTCCCTGCTTGTGCAGCCTCACTTGGCTCTGAGTATCTGCTTGGGGGGTTTGCTCCCCTGCCCTGCCAGCGGGGCTCATGTAGCCCTGGGGCCCCAGAGCCAGCAGCGGGGATGCACAAAGCGCGGGAGGGCCCGTGGCAGCAGCGAACCCCACCATGGCTCAGACTGAATGCTGCCGCCTTGACTAGCCCCAGCTGATAGCCAGCAAGCCCAAAGCCCACCTCTGGACTGCCGTGCCCTCGGCAGCTTTCAATGCACCCCCTCCCCATTCTAGGCCAAATTAATTCACTGATAACCCTTCCCCACACTATGCTGCTTCCCCCTTAGCGGGTGAAGCCAGCAGGCTGGGGCTGCCCGCTACTATGGCTGCCCTGCCATAGTCCCTCACTGAAGGCGACTTAGGCTCCCCACCACTGTCCCTCACTGAAGGCGACTTTCCTCCTCCCGTTGCCACTTTCCTCCTCCCATTGCTGCTGCCACCAGCAACAAGTGGAGCAGGGACAGGGTGGCTCGGGGTGGGCAAGGGCCACCTGCCCACCCTGTGCAAGCCTGGCCTGGGCATGGTCATGCCCCAAAGCCAGGCAGCAGCCGGCAGAGGGGAGCCCAGGATGGCACCACCGTGGGTCGCACAGTGCCTGAAGCTGTGGCAGAGTTTCAGCGAGCAAGGCCTCCTTTCGGACCCATAGCTGGAAAGCCAGCCAGGAGGCAGCCACAGCACCCACGGCCAGTGCCCGCCCTCTGTGCCGAGGCTGCTCCTTCCATGGGCGTTAAGCTCACCTCACTTTTCTCGTGTTTTTTTTTTTTACAGGAAACTTTAAGTGGAGGGCTGAGACTAGATAGCAATTGGTGGGGAGAAAACAATTTAGTAAAACGTCCTGCCAAGAGACCATCTGGCCACACCACCTCTGCCCGCCTGAGAAAGAGGACCGCAGGCACCCCGAGACACGGCTGGGCATGGCTGCCAAGTCGCAGCTCTGTGCCCCCACCCACAAGGGCTACGCGTCCTCTGTGCAAGCTCTCACCACCGAGCCCCAGCAGACACCCCCGGGGGAAAGAGGGAACAGACGATGGCCCTGTTTACCAGGGTTGTCCCAGGCAGCTCCGTTGGAGCTCAGAGCTTGTCCTCATTCCAGCACAGATCTGGGACACACTCCCATCTCTATTCCCACCGCGCTGCTGCGGGGCTTTACCGGCCCGCAGCGGCCTCTCACCAGGCACCCCGCACACCCCAGGCCCCGGCTAGCCTCGAAGCGCAAGGGAGCCCCCGGGCTGCACCGGCGGAGGGCAGGAGGAGGAATGGGAGAGGAAAAGCTGAGGGGGCGCAGAGTGGCTCCAGAAGGTGCAGAGATACAGAAGAGGCGAGCGAGGACAGAAGTCAATACACAGGAGGCAGGTGGGTGGCAGAGCGAGAGAGCAAATAGCGGCAGATCAGGGAGGACCTGGAGTCAAGCAGACAATTAGCAGAGAGTCTGCAGAGAAAAGACACAAAAATAATTGGGGTAAGTGGTGCAGCTGAAAAGAAACGATGACATGAATAAAGCAGGCGCAGGTGCAGTCAGGAACATGGCAATTGAGTAAATAAGGGAACATGGTAAGTACTGGCAATTGCATAGATGTGATAAATATTGAGTAATATGGGAATAACTGTTGAATTGGCTTCCCTGTTGAGGGCTGCCTCCACAGCCCTACCTGCAAGCAGTGGGGCCACGGGAGGCAGCAGCTACAGGGGGAACTATTTCTTCCTCAGTGCTGGAAAAATTTGTCAACCTGTGCCACAGCAAGAGGCTCCTGGCATGGGACACTGCCCTGGAAAGTGTAGGAGAGGAAGTGTGGCCCTTGTAAATCAGATACTTTGCCAAGGAAGCTGCAGTGAGATTTATGGGCAGAGGATGGCTCTGCAATGAGTTCCTCCGTGCTCCCTCTGCTCGGAGTAAACTTTATCCTTTCTTCCCGTCTTTCTCTTCAATTGGAGGCAGAAACAGCAGCAGCCATTCTTGGTGATCAAAGTTTTAGCAGGCAACAAAGACCTCCAAGGAGGCTGTTGCCATGGCTACCTTAGTAACGGAGGTCTTTTACCAGCGTGTGGCTGTCGCTGGCAAATAAGGAGGAAAAGAGGGGTAAAAAACCTTGGCAACAAGTAGCACTTCTAAATGGTATGAAATAAATAACTAGGAGTAGGCTGGGCTAGGACGAGGGGGATTGGACCCAGATTACAAAGGCGGCAGCGCAGTGGTCTGCGACAGGGCAGCAGCACCTAGCAAGGACAGGATTAGCACTTTGGAGGTGGGAGGACACCAGCAGCCTTCCTGGCATCAACGCCTTTCCTGGATTTTTTAAGTGGAGGGCTCCCGTGCTGACCACCTCCCACACCTGCTGGCACTACCCGCCGTTGGTCACCAAGGCGCAGCTCAAGGTCAGAGAGCCCTCACCATGAGGCTGCTCGCAGACACCTCCCCAGCTGAGACCTGGCCCTCTCATCCCCAACACATGGCCAATAGCACTGACGCCTCTGCCAACTGCTGTGACCAAGTACTGGCTCAGACGCTACTGGCACCTTTTCAGCCAAAGAGCAAAATCCTAAAACCATCATCTCATAAGGGAAAATTTTGCCAACTTTTCCGTCCCCAAAACCACATCAACTTTTATAATACAGTCTCTCCTGGCACACAAGAGACTCCAAACCTGGCTATATTTATACCAGCTATTGAGTCACTTTGCTGAGTAAGAACTGTCTTATTAGCATTGCACTCCATACACACACCTCCCAGTAGAGATTTATCCTCTCTGAAAGCCAACACATGTCTTTATTAGCACACTAATTACTGTGCAACATGCTGTGTGTATATGTACCTACATTCTTTCCTACCTATGGGTGTTAGACTTGATAAATTTGGGGTTTAGCCTATATCGATATTGGCTGGCAATACAAACTACCAAAGATGTCAGTTTACCAATTTTAAGTGCTAGCTGACTTCAGAAATTAGCAAAAACCTCAAGTGCTAATTGTTCTTATTTAAAGTCTAACAACAGTAGAAGCTGAAACTTCTAAAAGATTGATTATAAAATAATATTTCACTAATATATAATTTATGTAGTATTAGCTGCCAAATTGGATGGGAAAAAAAACAGGCAACAGCTGTCTAGCAAAGCACATGGATCACTAACCAAAGCATCAAACCAACAACTGGGATTAGTGGATTGCTTTCCTGCCTCTTCCAGGAACTTGACACGTCCTTGGGAATGAAGCCACTGTTTTGTGAAGCTTGTCTAAGCTATGTAAAATCTCATCATGCAAACATTGCCGAGCTTGCACAGACCTACGCATCTCAGGGTAGCCAGCTGTGCCTAGATATACCTACAGCTACTGCTCTATAGCTGTACCAGCTTGGGAAGAGAGCAGTATAGCTGCTTTCAAAGGACCCTGCACCCGATTAGTAAATTCTGGCTCTTGGAAAGGCTTACTAGGTTATATGCAATCCCATGCAATTAAGCTAGACTGCTTCCCGATGTGAGCTGGGTCACATGAAGCTAGGATGGGGTATCCGCTGACACTGCCTTGTACTTCTTATTCGAAGGTTACTCCAGGCACCCTGCATCCACTGCACTGGTACACGTGCAGTTCTCGTCAACAAAGGCTGCAATGAATAACTTTACTGAAGCCCACTGACATTCTCATATAAAAAGCAGTGCACAGGGGCTACAAATAACAATTTGATTAATAGCGCTGTCTGTGTTTCAAGAAACAGGACACTCAGCTGCTAGCTACTAAGAAAGAAAGGTAGACTTTCTTAAATTTAGAATTCAGCCTTTTTGATTCAATCACATTAATTCTAAAAAATAAAAATGTGTAAAGTTGCAAATAGATTCATTAGCCCAGCTGTAATACCAGCAAAGGGTTCTACATTCCTCGTAAAACTCATAAATGCAGAGAGCATCACTTGACTCCTGTTTTGGAACTGCTAAGCTCCATAATAGTCTAGTCCTGCTGCAGCTGAAACAGAGTTCAGAGTTTCCAGCATGCTAGACCCCATTTGGAGATTCCAAAGGTCACCAAAATACCAATATTTAATAAAAGTGTAATGGTACTTTTTAATTTCAATTCTTTCCTTACTCTACAGGAGGTTCACTACCAGCCAATCTCCTGTGTTTCTGAGGCACAGAGGTTATTACCCCTCTTCCCTTGCCTGCATTGATTCTGTTAGAGAGGGTTAAAGCGCCTAACTAAGCAAAACCTACTGAATGGTCTTTTCAGCAAAGCACATAACCACATGCTTGACATCAGGTATGCTTTATAAGTCCCATCAGCTTTGCTGAGCGCAAATGGTTATAAATAAATGCTTATATGCTTTTCTGAAATAGGCCTGAAAAGCACACAGGATTCTCTGCTGCTACCTAGAGTTTTTCAGCCGCTTTGTCTGTCAACAGGATGCATCCAGATGACAAAACCCAACATGCATTCCCATCATGACCCAGGCTGACTGGCTACTTAAACTTCACTGGAAGTCTCTCTGATTGCTTTCCTAAGAAAAAAGGAATACTGTAATTTGCTCAGGTGTTGGATTTTCCTCCAAGTTGTGATGAAGTGGCTTTTGACCAATTTTTAATGGTGCAATTCACTGTATAAAAGCAGGATCCTCCACTTTTAGCTATGCAAATTTCCATTAATTTATTGATGCTATTAGCTATCTACTATTTTTGCCTCTCAGACCTTTCAAGGTCTCTACATGATATTAAACTGCCCTGTCCAGCAGTATCTTTCTCTAACCTAAACACACCTTTCAACTTGGCATTAATGTGAAACCATTAGAAGGGATATTTTCCCATTTCCTTTTCCATTCTGATTTTCCTGTCTTCACCCACTGATAACATGAGCGGGTAGAACCTCTGCTCTATTCAAAATTCTAATCTATGCTTAAATCATGCAGCAGCCCAAAAATAAGCAATGTAAATTATATTTGAAAGACCACTGTCAGCAGGGAGCAAACAGCAATGTGCTGTGGGAATCGTAGTGTCTCTCACAGACACAATTACCTCCACTGCTCCAGTTGCTCTAACAGGGAACCTGTGTTCCACCCAAAGAGCAGCAAATAGCAAAGCAGCAAACAAAATCATTTTACCACACATCCCCTAGGACTGTGGAATCACTCCGATCTACATCTGTACTCACTACCTCCGTCCAAGCAGTGGGATGGAATAAAAAATGTCCCAGAAGATGCCAGAATATTAAGAAACTGTATTTTCACCAGTGGCTGCTTCCTCCTTTAGCCATCAATGGGGAGAGGTAAAGGAAAAGGAAGAAAAAATACCAGCTAAGGCAGAAGGAGAGGAAGGAAGGAGAGGAAGGAAAACGGGTAGGTAACCTGGAGTTGCTCTGAAAGCTGGAATGTTGCCTCCGTACACACTACCCAGGAAAAGAAATACACACAAGCTGCGCCAAACAGCGTGAGGCAGAACAAAGTATGCCCACGACAAGTATGCTTTCATGCTGCTGCCAAACTTAGCAGAGTGCTGCACAAAGTACAAGGTCAGACCCACAGGCTGTAGTGAACAGAAAAGCTGATGCGGTCGAGGTAACACAGCCTAAGCTACATGTTTCCTCCCAAGATAACCACAGCAAACTGGGGCCAGGGACATCATCTGGCCATCTTCAGAAGAGGAGATTTCTTTGTTTCCCCCCCCCACATAATCTTCTGTACTCACTGAAAAACAGATTCTTCCTGTTACCATGGCACTGTTTCATCACTGGTGTCTGAGCACAGTTGTAGACACACATAAGAGGAAGACACCAATTCCTGAACAGGAAGGTGAAAAAGGGACAAAATTCAGCAGCCTGTCACCACGCAACCACAGACAGCTCCTCTGGAGAGGTTATGTAACAGCTACCACTGCTACCTGGCAGAGATAACCTCACCTGAACTAACACAGGTCAGTTTTGGGCCTGTTATTGATTAGCATATGATACACAGTCACTCTCTGGATTTAGACAGGGGTATGACACTGTTTTCCAGAGGGACTCATTCTCCAATTGTCCATTGCTTGACTGACATCTGCAGGAGTGAGGGGAGGTGACGGCACTGTTAGAGTCACTAACCCATTCAATCTGGTCTACTTTGTGATGACAACTACAGCTCCAAATATAAATGCCAATTAAACTCTGACCTTAGCCATGAGAGCAAAGGCACTTGACAGACATGTTCTATCGTATGTCTCTATGTATCACCTACACACTATAGACCCAACCTTTTTAACATTTCCTTTACAGTATGTACAGAATCCGTACACACAAGAACCATGCAAGCATGCTGACCAGACGAACATTGACGTGGCCAGGTCTTAAGGTAAGTTGGGAAAAACTCATCTTACTCTCCTGGGGCAGTCCAGGGGTGAAGTACTACAGCTGTCTCAAGGCAGTCTCAGCATACGTCCCTGAAAGGTCCATTCCACTCTGCTTGTCTCCCCTAGCTGGGATGGGTGCTTTTTTGACCTCTACAGTGAGCTGGACTGTGGAAGCCATCACTGAAAGCTAACCCAGCAAATAAGAAAGAAACTGATCCTGCTCAGTGGGAGCAGGAAGCTTAACTGCCCAAGGAAGCTTAACAGAAACAGAGCCAAGCATGGACACCGCAGAGAGGACAGGTCCTTTTAAAACCAGCACTAGCTTAGACCTGATTAGAGTGACTCTGAAACTGCACCTCTAACTGGACAAGTATAATTAGGCAGACAGAAAAATCTCCCAAACTGACACAAGCAAACACAGTGCTTCTTGAAATCCTCACAGGTCAGAAGAGTGGGACAAACAGAATGTTAAAAGATTGCAAAACGCACAAAATTTTATGCCTTCTGGGTGTCTATTTTTAAAAGACTGTCTTAAGTGTTCACTTTGCTGCAAGTTTATTGTTTTATGCCTTAAAAACAAGTATTCTGACTTTCCACAGCCCTGCACTTTCTGTAGTCATTTACGCCTGTGTAAGGTGTGAGCAGTGTGGGTGTAAACATTACTATTCTGGTTTGGTAGCATTTGCCGCCCACTTTGCCTAGGTGTGAATGACTGCACAAGGTGCAAGGCAATGGTGAAGGTACTGCAGGGACTATTTTACATAGATCTTACACCCATAGTAATACGGTGCACAGATACGTAAAGAAAGCGAGAGAGCAGAAGGAAAGACACATCAGCGATGTGCTGAAAAAGCAATCTGGCAAGGGGGCTTACCGAGCACAAGCAGCTCCACCGATTCTTCATTCTTGCCCTCCACATCATCCGGTGTGATAATAAGGCAGTAATAGAGCCCACTGTCTCCCCACATCAACTTCCCAATCTGAAGATCTGCATCTGAAAGGCAATAAAGAAAAGTCAGGCTTTCCCTCCCACACCTATAGGAAAAGTGAAAGCACTGGGTTCATTTCTACGTCCCAAATCCATTTCATTTCCTTACTAAGAAGAGGTGTTAATCTTATCAGAATATCACAATATTCAGGAAAAAACAACAGGGTCAGGACTCTGTGGCTCTAAGTGGGCAGGCTGGTAGTGCCACAGAGGCAGCTCACTCTGCAAGTGCTGAGAGCAGAACAGGTAACTAATGTCACTCTCTGTCCTTCCTATCACCTAAGGCCTGGGGTCCCAACAGTATTCGTGCCATGCAAGAAGGGCTTAGACAGTGTCTTCTCTACAGCACTTCAGTCATCTGCCAAAGAGGCTAGAGGAAGGCAAAGGAAAATATTCCCCCTTGCTGAGGCTGATCTCATGCTCTCCACACCGAGGAGCCTCCACTTCTGGCTAGGTGGTCTCCTGAGTAGAGCAGAAGCCTTGTACTTTTGAGGGACAAGGTTTCTCACACAGCTTTCCAGACCAAATGTTTAAGGACCCTGCCAACCCCCATCTCCACCTAACCTGACTTCACCCCATGGAAAACTCTTCCTTTCACACTGCCCAAGGCTGCGTGGGTTTAGGTTCATGACAGGGTAAGCTGTGAAGTCCACAGTTGAGCAAACATGAGGTGTAGGATAATTTTAGTATTTCGGAACAGAGGAAAAAAAAAAAGATCAGTGGAGTTTGCAAGGAAGAAAAACCTAGCCCACAGAGACAGAATTCATACTTCTTTTGCTGGCACCCCTTTGTTAAGGGAAATCTATATACAGAGTAATATGCAGAAGCTAGGAATAAAAACCTTTCACTTCATCAAAGGAAAAAGAATACTGTCTCAGGGTTGGAGACCTACATGGAGTCAGATGAAGGGAAGCATCAAAGGAAACGACCTTTGGGTCTAGGGTTGGTTGGTTGAATCCTAAATGTCTGACATACAAGAGCTCCCTTCCAGCAGCCTAAGTGAGTTAACTGAACAATTACTGCCAGCCTCCAGTATCCCAAATTGCTAGGGGTCCATTCCAACCTCCATCAAGCATCACTGGGGCAGGAGAGTTACCGTGGACAATGCTGACATCTCTTTCCTTATAGAAGTCCCCTATAGTGATGGCAGATCCTTGTTTGGAGGCCACGACGCGGACTGTCCTCCTGCTGTCCACACAGTCCAAGTAGGGATCCCAGTCCAGGTTCCTCTTGCTCATTGTTTGTAAACCAGAAGTCGCCATGCCCAAAGCTTCTCCCATCCGGTCCTGGCAGTAAGATTTAAACCTCCACTGTACCACAGCTGGTTGGGTGGAAGAAGTAGAGAAATGGCAGCGAAGCAGAGCAGGCTGAAACAACATGGCCACCTTCTTCTTCTCAGGCACGGTGACCTGCAACCCCTCCACCTCAGCTAAAAGACAAAAACATGAGTGTCATATGCCTTGGCATTAATTGAAGAGGGAGCTACTGCATTTTATCATAGCATCATTCTCCCCACATACATAAAATTAAAATGTCCACCTGTTTCAGGTGCTAGGGTGCAATACTCCTCAATGCATGTAAGCACAGATGTTGGCAGTAGAAATAAGTTTGCTTTTTTCATAGCCTACAGCCACAAGTTAAAATAGAGCACAATTGGGCTGAAGGCTCAAATGTAGTATTCTTAAGCTTTGTAGAAACCCTAACACAGTGGCGTAACGATTGAAGGCTTCTGTGGCTGGTTCACAGACAAGGAAGAGGTATTTTAGGGATGGCCTTACTCCACTTCTACAGCAGGTCAGCCAAGGGGCCAGATCCTGAGTTCATAACAATCCCAAGGCAGAGTAAGTCACCCTCCTCCCAATTTTGATGGCATTACGCCTCCTCTTTGAAAGTCAGGCAGCACACAGTGCCTAGCCCAGCCCATTGTGCACTGGTGCCCAGTTAGTGCTGCTTGCTCTGCCAAACTCTAGAGATGCATGAAGGAGTGGATCCAAATTGCACAGCTCCTGCCAGGGCTGGCATGTATCACTGAGAGAAATTGCTCCATGTGGGAGGTGCGGAGAAAAATGGCCCAAACACTCAAGTTTTTCACATTCCCAGGGAAGAGATGGATCTCAACACGTAATGTTTATCTACCAGCTGACGGGAGAGCTGCAGCCTGGAGCTGGTGTATTAAGGCCTCAGAGAAGACTCGTGAGACTGCTGCCACATCCTTATGTAGCTTAGGAAGAAGCCAAGAGTCAGTCAGCAATACCAGTAGAGAGTCCTCGGGAGAGTGAGGTACTCCATCTACCTGCAGGGGAATGGCCAAAACCTCCCACACATGCCCTTCATTGCTTCCCTCCTTCTTGCGCTGCAGGCGGCAATGACTGAGAGCACCTACACAACACTAGAAACACGTACTGACACTTCCCCGAGCAGGGATATGCCGGCCCGTGGGGGCACAGGAACAGTCCAGGAGCAAGGAGAGGGCATTTAAGAAAGAAGAAGTTTGCAACCAGGGGCACTCTCTGCAGCTGACAGGCAGAAGGGCCTGACAGTGACGGTTCGTATGAGAAAAGGGAACCAGTTTCAGTATGGGAAATGTTGATGATGGCAGCTCCCTCCACCCAGTTACCATACACCCCAAGGCCCAGAGCACTGCACAAGGAAAAAGAGGACAAGACACAAGAAAACATTCAAGAGAATAAAGCAGAAGAGGATGTTTACACAACATCAGGAAGGACTGATGGAGTTAGGGGAAGCTTAGGGAAGAATGGAAGACTGAGCACAAAGAATGGCTTCCTGATGTTGGGAAGGGGGAAGCTTAGGGAAGAATGGAAGACTGAGCACAAAGAATGGCTTCCTGATGTTGGGAAGCAGTAGGAGAGACGGGGAAATGCCAAGAAAGAAGAAAAGAGACAGAGTAAGGGTAAAGTATTGGGGTAAGTATAGGAAGGATAAGCAAGATGACAATCATGCAAGCAGGAAGCTTATGTTCAGCTGGAAGCAGCTGAAGAAGGTGTCTCAGCCTAGGTCTAAATAACTTCAAAGGGCTGGAGCCAGGTTGCAGGAGATGTAGAAATGATGTAGAGAGGAGAGGAAATGGAGTCAGCAAAAATAAACCACCCACTCCAGAAGCTAGAGATGAAAAGGAGATGGAAGCTGGCAAAAGAAAGTGAAATGACAGGAGATATCTTTAGGATGGGAAAAAAAAGGCATAGACTAAAGCACTGGAGCTGAAGCAGACAGAGAGCAATAAATGCATCAACAGTATGACAACAGCAGGCATGAAGGGACAAGGTCAAGTTGGAGACAGCTGAAGACCTGAAAAGCAAAAGCAAGCAGAGATCTTGCCAAAGGAAAGTAAAGAGGCTGGACCAAGACCGAATATTCATTTCAAAAAGTTATCAATGTCCAAACTATAAATCACAACAAAGTCTACAAATATGAGTCACAGGATAAAAACACAGTATGGACAGAACCTAGGGGAAAGCATATTTCAGAGAGGTAAGATAGTGACCGATACTAACAAAAAGTTACTGACATTACGACATATGACATTATGCACATCGTACTTGTGCCATGTGGAAGATGCACAGAAGATGTCACTAGTTTTGCCAGAAGCACCTGGACCCAAATCTAAATGCTTAAGTGTGGGTGTTCTCCACAGTACCACAAAACACAGCTGAGGTCCCAACAAGATGTTCCTATAGGAGAGGCAGGGGCATGAAGCATCTCCCCCGCTTTCCCAAGGCACAGGCAGAGAGATAACTCAAGACGTGGCAGCTGGGACATTTCTGCCAGGCCTCCTTCTCCCAGGGACTAGGGAGGCAGAAACGTGGGGGCCATGCAGCACGAAGAGAACATTGCTGCTTGCTTCTCAAGGTGAACCAAGTGGTGACGTTGTCTTATTCTCTCTCTCCTCTCCAGAGGCCCGTGCTTCCCAGCTTGCATCTCAATGCAAGAGACATGACGAACACCTTGAAAAATGAAGGGGTCCAGGTCAGACCTGTATCTGGCAACTCTATGCCCGACCCCACCGCAGTCTGTGGCCAAAGCCAGCATGTGACATGAGCTGATCAAGTGACTCATCACGTTACTTCAGCTTCAGGGATAAAACAGTGACACTGAATATTTAAATCTTTCCCTTGTGAACGAAGTACACTGCTTAGTAAACACAGTGCTTTCAGCTAACCATGCACTGTAGCCCTCCTTCCCTGTTAATGAGATTAATGAGTTTGGCAAGCCAAGGACTGCTTTAATAAATGATTATCTGAGCTTTAGAAAATTCTCATCTGACTAACTTTCCCCACCCTACCCCCATGTGAATGTCTGTATCAAGAAAAGAAAAGCAGCTTTTGGGAAAACATGAGAATACTTTTTCTACCCAAAAGAACTTGGGAGATGTGCAGTAAATTATCTGGCATCTTCTATATCCTATCCCAAGCTCTTTGTTAACTTTTGAAGCATTATTTTCGGATCCTTTCCAGAAATGGCATTTAAGAGCAACACAATGCCTCAGATTGGAAGACTGGAGCAGTGGAAACTCTAGATCTATTTAAGCCAAATTATATATAATTACATATGGCTGAACTGGGAAATTATACACCTGTTATTTCCTCTGCCAACAAAAACATTCAGAATCGATTCATGTAGTATGTCATTGCTGTAACAGCATCCACCAAAAAGGCCAACAGGACGTTCGACTGCCTGAAGACAAAGATGGTGGCTTTATATCTATCAGTAATATATCAGTTATATGTAATCTATCAGTTACATCCATGCACATGAATTACAGAGGTCTGCTTGGAACTTCCTCAACTTCAAGAAGAAACTGCTGACCTCAGACGTCTTCAAGAAACTAGCCAAGATAAGAAAAACCTCAGACATAACATAACACAGGACAGAACTC
Source organism: Phaethon aethereus (assembly GCF_964289735.1). NCBI lineage: Eukaryota > Metazoa > Chordata > Aves > Phaethontiformes > Phaethontidae > Phaethon > Phaethon aethereus. Next base: position 103,382,193 of record NC_138575.1, on the reverse strand, counting down.
TGGGCTTTTTATACAGCAGAGCAAAAGAGAATGAAAGATGTGAAAAAGGATGACAAGCTTAGTGACAGCACGGTGGTAGCTCTTTGCCTAGTTTAATACAAGTAGGACTAAAATGAAACTGAATTGTGCTCTGCTATGTTTTCACTAATGCAGACAGAAAAAGACTAGCCCTTATTTCAAAACCGTGATGGAAATGTAATTCTTGCACTCCAGAGAAGCAACCTGTTCATTGTGAATTTCACAATGTTTGAACTTTCACGAGAAAAATGTAGCTCATGGGAGTCTCATGACTACGTGATGATTTTGCTTTCCTTCTTTCTTGTTCTCCTAAATCCCCAGAAAAAGGTCTGCAAATATTAATCAAGTGCATCTTAAAAACACAGACATCCTTACTCCCAGGAAATAAAAGAATCCATGGTTTTGTTTGTCTGTGCATTTGTATATATCCACTCCCAGAGAAAGAGCTTAAAAATAATCACACTTCAGAAATATAATTGTATGGGTTTTGTCTGTTTCTCATTGGCAATGTCCATTTGTCTCCTCCCTCTGAATCTTTTCCTAAACTATGCTCAGATGATGCATTCAAACTATGCAATCAACATTACATACAAGCTACCACTAATAAATTTTAGTGGTGATTAGAGAAAATTCCAGGAAGTGATTATAGAAGGGGTATTTATAAGGGTGCATTTGAGCCTTGTGAGCCTGATCTTCATAAGTGCCTTCCATGAGAAAGAGAGAAGGCAACTGAGAGGTGATAACTTAGGCTCTTGCTTTTCAGTTGCCCACCAGAGAAGCCTGTGACTCCCCGAGGCAAGATGAATCCCAGAAGATTTAGCTTCACTACATGGCCTTAAATTAGCCTTTAGGAATAGAAGCACAGAATGGTTTGGGTTGGAAGGGACCTTAAAGATCATCTAGTTAGAATGAAGTTGATCTGAAGCACTAATCCCTGTAAATAATGGCAAAGACAAATACTGTAGTTCAGTGTAGTAGGTCTCGGACTGCATCCTTCTAGCACGTAAGGTAAGATTTGAGTCCAAGAGAAGGCAGCACACATTGTTCTTTAGGTCAGCACAGGTCTCCCTATCTGTGCACGCATCACATCTCTTTCTTTGCAATTATTTGGTTCACACTACCACCTGCCTGAGGCAGTACAGCTGATGCCATGAAACTACAAAAATTACATCCCCCAATGTTATGCACCTTTATTGACAGGAGTGTCAGCTGTGCACACAGGAGCACAGAAGTCCTTGGGCCCGGAATCAGGCACCTCAGGAGAACTACTCCTGGACTATATCTAAGGGGTTTGGTGGAAAGGCATACGTTCATTGGTAAGAGATAGCGCTCCTAGGGTAGTTTGTATCACTTCCCCAAACAAAATAAATTGTTGGGCAAAAGGATGCTATATCCTTCTTTTTTGTACCTTGGCTACTAAGCACCAATTAAAAATGTTCTTTGCTCCACTGCTGAATAAAGGCACACCATCCACACTTTCAAATGTGGATCAAGCCTGAAACAGGAAGTACGAGATCTGGGCTTCAAGACTGAAAAGTCAGAGATTATGAACAGATGTGCAAACAGATGAATGGAGAGCCAGTGGGATCACTGAGACTGTGTTGCACAGATTCTTGTCTACTCATGCTGGACTAAATCCAATCCATGCAATTTATCAGCAAAGGCCATCACCATCAGATTGTGTTGAGTGGCTTATGGGAAATGAATTGGATGTCTTGGTCTGGCTCCTATCAGACTTGTGTTCTTAGCTCTGTGGCCACTAATTGACAACTTTTTCAGCCAGCAAGAAACCAATGCCTAAATAGGTCAGCTGCAGCTGAGGTGAAAGCACGGTACTGCCTTTTACAGCTCCACAGCAAAACTGAGAATTTCAGCTCCCTAACCGATTAACCTGGAAAGAGGCAAAAACAAAGCAGTCGGAGAAAAGCACAGCCTTGCACACCCAGCACAGAACCTCAGTACAAAAACACTCCATGTAGGACATGGCTCAGACTCTGCAAGCTGACTGCAGTGGACACTGGACTATTCCTTGGTCTTCCCCGTTCTCTGTGATGCCATCCCCCAGGCACCCCATGCTCCCGACTTCTCTGGGGAAGTACGCAGCCCTGAAATGGCAAGGACTGAGTAAGGGCTTTCACAAGAGCTCAGGACATTTCATGGGCTTCTCTGGGTATCGGTCTCTCTTCACCAGCTTCCCTGCGCTCATTACACTCTCTTAAGACTTGCCCCTTTCACACATTTACAAAAGTCACCCTGGATGTTTCCAGCTGAATTATCTCAGTTGTGGCCACCAGTTCAAACCCACCCTGTCTTACTACTGCCTGAAAGCTGTTACAGTTGTCAGACAGCTCCTGGTTTACAGCCTTGGTTCAGCATCCCAGAAATCATTCCCAGAACTATCACTCTGCAATCGTTCACCACCAGAAACCTGAGAACGAAGGAGAAGAAATGGGAGGTCTCCCCAAGCCTTATTAACACCACGCCACCTGTCCTTAGGGTGGCATTGCGATTTCCACCAGTGCCAGTTTGACTCGAGGTCATCTCACAGGAATAAAAAGTGAGAAAAATGTGAGATTTCTTCCCAGTTACACTATGCTTATGCTGTGTGCAGCCAGTCAAGGGAAGTCAGGTGAATATTTTAAATCAAGGCAGATAAAACAGTCCATCCATTTCCCTGCCTTCCCAAGAAGTCTGCTCAGTTGGCCAGGAAAGGGCAAAACACAACTCTGCTCCTGCATGTCCCCTCTGCCTGCCCTCTTAAACTGTGTCTGGGAAAGCAGAGGTAATAAATCTAGCCCACTTTGTACTATACCATTGCATTGCAGTGGCTCTTCTGCATAGGAAGAGTAAACCGGTACCGAGTGCTAAACTATTGGTGAAAAATTACTTAAAAGGGAGAGAAGATGACATTCTAATGTGGAGTCTTCTAACTGCAATCTTTCCAGGCTTAACCCGAGTTGTGAAGTGGAAAAAATTTTGCTCTGCTTGCTCTGTACGTAAAACTGGTGTTCAGTCTCCAGTGCAACACTTGTCTCTAGTTTTAAATGCATGAGGAATTACAGTATTAATAACAATAGTGGCAAACACAAGGGAAGGATTCATTCCAGAATCAAGCTGCACATGGTAGTTTACAAGAAACAGCTTTACACAGGGGCTTAAGGATACTTGACAAATCTTACCTTCTTTTTCTAGAATGAGAAGAACACGGTCCCACACATATCCTAACCCATGTCACTTCACAAAAGGGAGAAAAGGATGACCTGCTCTTCATCCTTTTGCTGTTGTTATTAAAACACTAGCTTTAAGCATGTGGGAGAGCAGGGCAGGAGGAAGAGAAGCCAAACCAAATCCATTGTACCTCACGCAGGATTTTTTGAAATTGCAGTAAAGAGCCACAGCGCACAAAACCAAACAAAAGACAAACGCAAGAGCCAAAAATTAAAAACAAACAAAGGACAGAGAGGAGTTACTGCTGGGAGGAAAGGAACTGCGAGTGCTGATTAGAAATTTCTCAGCCCACCTCGAGGAGGGAGGAGGGGAGAGAAGGGGGCGAGAGCCTCTCTCTCTTGCTCCCTTTTGTCTCCCTGCTTCCTCCCCATCTTGCACTCTGCCTCTTACCCTGGCCCCTCCACTTCCCAACCCCCACTTCTCTTTCCAGAGTGGAGTGTACCACTGGCTGGATTAGGGCTCCTTACCTTGATGCAGACCTTTCATTCCTTTGCACAGCCACTGGAGAGAGGAAAATCTTGAATCCATGTTGGATAGCCTCTCTCCCTTTTCTGTGCACACACGTACACGCTCACTCTCACACACACCCCTTCGCTTATTTGCTTTCTCTCTGCCATGAAAAAGAACAGCAGCGCCTGCCCTATCGCCGGGCGGCAGCAGCTGGGAGGCTGGAGGGGAGCAAGCTGACGCCGACTGCCTCCATCTCTCAGCACAGAGCTATGGCTAACCTGTTGCCTGCCGGAAGCCTCTGCCTGCTGGAGGTCGACAACACCAGCAGCAGGCAGCCCTGTCTCAAAAACCCAGGACTAGAGGAGACTGGAAGGTCTTCCTACTGCAGCGGTACCTCTCTGCATAGATCTCGCATGCTCCGAACCGGCGGTCACTGCCAGTAATCATCAACTACCTTTAATGGAAGGAGAAAGGTGTCAACAGCCCAGCCTTTTAGCTTCATGGAAAAGTCCTGACCTAGCCAGACATGTCCAGATAATGAAGCTCTTTAAAAAGAGGGAGGAATGTAACGTCATGTTTATCTACACCATGTACTCCTTCACCAGTCCCTGGATGCTATTTATCACCATACTACTATGGCTAGTAGGAAAGTAGTGGTAGTTGTGGGTGCGCTGGCACTCTGGACCAACTCAGTGAAGTGGGATATGCTTGGAAGCAGCCAAATGGCAGGGAGGAAGGCAGGGAGAGAGGCAAGGAGGGAGGATGAGCTGGAAGCTGCTGAAGCCCCAGATGAGGCCACAAAACCCTGGAAGGGAGCAGTAGGCAGGCGCCGGTGTTGAAGATGACTCAGAGTGAAAGAGCAAGGAAAGGGGTGGGTGGGTGGTGGGTGAGAGGTGTTATGACTAAAAGCTGAATTTACTGCTTGTGAATCCTAAATCTGAATAGGAAGAGTGAAGAGCCTGAGGTCTTTTATGTGGGATAAATTGGTGGTGGTGGGAAATACATGCCACTTAATCCAAGCGTGTCTGTTTCTTCTTTCAGTCTGTAACCAGCCTGCCTGGCAAAGTCAGCGTGCTGCAGCTTTTCCTAAAGCCTCCTGCTCCTGCCTGTGCCCGGCTGCTACACCGGCTCAGGGGTGGCCGATCCTGCCGCTGACCTGACAGAGCTCCCTCTTTCTCCTCGATTCCCGGCTGCCTGGCCACTCTCATTCTGCTGTAATCCCTACCCTCTCCTTTCCTCGCTGTCCGGCCCTCGGACCAAGCTCGTTTTCGGCTTGTGTCCCCTACCCTCTCCCCATCGCAGAGCCCTCTCTGCTGTCTTCTCCGGCTCCCCTTGCTCAGAGAGGGCTTGCCCGACCTCTCTGGGAGCTGGCCGGGCAAGAGGCGGCTGGCGAGCTGCGCTGCGGGAGGCAGTCCCGTCCGGCGCTCACAAAGGCCTGGGCACCACTGCACCATCACCGGGAGGGCCGGATCCTGCCCCCCTGGAAGCCGGGGCGGAGGCAGGGCAGCCCCCTCCTCTCACACCTCTGTGAGACGGCGTGTGCGGCCAGGACGCCGGGTAAGGAGAAGTTCCTGCAATTGTTCCCGGCCCGGCGTGGGCGGGCTGGGGTAGCCCTCCTGCCGCCATCCCTCCTGCACCGCGGCCAAGGACACTCCGGCCTCCGCCGCGCTCCTGCTGCCTCTCCGGGCCGGCTCCCACCTTCCGCTCCAGAAGTGTGCTACTCTTCCCCTCTCTCCAGCCCGGCGGTGAACGGCGGCCCAAGCGGCTCCCCCGGACTTGCCCCACGGCCCCCCCCGGCCGGGCCCGGGCAGGCAGAAGCCGCCGGCTGCCTCCCCCCGTCCCCGACGGGACCAGCCCCTCTCCGCGAAGTGTCCGCAAACTGCACGGCGGGACACCGCCGAAGAGACCGCCACACTACGCTATCTCCCTCCGCAGCTGCTCTCCCGCAGCCTGCTGGGGAATTTCCCCAAACCTCACCATTTCGCCCTAAAGAAAGACATAGAGCCCACCAGGCACGGCACAGCGCAGCACAGCACAGGCACGTCGGGGCCGCCGGGCCGCCCGTGCCCGGCAGCCCGCTTGCCCTACCTGCGAGCCACAGGAGGACGATCCAACCCAGGACGTGCCCATCCATCTTCCCGCTGGCCCGGGCGGGCGGCAGGCGCGGGGCGGGGCGGGCGCGACCACGCCGCGGGGCGGCGGGAGGGGCCCGCGGGCGGCGGGAGGGGCCCGGGGGCGGCCCCTCCCGGCGCGCCCGCAGCTCGCTCCGGCCGCCGCCTCCCCGCAGAGCCGGCCGGGGCGGGCGGCCGCGTGGTGTGGCTCAGAGCCGCTTCCCTCCGCCCCGCTCCTCCCCCGCCGCCGGCTGCCGGCTCCTGCAGCGGCTGGGAAGGGGAGGAGGCGCCCGGCGAGGCCGCCCCCGCGGCTGTCCGGGCGCGGCGGCGGTGGACAGAACGGGGACGCAGCTTGCCCGAAACTGCTTGCCTCCCTGCCCCCGGCAAAGGGGCGTTTCGGTTGCCCGGGGCCGCTGGGGGGCTGCCGGGGCCGTCCTTAGCCGACGGGCACCACGGCACGTTTCTCTGCAAGTGCTGCGGCCCCCCAGCCCGGAGCGAGGCGCTGTCCCCGGCTGCCCCGCGGGGCGCGCAGTGGTCTCTGCCGTGGCCCCGGCCCGGCGGGCAGCTTCTCTAGTCGCCACTTTAAAATGTCCGCTCCGATCATCTATTTCCCCCCCAATTAACCAAATGTATGCCTTGGGAACTGCATGTAGACTGCTCCGCTTCTGAATTCCCCTGGGGTTTCCACTTCGAACATGGGCATTGCGCCTAATTACTGTAATTTTAGATGAAGAGGGGATAGAATTTTAGATGAGGAGGAGGTGCTTGGCTGTTAACGATGGACAGCCGAGTTGTGGGGTGTTAAATTTTCATGCCAACATGGTCTTGCAAGGGGATGGAAGTTTTTTGGGAGGAAGGGGACAGCCAACTAGAAATAGAGCTAAAGATCACTTTTAAAAAGATGGATGTTGCTCTAAAATTAAACGGTCCTGGCCACAGTGGACCCACATGTATATATATGTACTGTACTTAAAACTTCTAAACTTTCTGTGAAAGCGAAATAAGCCAGTGCAATTATTTGTAGGCCTACAGCTGGCTAAACAGCAGCATGCCACCTTTGGTGGCTCAGCACCAGAGAGAACCACCATCCAACATGGCACTCACCATTCACTGCATCCAGCACAGCTTCCCTTTGTGTGTTGTTCACCTTTGGGCATTTTTTTCTTTTCAGGGGCTTGGCTGGTGTTTATAGCCAAAGTAGCCATCGCTGCAGACGTCAGTGATCCCCATGAGAGATGGGAGTAGTCAGCTTCAACTTCTTCTCATCTAGAATCTGCCAAAGAACATAAATGATTCCAGTTTTCTAACGCCAAGTTGGGCCCCAGAAGGGAGCGGTGTGAGAGATGTCCTGCTGCTAAAGGCAGGGTGCACAGGGATGCCAGCAGTAAAACTCTGCAAGCCATGTGCATTCTAGCAGAATTTTTTCCAATCGCCTGGAGATTCCTCATAATTTTGCCTTTCAGATTGAACTTCTCTATATGCAAAATAAGCTTTTTCAAAAGCATGAAAAAAATAGATCAATAATTTCTGAGTGAAAAAGCAAAACAGCATGTTTGCGATGATAAAAGATGTGTTGAAACATTTTGGTTGTTTTTGAACAGTTGCAGTCCCTCTGCTAATATAGTTAAAGTGGAATTAAGCAAAAAGACAATCCCTAGGCAGACAGTCTGTTTTTAAGTGCTTTATTCGGAGCTATTCAATGTTATTTAAAAATACTTTTCACACAGAAGTTTAGTTATATTCAACATTGCTTTAAAAAAAAACCAAACACACACACCCCAGTCAGTGTCCTGATGTTCCTCTGACCTGAAACATTATGAATTTAACTGTTTTGCAGTGCAAGCGAAGAGCCACTGTTAAGAACTAAGACCCTGTTACACCCACAAATGTACATATGCAACAGTGCACAGTGCTGTTCTCCTTCAGCAGGCAGTGATCTGACACCCCACTGCCTTTGTGCATACTTGCAGGTGGAAGGCAAAGTGGAAACTCTCATAAGGGCCACGACTTCAGCCTCAAGAAATACATCCAGTTCCAGAAAACTCAGATGGAGCTATAATACTTCGCATCAGCTGAGAGCCTCTCACCATTGTTACCTATGTATCGGCTATAATCCATGAAGGTTTGTATGGGCTGAACAAAGACTCCTAAAAGGTGAACACAAAGCTATTTTTCTCTCCCTCCCTTAGCCATTTTTCCTGATAACCCTCAAAATTTCAAGTGAAATCCTGGTGCATTGCCCTTCTGTAACTTAATTGGCCAGGAGGCTGATACAGTTTCCTGAGACAATGTTGATGTTGATATTATCTCATATGTTTAACACTGGGAGCAGTACAATCCCGTATGCGTCACTATTGTTAGCTACTCCTAGCTTTTTTTTTTTACATCTACTCCAGCTTTTGCAAATACATTTGGCATACATCAGTTTTGCTAAACTTTTGACTCAAAACAAAGGAAGGAAAGATTTTCAATACAAGGAAGCACCATTGTTTTGCATGTAACGTTGGATTTATAGCTGCTTTGAAATTTTCATATACTCAAACTCACTGTACGGTTCTTTTTCACTTAATGTGAGCTGTCATTTGTATATATGCACATATGATGGATGCCTGAGCCCTGAATAGATGTTCCAGATCTCTGTAGACCTTTGACCTGAGTATTGCAACGTCTGAGCTGGCTTAATGTCATCTGGGATGTCATCTTTCCTTTTAGCCAGTTCTTGGAGACAGAAAGCTGCAGGACTGCAGCTAGCGCAATTTCACCTTCAAACGGTGGGTAAAATTCCTGTGCAATTAGTCAGATCGCTTCAAGCCACAGCCCAGCAGGGATTCTCTGTCCCTTTAAAAACAGCATGCTGATAGACTTCAACCTTCATCTCCCCCAGTCACTTGACAACCTTGATGCTGTATGACCAAATTCCCCATGCCTGTCCTGCATAATTTAGCCCCAGACTGAATCAGAATACCTACCACGCTACAACACTGTTTGATATAAGCGATACCCTGACTCTACCTGGAGTAGCTCTCCTCTAAGCAGTGGAATCGTGAACAAATTCAATTGAATTGTTTCAGGGTGTCCTGGTTTCAGCCAGGATAGAGCTGGTTTTCTTCACAGAAGCTAGTGTGAGACTGTGTTTTGGATTTGGGATGAGGAACTGTTGATAATGTGCTGATGTTTTGGGTTGTTGCTGAGCAGTCAAGGACAGTCCAGCTTCTTGTGCTGGCCTGCCAGCGAGCAGGCTGGGGGTGCACGGGAAGCTGGGAGGGGGCACAGCCGGGACAGCTGACCCAGACTGGCCAAAGAGATATTCCCTACCATCCGACGTCATGCCCAGTACATAAACTGGAGTTGGCCGGGGGGCGGAAATCGCTGCTCGGGGACGGGCTGTCAATCACTGGGTGGTGAGCAATTTCTGTATTGGGCATCACTTGTTCTTGTACGTTCCTTTGTTGGTATTATCATTGTTGTTTCCTTCTTTCTTTCTGTCCTATTAAACTGTGTTTATCTCAACCCACGAGGTTTTTCCTAATTCTCTCCCCTGTCCCACTGTGGGAGGGAGAGTGAGCGAGCGGCTGCGTGGTGCTTAGTTGCTGGCTGGGGCTAAACCACGACACAGGGAAACAAACAAACTCACTTTTTACTCGTGTTGTAGTAGCTGATGGCTCTTTTCTTTTCTTGCCAACTACTTCATTCCTCCCTCCTTTCATCTTCCAGTACCAGTCTTTTGTGGTCATTTCCTCTGTTGATAAGCAGAGTCAGCTCTTTAAATTACCAGCATCTGGAATGATGTACACCAGCACCTCACTCAGAATGACCCATCCCAGCAACATCCCTGAAAACCCGCTATACTGCATGAAAATACTTCTCTTCATGCATACTTTTGCACATCCATTCAGGCCCCTGGATTCCCCTTGTAGAAATTTCCATAGAAACAGTGATTTCAATAGCTTTCTAGGATGTCATACTAGGTTCAGCCATTAGACACTGCTCTCATGATTTAGTACTGAGACCAGCACATTACAGAAGCTATTAGGTGACACATCATCAAATCATAGCATTTAGTGAGTCTCTTCAGAATAGCTACTAACTATAACTTTTGCTCGTTTGCTTTGTTGCACTGGAATCTCTTCTTAATTGTTGATAGCTTCACAGCAAGACATTGCCAAAATACATGCACCCTCTGTATATGTTGCTTTTTCTGAGCTGCCTGGATACATTTGATAGCACGATAATACAGAGCTTTTACTTCCCATTAATGTCAGGACTGGGTGATATGGATATGTAAACTGCTTTTGTAGTTTGGTAAACCATGATATTTGTACCAACAAATGTTTAGAATATTTAATGGAGAAATTTTACTTTCTCATTCCAATGAACCTGGAGTTCCGTAATATAAATTCAGCATCAGAACAAACCCAAGAGAACAGCATCTTTCTATAGTATTCACTCCTCTGTATAAATTTACCATGCTGCTCCTGATTATTTTTGAGACCAAAAATCATAGCTTACCTTCGCTACCCTTCCAGAGTGAACCTGAAATTTTCATTTAAGTAAAATCAGCAATAACATTTTGTGAAGTTATTATATAGGTAGACGATCATAACTGAATCATCCTAGCTCACAATCTTTTGTGTGTCACTATACGGAAAAATACACAGAACAGGAAGAAGACAAACTCTGCTTGCATACCTACAGATAGCCAAGGAGATAACAAGCTGTTAAACCCTCTATGGTTGTTGGCTGTAGCAAAACTGTGGGCAGCACAAATACCTTCAGAGAGCTGGAGTTCACAAACTGAACTTTTGTGATTGTCTAATCCAGATCTTTTAATAAAACAGGTCACATCACTTTGCCACACTACATCCTGTTTGAACTACAGCATATCTGTTAAAAAAAGAATCACAGAATACTTTGGATTGCAAGGGACCTCACCCTGCCCCTAATTTCATCTAACTTCAACTTCTAGTACTGCCAGGCTAGATGGAAAGGCCTTCTTGAGGCATTTCTGAACAGACATAATGACAGATTATGATCAAAGCACCCTTTAACATTCTCTTTGGAAGTTCAACAGACTGTTATTTTGCTAAATGCTTGAGCTAACATCGTATCTGCAAAGAGTATCCCAGGTACAGTTGCTAAAAGCGTGAAAGCAGAAGTACTACAGCATCATTACTCCTGCTTAATATTTCTTTGTTTATCCTTCCAGGGATCATGCTGTTAGTCCTTTTGATATAGCATCACATGGGGAGCTGCTCTTTGGTGGATATCCCACTCTATCACCTGTGTTATTAACTATTCCCTCAATCTTTGTATCATTTGCAAGTGTCTGTGATGACTGTTTCCTTCAAAGATACCAACAAATGTTTAGTAGCATGCAGACAAGAAATGACCTAATAAAGATCTTGCTGAAAATGTGCAATTGCAATTCCTCATTTAAAATTACATTTTGTGACATCCTAAGCAAATGTTTTAACTAGGGACTGGATGGTCTCTGTATCATTGCATTTCCTTGATTTGGTGTTGTGTGGTCAAGTCACAGGCCTCACGTTGTCTGAATGCATTACCTTTAGTAACCACACTTAATATCTTTTTGATACAATTACAAACCAATGTGACAGAATCTATTTTCTGCAAATGCATGTTGATTGGCATTAATTACATTAATTCATTATCAAAGCAACTCCTGTATCAGTGAGTCTATTCTTTTGCCTGGGATCCCTGTCAGTTTGACAGGTCTATAATTACCCAGGTCACCCTACTTAGGGCCAGATCCAAAAACAAGACTTTGGAAAATTTTTGGCACCTAACGTTTAGAACTGCAATCTAAAAACCCCTCATTCAGCAGCAGCTTGAGACTGAAAGCACACATGTACCGTCAAAGTTGACTACATGCTTACAATTTTCCTTCTCTGCATGTTCAGATGCTCCTGAGCACTTAGATGTCTAACAAGCACCCAAACTAAGGCTTACATACATCTGGGTTGTCACAGACAGGTCCCTGTTTTCCACCTGAAAACCTAGTCTTATCAGATATTAAGGATTTCCGGTATTTGTTCAGGATACCGGAACAATGTGGTGGTTTCACTGGAGCCACAGCATTAAAGATGTTTGAAATTTATGGCATAGAGGGAATGCAGCTGTACCATGCATGGGCAGCTGGTTGCCACGTACCTTGTTAACAGGTTTAGTGGTTCTGGGATGTGCTGGTCAGTAGGGTTACAGCACCTGCCCAGCAAGTCCCATGCATCCCACAAGCCCATAACCTGCTGCACTGCAACTCCCAGCACAAATGCTACTATTTCTGAAGAGCAGACAGAAGCATAGCAGCTCTCACTTGAGCTCCCCCAGAAACCTGGAAGGAAGATGCTGGTATCACCTTGTGAGGCCTGATCCAGGACATTCACAATAGGTCTAACACTCAGCAAAGCCCTGCAAAGGCGAACAAGGCGGGGGGGATATGGCTTACCTTTTGTGAAGAGGCCTCCTGACTCTTAGGTGTTCACAGTAACATTCTTAATCACACAGCTGAGATGAAAGGCACCCTCCACTCCTTTTGCAGCTGTTCAGAAAGAAACCCAAGATTCGCTATGTCAAAAGGAGTGAGCCCAGGAGAAAGCTGAGGGCTGTAACTTACTGGTTAAATCATTTGCCTAGGAAGGGGAAGCCTGCAGGTTCTGATCCCTGAAATGTTTATGCATTGCATATAAAACAATAATAATTATTGGACTGAAAAGGCAAAGTTCCCACTTTGTACTCCTCTCTAGGGAAACTGTAGGTTTAAAACCTCCATAACCAGCCTGAAAGAGACATCAACTGTGAGATTATGTGGTAAAAACTTGTCTACACACCCACAATGGCATGGGGGTAGCCCAAATAATACCCTGCCCTGGCTCCTCCCATACCCATCACAACAGCCATCAGCCCATCAAATGTCCATCTCCATTAAATCTATAGATGGCAGGTGGGAACCAAAATTAAGGACTTGGAGGAAGGGAAAACCTGTCCAGGCCCCTCCCAGGGCTGTCCTAGGAAAGCCTTAGCCCCAGGGTGCAGGCACGAAGCCCATCAAGATGGTTCAACACCACAGCATCTTTAGGAATGAGGGGGGTTGAAGCCTACAGATACAGGACACATTATGGGATGCAGGGGAAGAGCATTTCGGGATTGCACAGGACTTTGTATGTGATGCTTAGAGGAGAAATCAAAGGCAAAGAAAGGGAGAGATCTAAGTGATTTGGGAAGGAACAAGTGGGAAGATAGAGGGATAAGGGGATAGAAAGGGCCAGCTGTGTGTGAATGGTTTGCTGGGTGATGTGCTTGTTTGCCACGCCCTGCACCTGCTCAGCACAGCCCATTCCTATCTTCTTATTAAATTCTTCTATAACTCTTTTTCTGAATTAAGGAGACTCTATTTTGGGTGTATGCCTGTGTATGGGGGTCTGAGTGCCAGCCTCTAGACAAGCCATGGGTTGGAGAGCCCGTGTGCCTGGTGACGGTGACTGGAGAGGTAGGAGTGAGTCAACTTAAATGCCAGCAACTGGAGTTGGGACCACAGGTCGTAGGGGCCCCCATGTGTCCATGGGGCCAGTAACTGGTTTGAGTGAGGGTCTGGGTGCCAGAAGCTGGGCCGGGACCAGAACACCGTGTGCCTGGGTGCCAGCAACTGGAGAGACATGAGTGAGTGACAAGTGCTGTCCGCTAATGTGGACCAGGGGTCAGAAGGCCTTAAGTCAGCGGTGGTAGAGGGAGCAAGTGAGGGTGTGAGCACTAGTGACGATCAAGGTGGACTAGCTGGTGAGGGGGTGATGTGCCCTGGGAGGTGGGGGTGAGAGGCGGAGAGAGCAGATGGTGCATCTCTAATGGCAAGACCACAGGAGGAGCTGGCATGTTGGAATAGGAATACATGCTCGACCTTGTGTCAGTTGGACCTGGGAACATGGAGCTGTGTCAGCCTCACCTTTCTTGGGCTGATGGACCTGGCCAGATTCCCCTAAAATAAGCACCAAATATTTTACTTTGTGGGAAAGCGCTGTAGCCCAAGGCCAGCAGATAAGTGGCCTGCACCTGGGTTGGGGCAACCCCTGGTATCAGTACAGGCTGGGGGATGAAGGGATTGAGAGCAGCCCTGCCAAGAAGGACTGGGGTGGGGGTAAAGGTGGACAAAAAGCTGGACATGAGCCGGCAAGGTGCGCTCGCAGCCCAGAAGGCCAACCACCTCGCGGGCTGCATCGGAAGAAGCGTGGCCAGCAGGTCGAGGGAGATGATTCCGCCCCTCTGCTCCGCTCTGGTGAGACCCCACCTGCAGTGCTGCGTCCGGCTCTGGAGCCCTCAGCACAGGCAAGACACGGACCTGTTGGAGAGGGTCCAGAGGAGGGCCACAAAACTGATCAGAGGGCTGGAAGCCCTCTGCTATGAGGACAGGCCGAGAGAGTTGGGGTTGTTCAGCATGGAGAAGAGAAGGCTCCAGCGAGACCTTACTGCAGCCTTCCAGTACTTAAAGGGGGCCTATAAGAAAGATGGGGACAGACTTTTTAGCAGGGCCTGTAGTGATAGGACAAATGGTTTTAAACTAAGAGAGGGTAAATTAAGACTAGATGTAAGGAAGACATTTTTCACAATGAGGGTGGTGAAACCCTGGCACAGGTTGCCCAGTGAGCTGGTAGATGCCCCATCCCTGGAAGCATTCAAGGCCAGGTTGGACGGGGCTCTGAGCAACCTGATCTAATTGCAGATGTCCCTGCTCATTTCAGGGGAGTGGACTAGGTGGGCTCTGAAGGTCCCTTCCAACCCAAACTATTCTATGATTCTATGAACTGGGTAGCAGCAGCTGTAGTCGCTGCCATGTTTTTTAGAATAAAATTGCTCATTCTTTCTGAGGAGCGACTGTAAGACATACCTTGGAAAGAAGATTATAGCCATGAATCCTGAGTGAATGAAAATGTATTAGTGGCACAAAAGTTCCAAATATTTTTTTCTCTCTACATAGTAATAGGGTACATAGACCCTATTTTGAGATACCTGACAAACTCCATGCATTGTTGGGAAAGCACAGGCCCATAATTCTGGAGCTGGGTTTCCAAGGCCAGGTACCTAGGAGTTAAGCGTTGGCATATCAAGTAATTTAATTGAATTAAACTGTGTTTAAAAAAAAAAAAAGTAATATATAAATACTGGCACAATACTTCCTTTTATCCACTGGAATGGCCCCAGTACTACAAAAGTTATTTACAAGTCAGTATAAACGGTCCAGAGAACTCCATTGCCAGCTAAGCTAAACAGCACACAATCGAACAGTTAAAACACGAGTTCCTTCAGAGGCACTGGGGGGGGCAGTGCCTGGGGAAGAATAGTGATGACATGGTGCTCTGAAGACGATCTGTTCCTTGTTTTTTCTCTGCCCCCCACCCCACCTAGGAAAATCCTCTCTCTCGCCACTGCTTATGAATTTTATTTTCCAATCCCACCTCTAGCCGTAGGAGAGCTATCACTGGAGCCTTCTGTTTTTCAAACAGCTGATGCACACATTATCTGAATTTCTTTAAAAGGAAGGGCTGCTAAAGGGTGGGTCCCAAAGCTGCACACAAGAGAAAGGAACATGGTGTGAAGGAAAGTAAAACAAATGCGCTCAGATGCAATAATAGCAACAACTCTTACAGTGATATAACAGCAAGTAGTCACTTTTCTGCCTGAAAGTCACCTTTCTGACTCTTCGCAGAAGTTTGTATTCACAAGATAGTAGTTATTTCTTGCAGTCTCTCCTCAGAGATTTAGCATTTATGTATCAGGAACTAGACTGGAATATAAATGATTTTCCACAACAGTGAAAATGACTTTAAAAATGATCACCGCTTCTCATTGAGTTTACATCACCATTTTACACATTTTTAACAATTGTGATTGACTCCTGTATGTTTAACAGAAAATTCAGTAAGTGGTTCACAAACATAAAACAAGCTGTTTCACTGGATTTGAGCAAGACAGAATAGCCTCCAGAAGACTGAGCTTGCACCAGCATTTTTTAACCCTCAGAGAAACCAGCCACCGGTGGGGTGCAAGAGCCATCTGATCTGATCTTACCTGCCAGCAACTCCAGCAGTGACAAACACAATCAGCTGAGCCAAAGATTTAAGCGTAAACAACAGCTACCTCCTTTGGAGCTGAACAGACTTACATTACCTAACCAGCAGATGAAAAAAACAACTAGACTGAGGGCAAGAGGCAGGGTTTTCCAGTGATTTGGAAATGCATGGAGGTGTTTTATCACCATGTGTATCCTCATGTCTAGGTTTACAGTAAGTTCAAGCGGACTCTGGGACAGAGGATTGGAAAGAATCTTCCAAGTGAAGGCTACACTATTCATTTCTATCGAGATTATCTGGGTAGCTCCACTGAAGATGGCTGTGTGAGAAGCAGTGTGATAGCTCTGATTATGCTGCACAGGCTCTGAAGGAACTGCAACCACATGCTGAAGGATGTTCTCCAGAAGACAAGGGGAACAGTGAGGAATGTGGGAGACATCACATGCCTGGGGCAAGAAAAACCTGGCCAGAATTTAATCTGGGCCTGTGCCAACACTGCCACTTCAGTAACCCTGTCTTAGGTCAAACATAGGGTCCTCTGTTGCAGGCAACCATATTTCCCAATTCCTTCTGTAAACCGATTAAACTTTGTTTTAAAGCCAGTTGTGGTTATTGCCCTGCTAATTTCCTTTTTTTTAACTACGGCCAGTGAAGATCATTTGTTTTTTGAGAGAGATCAGTAGAAAGTTTAAGGGGGGGAAAGCAACTCCTGCTGCACATCAAGATGATGCAGATCAGATTATCTCTAACCTTTATCCTATCTGAACTGTGACTCACTATGCAAACTTTCAGTGAAGGAAGTGTCAATTATGTCAATGAGACAGATGAAAGGGGAAAAAACC
This sequence comes from Phaethon aethereus, assembly GCF_964289735.1. NCBI lineage: Eukaryota > Metazoa > Chordata > Aves > Phaethontiformes > Phaethontidae > Phaethon > Phaethon aethereus. The sequence continues at coordinate 103,365,465 of NC_138575.1, read as the reverse complement.
CAACCCAAAACCACAAAAAGAGATTCTGGACAGCAGCATCAGTTTTGTATAATGTGAGCTCCCAAATTATTTTCAATAAGCAAGTTTGCCTTTCCAAGCACACACATACTCTCACACCTCATCCACTGTTCTACCACCTATCTCAAAACCAAACTCAGGCCTCTTTACTGAACTTGGTCTTTGCCTCTTCCCCCACTCCTTCCTGCATTTCCTGGGCCCCCCTGTTATCTGCCACCCCCTATTCTCACCTAGGACCCCAGGTCCTGGTAACGCTTTAAGCATTACTGGAAACATCAGAATAGGCACATCACCATGTTCATCTTGTCTCACAATGTACCAGATCCTCCTGAGCTTGCTGTCAGGGAGCAGCAGGAGCCAGGTGGCTCCAGAAGGAAAGCCAGGAGCCAAGGAGGGGTCATGCAGGCTGCAGGGCAGACACCTTGCCCACCAGTGAGCAAGGACGATAGGAAATGGCCTCAAGTTGCACCAGGGGAGGTTTAGATTGGATATTAGGAAAAATTTCTTTACTGAAAGAATGGTCAAGTGTTGGAACAGGCTGCCCAGGGAAGGGGTGGTCACCATCACTGGAGGCGTTCAAAAAGCGTGTAGACATGGCACTTTGGGACATGGTTTAGTGGGCATGGTGGTGTTGGGTTGACGGTTGGAGTTGATGATCTTAAAGGTCTTTTACCAACCTTAATGATTCTGTGATTCTATGATTCTATGCAGTAAGATGTCCATTTTGGCCTAGATGACCATTAATAATGAGCTCTGAATATTTTCAGAAGTCCTACATACCAGTGGATGTATCTTGGATATGGAATTCCAGTTGGTTTCTTCTTCTTCTGATCCTTTTTTTGTTTGCTTGTACATATATGTATGTATCTATTTGTATAAATGAATGTAGAGACTACAAGGGTTTTGCTAAATTTAGTGTATAACATTATTCAGAGTGAGAGGAGATAGAGGAATATGACCCTTTTATTTTTTAAAAAATCAGTATATTGCCATTTTGTGAGGGCAGGGAGCCTGCGCTGTGAATGTCTACGAGAACTTGGTGCAAGGTATTGCTCCCACTGGGCATGCCATTACCCTTCAGCACCCAAAGAACATTAAAAAAAAAAAAAAGGCAACAAAACCCCCACCCCCAAACAACACCCTGCCACGCTCTCCTCAAGGCCTGCCTGGAGGTGACGGTTTAAAACCCGAGGCGAGGACGGGGCAGGGACCGTCCGGCCCGCGGCTGACACCAGCAGGAGGACGGCCAGCTGTTACCTGTAACGGTTATTCTCCCCTTGCCGCCAAAAGACGAGGGCGGGCGGGTACCGCGCCCCGCCGGCAGCGCCTCAGGGAGCCCCGCCCCGGAGAGGCGGGCGGGCTGCCCCCGGGACTCGCCGCCGCGCCCTAAGCGCCTGCGCTTGGCGTGGCGTGGCGTGGCGTGGCGGAGGCGAGGTTGGCGGTTGCCGCCATGGCGCACCGCAAGGGCTCTGCTAGCCCCTACTGCTTCTTCGTACGCGACCAGCTGCCCGAGCTGCAGCGGCGCGGGCTGCCCGTGACCCGCGTGGTCGATGCCGTGCCCTACTGCTCCCAGGCGTGGGCGGTGAGGGGAGGGGACCTTTCCCACCTGCGGCTCCTCGCCTCTCCGGCCTCTTGTGGCGTGAGGGGAACGGCCTGGGGTTAACGTAGCTTAATGGCAGGGAGGGCAGGGGGGAGGCCTGCGGCGTGGTCCTGCTCTAGCTGCAGTGTGCTGGGGCTGTGGCTGTGGCTTTCATGGCGGCTCATCAGGTGGATCTGTGAGGTGCCCCTGGGACAAAATGTCAGGGTGGCCTTTCTCAAAGGGTAAACTAGCTTGTGGCTCAGCTGCTGTATGTTTAGGTGTTCAAGTGGTCATCTTGAGTGGCCTCAGCTCTCTCTGGCCAAGAAGCACAACCTATGCCATCCTCCCCTCAGCTGCAGGGGGGCAGCTCTGGCTTACCTGTGTGGTGGGTAGTGGAGGCCCTGGCTGGCAAGAGTGGTTTTCAGAAGACCTCTTGTTTGTGGTGGGACAGTGCTAGTTTGCCCTCGTCTGAAGATGCCTCAAAAACATGTGCTTGCTTGGTGTTTTGAATCAAAGCTTACAGTTTCGTTAGGGAGAAAGCTACTGGAAATGTTTGAGTCAATACTAGTTGGCAGTTCTTGCCAAGCATCAGTAATGTCCTTTGGAAATGCACAATTTATTTCTTACACGGAGTTTGTTGGTTTGTGGGACTACTAGAAGGAATCAGTAAAAACCTTTTTTTGACAGTGTGCTTTCTTTCAAGTTGCTGACTAAGGAAGAAAAGATGGTGTATGCAGAGAAGGCTCGCAAGTGGAATGAAAAGAAATGCTCTCAGAAGACGGCAAAAGAGGTAAATGCTGAGGAAAGAACACCCTTCAATGTAGCCAAATAAGAGGGAGAGTAAGTGGTGTTGGGGTTTGGTCAGCTGCGATGCTGTGGAAGATCACCTGCTTTCCATAGCCTCCAACCTCTGGAGGTCATGGCAGCTGAGGTAGTCCATACTGTTATGAAGGTTAACCAGAAAATTGTTCTGGTTTGAACTGAAGGTGACAATACTGTATATCATTTATGACCAGCACAGCTTATTCCTTTGGTCTTTTTTATGAAGTCAAATGTAGTTCTCTAACAACTTAGCTTTATGTTTAATAATAGTTTGTAGTGACTGACTTAAAATGGGTTTTTTTATTTGTAATACTGTAAATTGGTATGATTTCTGGTCACAGGTTCATGTTGCTTTTGCTTCGTGGATGTCCTTAATTTAGGTGGTTCTTGTCTGATGGCCTGAAACCACATCTTATGTCTAGCTGATTTGGCATTCTCGAGTGGCTGTGTGGTGGACCAGGTCAATGAAATGTTGCAGCCTACACAGAAAAACAATAATTATACCTTGCTATTATTTTTAGATTGGTTTGATTATGGAGGGAATAGTAATGCCATGGTAGAGGACAGAATCTCACAATGTAGAAGTAAGCAGTTACGTTAAGCAGAATGTGATTGTGGTCAGAAATACTGCTAAACAGATCCCTTCTATTTACTGTCTTGAATGGGAGGGTGGCGGTGTCCCTTTTTTTTTCTTTTTTCCTTCTGTTTGTCTGTCTGTCTCCCTCTCCCAGCAGTTTTCTGAAGGATAGATTGCTTTGGAGTTTGAATTACGTGAGGTGTCAGAAAGCTTATTTTATTCCAGACTTGATTGGCAGTGTAAAAACTTGTGTGTCAAAGCAAAGAGCCTGGTTGAGTAAATGGATAATACTGCATTTACTTCTTCATCCCATATTACTAGATACTGACTATGAAATATGAATTACTGGTGAGGGTAAATTTTAGGACTTCAAAATGATGCTTTAAACATGATGCTGGAGAGAATGACAGGATGATTGTAGTTTGGAGTAATTAGTAAACCTGGATTGGTTAATTTAGTCAATCTAAACTAGTAGGGAGATGTTAGGCAATGGTTTCTGATTTTGGGGGCTTGCCTGTATGGGAAAGAGCTGTTTAAAACATCATCATTGTGTTATTTAGCAGGCTAGGGTATGTAATTAATGAAGCTCCATTTTCATCTGTAATGGAGAGCCACAGGAAATGACAACTAAGTCATAAATGGAAACTTCTGTATTTCCTTCCACAGGTGGTAGCATTTTAGAAAGCTGTAATCAGGGAAAGGAATAAATGCTTTACCAAAATAAAGAACGTCATTCTTATTGCCTGTCAGTGGAAATAGGGAAGTGTATATGTGTGCAATTACATGTCATCTCAATTTATTAATCACACCCCTGTACACAGACAACCACAGTTATCTTGTGTAGTGAAAGGTCTTGGTCATCTTTTGGAGGTGACCTAAGCTTACTTGGATGGGACTAATTCCTCATTTTATTTTAAATAGTTCAAACTGATAATCAACAAACTTTGGCTAAGATGGTCATCTGGAATTAGTGTACCTAGCTGTGGATGTTGTTCCCAATTTGGGTCTTGAATGATTGAATTCTCTAAGCCTGCCAGGTTTCTCTTCCTGTCCTCTTAAAAGCTTATTGTTCATGCATGGATTTCCAGTGCTTAGTGGGCATATGCGTCCGTCTTACTTGCTCTGTGCCAGAGCAATCTGATGACTTCCTTCAGGCTTTATCAGTTTTTCATGAATTCCATTCCTAGTCATAGGCAACTAATGCACGTGCCAAACTTTATGAAAAAGTTTATGGAAAAAATTCCATATTGAAAAGTTCCTCATCTGTGACAAGTGGTTGAACCTAAAAAAAAATATTTTTTTTTTAAATTACATCTTGTAAATTTAGCTGTAGCTCTTTCCAGTTGTAGTGAGTTGACTAAGGTGCTAAGATACCTATCTCTTGTTTTGTTAGAAGAGAAATTTTGTTTTCCCAGTCTGTGCGTTCACAGGCACTTAAATATGAACTGCAGACTTGTTCCACCTAACCATTACTGTTAGTGGACATCATATGTTCCTCTCATAGAAGGAGATGAAGAACTTCATTGGGGATTAGTAGACTCTTTTGATTTTTTTTTTTTCTTTTTTAACTTTCACATCTTTTTCAGACATGTAATCTCGCTCATCCGGTTCCTGCTTGTCTGACCACAAAGATGCCCAGTGTTACTTCTCTTCCAGATGCCTCTGCTACATCGTGGAAGAATGATCAGGGTATAGTAGTCTTAAAGCAGTTGATCCTGGTAGATAAAAGTTTGCCCGTTTACATTTTGCTAATAGCCATCTGTGTCAACTGTTTGTTTTAAACTAATGGTCTACTGCTGTAAAAAATGTATTTTGTAGTATAGAAAGGAGTCAGTGCAAATGTCCCTTCCTCTCTGCCCTCACCAAAATAATTCTGTCCTCTGTTTTTTAGCTGTATGGGAGTATAGCCATGAATAGTTTCTTTACAATTACTTTAAGGTTTTTAAGAAAATCGTAATTCTTCAGCTCCTCCATTTATTACAAGGCCTAATCTAAATTCAGTATAAAAGAATACTTGTACTAATTTTAAATGGTGAAGAGTTGTTAGATATCAAAGTTCAAAATTTGTATGGTACAGGTGTTAAATAAAACTATGACCTGGCCTCTTTGGGAGAATAAAAGAGGGGATATGTACTTTGTCAGTGCTTTTATAACATTCTGGCTTGCTTCCTTATTGAAAAAACTCTTGAAATCTGAAGTGGGGGTACAGACAAGAAGTTTTTATTAGAACTGAGTAATGAACACATCTGTAATCTTTTCCCCAATGAATATTGTGTTATTCTGAAAAATAATAAATGGTAGTGCTTACAAGATAAGTCAACCAGTCAGTTAATATAAGCTGTATCTGCTGTGTGGTTAAGTCTCAACTCAAGCCTTTTACCTAACAAGTCTCTTGAACTGTTTTCATGTTGTCATGGTTATGGAGGGGCAAGAAAGAGTAGCTCCATGAAAAGTGTAATACCTGTTAGCATTCTCCCTGCCAGAGGCCATGCTCCCCTGTCATTGCGATGCAAATTTGATCAGGTTGATCACAGTGGCTTGAGCTGACACAATTGTTCTTTAAACTGAATGAGAGGGATAATGATAAGGGATAACTGAGATGCATTTTATGATGCTGTTCCTTAATACTTCTCAGGAAAAGTCTGCTATGGTTCCCTGTAGCTATAGCCGTTTTCTCATAATAAAAGCAGTTCAGACTCAGGTAGGAGAGGTATCTTTCCTATGACCTGGCAACTTGGAGAGTTTAAGACCCATGTCAGAGTGCACCATCATGCAAGCTTAGGACAACTGGTGCTAAATGCCATAATGTCTGGCATACCATTTCTGTGTATAAACAGTTATGCATCTCTATTATTTAGTAGAACAAATAGGATTTTTTGATGAGGGGCAGGACTTAATGGTGAGGATTAAACACCTACCTTAAACTTCAGTGAGAACATTGTGACATTCATGAAGAGAAGGATTAAGGTGTATTGTGAAATATTTTTCATAGTTGGATGCTTTTTAAATTAGTAAACGATAATTTTATTTGTTAACATTTGCCATGGGTATTCTTGCTGCCTTCTTTGGGAGCTCATTTGACAGAGGAGAAGCAATAGTTTAATTAGCCGACTTCGCATCTCCTCTTACTCCAGAAGATTATTACCAGCTCATTTAACTTGTGTAAGGTACTGAATTGAGCTTGTGAGGCTGTGTTGCAGTTAGTGATTTTTTTTTTTTTCTAACCTTATTTTCCTAAAGGGTGAATGGACCTATCATAAAAAGGAATAGTAGTTCCTGTTGGATTCCAGGACTCCTAACATTCTTGTGGTTTGATTATTTTCTTTGCTTTTTTTTTTCGCCTTGATCTCTACACGCATCTATGCAAGGTGTACCAGGACTACTGATATGCCTGACTTCTGCATAAGTATTAGTTACCTTGTCGTCTTGGATACAGAGAAAGATCTGTTGTGTTTTACTTGGTCATTACTCTACTCATTCATGTGATGAAGCGCACTGAAGCCTTCACTGGATGAGGTGAGGCCAGGATGGCTTGCTGTAACCTCTGGTGGCTCTTCTGAATATGTTTTGGTTTTTTCTTTCAGCTGTGATTTCAGATGTCTTCTACTTCCTGAACATTTACAGCCATGGCAAGCTGCCTTCCCACTGTGAACAGCGCTTCCTTCCTTGCGAGATTGGGTGTGTCAAGTACTCCCTACAGGATGGCATAATGGCTGACTTCCATCACTTCATAGATCCAGGTGAGTGCCAAGGAAGGGAGACAAGAAGTAGTTCATCTTGCTTTAGGGTGAGAGGGAGGCTTTCTAGTGTCACTTAGCGCTGCCCATATTGGATTTCTGATATTAAGACAGATTTATTTCTGTGACTATAAGTGGTTGGACTTCTTAAAATATCAGAGCAGTGGTGATTGTTTCTGAAGAGAGGGACCTTAAGTGTCAGAACTGCATGAAACCACAAAGAGGGTAGAATAAATCCAGGAGGACCTTCAGATGTTTGTGCTTTATATTTCATGCCAATGAATATTTGTCTTGGTTGGACCTAAACACACACAATACAATATACTTTGTTTTTTAAAATGCATATAACTGAAAATAACTTTTTTAAAAATAGTTGTGGCACTTGTACAAGGCCAGGCTCTTCCTTTCTGTACTGGAAATTATGGTGTATAGCTGAGAGTTTAAGGATCTGTCATTGTGGAAGTTGGATAATGATTGTTCTTTTTCTCCTGTCTCCCCTGCTTTTCTGCAGAAGTACCACCACGTGGTTTTCGGTACCACTGCCAGGCTGCTAGTGAGTATCAGTGGAGGAAAAGAATGGTATGCAAAGGTGTACGGTTTTAGACTCAGCTTATCTGATCTGTATCCACATGTTTAAGTCTACAGTTTCTCCTTCTGGGAACTTGTCAAGTTTTAAAGACAAAGGAGTGACAGAGCAGCTTGTCACAGTCACGTTTTGTGTGTTTCTTGTACCCACAAATGGCAGAGCACTTCATCCAAAATGGTTTTGGCAATGGCGGAGTTATTTGTATTCTATCTTCCTATTTTAATTCAATAATAACTGCAGTATGTTCTTAAATGGGACAACTTTGTATGGCTTTAAATGCTTTGAAGTCCATCTGAGCAGAGCGTCATCCCCTCCATAGTCCTTGTCTATATCTTCAGCATGAAGTGCTAATTCATAATAGGGTAACTCAAAGATACTAGTTTGTATTTGAAAATTGTGTTTTGCAGCTTTGCATATATTGACAAAGCTAAAGTATTTATACTGTTGTTGTGTCTGACTTGGCCTGCCTTGTTTCCCTTATGACTCTTAAGTAGTGTTTATAGAAAAAAACTGGAATCTATTAGGACACTTCCTCTCCTTGTGTATAGAGGGAACAAACTTGGCCCATGTTTTCCAATGTCAAATACTTATATAATGGCCTTTTAAGAGGTGAGTGAGTGTGTGTCTGCTCACAGCCCAGACTCACCAGTCTTTTGCTGATGGAAGCAAGGTTTTGATCGCTTAATCACAGACACTAGTTGTAGAGAAGACGAGGGGGGGGGTGTGTGTGTGTGTGTATATATATATAAAAAAATACAACTCCCTCTTTCTTTGTATCACTTAAGGAAACAGGACTTCTCATAACTTGTTTTTTTTCTGCCCCTCCCCCCCTTCATTAGGTGATGCCACTCATAAGATCCCTATATCTGGATTTCATCTTTCACGTACTTGCTACGCAGTTGTTTTACGGGAACTTCTTGAGTTTGTCCAGCCAGCCAGAGGTGCTCAGCCTCGCTTCTACTGTAGGGTAAGGTCAAGGTCAAAGTAAGATGCCCTAATTCAAAACCTCCATTGTAACTTTTTTATAAAGCAGAGACCTCATTTTCTGCCGCCTTATTTTCAGCCTGCACTTCTGGCTCTAGTCCACTGATGAACATTTCACTTGCTCTCTGACATTGTTTTGACTTAGGTTAAGGTCTTTTAAGATTGACTTGAGTTGATTGTACTGAAAATAGTCATGCAATCCTGCTTTTCTAAGGGATGTTTTTATGACACTTTCCCCATGAGAATACTGTACATCTTAATTTTTGCTCAAGTTTCATTTGCCAATGAGCAAAACAAAACGTTGAGATTCAGAGGCATTTAAGCTTCATGACAGTTATATTATGTTTTAATTCCATTTGAGCCTAATGTTAATCCTTAAACAGGCAGGGAGGGTCAAGATCTTGGTCTCCACCCATTAATATAGGGCTCTGAAGAAATACACATTAGAAAAAAAAATCTCATAGCACTTAATGGAGGTATCTGTAGTATGGGTTAACCTTTAACCTGTCCCCAAACATTAGTCCAGAATTTCTCCTGGGGTTTGGTTAGAAAGCCTCCATGGCATTTGGTTCCTCTTCAAGATAATTTTTAGGAAGAGTGTACATTCAGTCCCACAAACATTGAATTTTGTTTTGGAGGTGACTTTTTCAGATGTAATCAGAGGTCTTGCAGATGTCAGAATTATATACTGCACTTCTTCAATGTGACTGAAATTTTCTTTCCTCTAGTCTAATGACAGATTCCGAATTAACTGGTGTCTCAATCGAATGGCTAGCGTAACAGGTGGGAAATGGATCATTTTTGGCCTTTTTTTTCTCCCCAAGAAAGAAGGGTTATGTAATCATGAACAGCTGTACTTGAAGATCTTTGGATCTCAAAGGTTTCATAAAAGCTGGTACTGATAGCCAGAACTACTTTGCATGCTTCTTCCTCTTCTTTTCCTCCAGCTAACTGGCTAATGAGCACATCTGTAGAATAACATACACTGTTTCTTGCTCAGCCAGTTGAAGGAGCACTAGAGGCAGTGAGATTACTGTGAAGGTGAGCGTGTGATAACACATGGGAAAACTAACAGCTTCTGAGGAGAGATGACCTGCAAGTAGGATACATAATTACTGAGGTGGAGAAAATTATGCAATATAGGACCCACTTTGCTAGGAAGACAGGTTTTATTAAAACCACTAGTGGAATAACTTCTTAAGGTTTACAAGAGCTTTAGTGCTCTGGTAAGAGGCTGGGCAGTGAACAGGGACTGGCTGAGAAGTGAGCTGAGCAGAATATTCAGACTCATTTATTCTCTTGACCTGGATTTTCTCTGAGCTTTAGGCATTGAGAGCCATATGGAGATTCTTGCTGTAGAAGACCTGGTAGTAGAACTGTACCAGAAGAAATACCAAAAGGAGCCATCCAAGACTTGGGTGTGTAGAGAACTGGATGTGTTCCTGTGGGATTTCTCCAGTAATACCAGGTATATTGGGTTGTTCTTTGTGGAAACGTGTTAGCCTGACATGTCTTGATGCCCTACATAAAGTTTGTATGCTGTTAGGGTAGAATGTTCTGTAAGCTTTCTAATTAGAAATGCTTCTTGTCACCTCGTGAGTACAACTGGAAATGAAAATTACTTTTCCAAGAGAAGTGTAAAGATAGATGGCTTTTTAATGCTGAGTCTGAGGACTAATTTAAAGGAGGGGGTAAAAAACAGGAATAAAATCTATTGTGGTATTTAACTTGAAATCACAGAATTGAGAAGATTCAGACTCTCTTAGGAGGTTAATTTTGATGAGACCTGGCTGTTGCTATACAGCAAATGCTTCATGCTGCTACTGTGGTGAGGGACAAGGTATGTTTGCCAGTGGTATAAATCAAATTCTCAAGCATAAGCGTTAAGCTAGATCCTTTCTTCCGGAATGAATGTTCTTTACAACACATCTGGAATCCAATCTACTTTGTAGGATTCCACCCCCCCCCGCCCCATCCCATATGTCTTGAATGGTAAAACTTCTCCTGCTTTCAGATTCTTCCGTGCTTGTACAAAGAAGTGGCATGTAGCTTGTGGGGCTGCAAGGGAATATTTAGTGATGCAGTTAACTTAGAAATATACTTTAACTTTTCTTCTGCTACTGTTTTAAGTAAGAACCAATAATTTGATCTTAAATTTTAGTAGATCTTAAAAAAAAAAAAAAGGATTATTTTTGGAAGTCTATTTACAGTATGAATTTTAAGATCTGTTGGGATAATCAGTATCACCTTATCTTTTTATAGTTGGGCAGTTTTCCACTTCCATGAGTATCTTCACACTAGAGGGAGACCTTAACAAGAGTGAATACTCTTTTGGGGAGGAAAGTGAGGTTGCTTATACTAACAGGAACTATTTCACATTAATGGGAAACTTCAAATTGTTGCCTTTAAATTCCATTTGTCTCTTAGGATTCTCTTTTCCCCCTTGTCCCCACCTCAGCATGCCAGCAGGTTGCCTGTTAAGGAAGCTTTCTAACTCTGCACAAAGCACTTGTAGCTTAGGTATTGAATGTTGGTTCTCTGTGAAATTTTAAAGGTGCTATATGGTTGCCGAGACAAACATATTTAATGTTTGTTCCTGTTCGTTCTGACCAGACCAACTGTTTATTAAAGATGTGGATGCTCCTGAAATAAGCCTGAACTTTATTTCATGTAGGTGCAAGTGGCATGAAGAGAGCGATATACTCTGCTGTGCTTTGGCATCCTGTAAGAAAATTGCGTGAGTATTCCTAAGGAGTTATCTCCCCTATGATGACTTTTTGTTTTGTTATAGATGCACATTTTTTGCTCTGGCTTCTCTAACTGCCTGGAGCACTGTAGTTCTAGATCTTGAGTTTTATATATTCCTTCCACCCCCAAGATTTTGTTCTATTTGTTACTTTCATTGTTGCTTTTATGGCTTAGCAGTATGCTGTAAGTCTTAGCATTTAGATGTAATTTAATTTCTGTGATAGTCATGTCCATCACTGTAGTCATCCTTTCACTACCTCCGCTTAGTATTGGAGAGTTGAGAGAAGTGTTAATTACATTAGAATTCAGTTTTTCTTCAGAGGTTTAGTATACCTGTATTTGGTGAGAAATTCTCTGTATTCTAGTATATCTCTAGTTTGGAAACTTTCATACTGCCTTACATATAATGTAGATACATAAGGTTCTGTAAACTTTTTGGTGTAGGGAAAGGGAAAGCAAATAGTTGGGCAAAAAGGAAGTCCCATTTAAGATCTCAGTCAGTAGTAGTAGCACTTTGAGAGCGATAATAATGAATATTCTTTCATTCAAAAAACTCTTGTTATGTACTGCTATGCCTTGCAAAAAAATGTTGCTTTTCGCACTACTAAGTGGCTGCATCTGATAATGTGGGGAAGCAGTTGTTTTAATTTCAGGTGTAGTTGTAGAATAGTCTGGGTGGTCTTGGAAGGATGCAGGTAACTATTTAGCTGCTGTGATAATGTCCTTCTGCCCTGTCATCTGATCTGTGCATCTCAGTCTGTGGTTGCTTTTGTTTGCCAGTTGAAGAACTAAAAATGCTGTGCTTCCATACGTAGGCATTACAGCCCTCTTAGCCAAATTTTTCTTGTTTTCTTTTTTTCTTGGTCAAGTTATTGCATCAGTAAATCTTTAGCTAGTGTGTATGGAGTCTCACTGACAGCAGCTCACCTACCTCTTCAAGACTGTGATTATGGTGAAAGCACAAATACCAAGATGGTGATACTGGATGCTGGACGTTTTCAGGTCAGATCCTTTAAACTGTATCCTGTTTTATTTCTAGTTAAGCGTTCACACTTGCTAATTTCTGGTTAGCTGTCTTCTCCTTGGATGCTGTCTTTTGTGACATGTGTTGGGCAGACTGATGAAAGAAACATAATCGCTACCTGGATCATTTCTTGTGATTTTTGACCGTAGTTTGTAGGTTTCATGGATATTTGTGTATACTGCATTTTAGAAGACACATATATTATTTTGAATGTTTTTTTTCTTCATACAGAAAATGAAGGCTGAGGGTTCTGGATGGGACAGACATCTCACTTCTTCAAGTCAGGATCAAGAGTTTGTCCCTTCTAATTGTGAGTTTAAAACTTTCACATTTGTAAAGGGAAAGAGGTATTTAAACTTAATCCAGTTGCTGCTTTTTGAAATTTCTGGGCTTAGATGTTGCCTGTCAGTGGTGCAAAGCTTAAACAGCTGTGCATGAGCTGAGCTTGTTTCTGCTTATGGATTTCACTGAATTTCTGAAGATGTAAACATAAAGAGCTGCCCTTTTCTCACTGGACACAATCTTATGGTCAAAAAGGTCTCTCAAAGTTTAGGTTTTCTTATAAATGTTGCTCTTTGATTTATACCCCCTTATTTTTCTGCTACATGAAGTCTGTTCTCATATGCTTAGGTGCTTTGAGGCAGGGCCATTGTTAAAATACTGTCCTTGCTCTTAAGTCATATGTGCAGACTCAGCTGGTACTTGTTGCAAATATTGTGCTCTAACTCAGTTTATGACTTTAAATGAGCAGTCGTCGTCTTTTTGGAGACAAAATTTTTTTAATAGAAGGCACATCAGCTCAGTTCATCTGGTCAGTTTACGGCTAATCTTCAGAGGAACAGAATCAAGTTTGCAAGACAAATAACTGTGAAAATTCTGAGTTTGCTGTTTATTTTCTTGCATATAAAATACATGCTGAATTAAACTCTGAAACTGTTCCTATTATAAATCATGAGATCATGTGGACTTGGTGTTTATAGAGGACGAAACCTCTGTCTCTGCCTTTTTGTATTAGAGCTGTTGAATAGGTTCAGCTCCACAACATATGAAGAACAATTCCATTAATATGTGCAAGCTTTAAAGACTGATTTGATTTGCAAACTGTATTTAATTTAATAGGTGATTCTCCGTGTGGTGTGAAGACTTCCCTTTATGGAACAAGTACCATGCAAGGCAGAGGAATTACTCGATTGCTGAAAAGTGCACCTAATCTATCCAAGTCTTTCAGTAATTGAAAATCTTTTTTTACATCCAGGACAGCTGTAAATTCTGATTTTCCTTTTTTCCCTAAGATAACCAGCAGTTTCTCCAAACTGCAGTTTTTCATCTAATCTGCAACCCTTGACAGTACAAGTCCTTGTTAGAATGATAAATCTATTGACTGGATTTAAAGAAGACAAAAATCTTGTTTATGATCTACAGGAAGACTTATTTTGAAGGGACCTGACAGTTGCATCCTCTCTTTAAAAATACATGCCATACTAGTTCTATTTCTTAATGGATGGAGTGCAAATTCAAGATTGATTAGTCAATATCATTGCGTTAGAAGAATTCTTTAGTGGCCAATATGACTTTAAACAGTTGCTTTATTTCTTCTTTCATGATCTCCTTTCCTTCTTCTGAATGTGGAAGATAGAATTTCAGTGTGTAACACTCTCACAAAAAAATGATGGAGGGGGAGCATTGGAAGTAGGAAGAGCTGTATTAGAGTAATGCAAATTTATCCATCTACTAATGTTTTTTTAGAGGCACAGGCTCTATACATCAGGAACAAGTACAACATAGATTTTTTTTTTTTCCTTTGCATCAGTTTTCTGTTTAAAAAAACACATGTCCTTCAAACTTACAGACTGAAGAGGAGTGTAGGTGTTATGGGTGTGGGGTTTTTTTTTTTTGAAAGGAATATAAAATTCAAACTGATAAATTAATCTGAAGGTATTACACAAGTTTAGTCAGGCTGGTTAGATACCAGTAATAATTTTTTGAGGGCACATAAAAACTAGGAGGCTGTTTGACATATCACTAGGAAGTCAGATTTTCCATTTTATGGAGGGTACAAGTCCTAGACTAGTCCCCAAAAAGTTGTCTGTTGTTTGAGCCTCATCCTTAGTCCATGTGTCTTTAAGCAACTGATTCTCAGAAATAAGAGCTTATTTTTTTGAGTTGTTTCTACGTTTTGTTCCAACAGAGGTGCAGTTGTGAAATACTATTTCCATAGCAACTAACTGTAAGAAGATACTTCTTTGATTCCTTGTAGGAACTGAAATTCAAAATCAGGTAGTTCTTCTTTTGGATGATAGGGGAAAAAAAACCCCACCCCAAACCAACCAACCAAAACCCAACCAAAATAAGAGGTCAGCACGTTTATAAATCAACTTGAGCATGCTGATCAGTATGTCAAAAAAGGCCAGTTGTTTTAGTTCAAAACCTGTTACAGTTGCTGTAAGGCCAGTTGAGGCCTTTCTTCCAGTATTGCAGGATGACTGAGCCACTTTGATGCCTCTTACCTAACAGTTTGCATATATCACTGAATTTTCTTGAATTATTCTGTATGTCTTTCCTTTGAGGCTGTTGTTTTACCGGCTAAATTTCACCAGATAAGGGGCTATAAACATCTAAGACTGAGATTTACCAATGAAGCATTTGGGAATGTTGTAACGGAGTAAGAGTGTCTGTTTAGTAGTCGTAAAGGCTTCTGTGCCTTGGAATAGAGTTGTTTGAGTTTTAAGTTTCTTAACTGACAGCCATCACTGCATTGACATTTCAAAACTTACAGAACTGAATTATTTTCAGAGGTCAGTGTTGCAATAAAAGTTTCAGTTCTTAAGGAGAATTCATTATTATTAAAATTTATTCAGTACCAGTGTAGGCACACATACCTAAGAGCATTTGTTGATATGCTTAAGGTATTGTATATCTTCAAATTCTTTATCTCAGTCTTGAACAGAAATGGAGCAATACAGAGTTAGGTTTCCTTTATGTACATAAAATAGTATATAAGCTGTAGAAAATCTAGTTATATGCTGTAGGCAGTGGGCTGTCAACTAGGGCAGTAACTGTCTTACTGTAATAACCAACAACCTGTGACAGTTTTTGTAGTGAAAATTGTAAGATCTATATATTGAAAATGAGTACACTAACTTGATGTAGCCCATTTAATAATATTCTGCATATGTTGAGGGGGATCTCTAACAGCTGTTAGAGGTTAATAGCAAATTCTTTCATTTTGGAGCTTGCTTCCCTGGCTGAATTTTGCAATTTGACATTCTGTTTGATTTCTTGAAAAATAAATTCTGCTTAATAAAGACAATATAGTAATGCTTCTCTCCTTTAATGCGAAAGTAAAAATGAGGGGAAAAAGTGACTTACAACCTTAGCACGCTTCCTAAGTGCAAGAACTAGTACTGTTAAGGCAAAAGCTGTGGATCAATCTGAACAAAATTCTCCCCACTTGCATGTCAAAATTCTCGAGGGGAAATAAAACCAAGTAAAGGTAGAATGGCTTTTGAGCGGAGCTTCAGCGATGCAGCCTGGGAGCTTTAAACATGTACTTTCCACATGGTAAAAGTAACAGTAACTTAATATTCTCTACATATGGAGGTATTGGTACCACACAAATTGAACTGTCTGAAGAGTTGTGTTTGTAAAGGGGACATCTCACAGACTCTCAGTCCTCCTATTAGTGTAGCTTACTCAGTCCTGTGACAGCAGTGGGTAAAATCCATCCTGGTTTTGCATACACATTAAAAAGTGAATAGGTATTTTTCTTCTTGTTGCACAAGTAAGTAGATGAATTGTGGAATTGTGTGTACTACTCTCTACTATAAAGGTTTTGTCTAGGACAACAGTTGCTGAGGGTCATGAGACCATAGCAGACTCTGGTGACAACTTTGATCTAGTCTATGACAACAATATATTAGCCTGTAATCACATATTCTTTTACCTTCTATTCAAAGAGTATATAACTGATAATGAAAAATAAAGCATGTTTATGTAGAGTAAGCAGCAGTTACTGCTTCTATGTAGTAGAAACTATGAATTTGAGTATTGTGCATTTCTGGTTTGTCCACCTTCTCCTTTCAATAAACTGTAGAAACTAGGTATGTGGAAGAAGTTCCTATTGGCCAGCAGTCCTTTCTGCTCCAGCTAAGAATATTCTTATCAGTACCTTGTATTCTGATTTAGCAGAAGTGTTCTCTTAAATATGTACATATATACTGTAGGTAACGGTAACACCTAGTTTTGATGTCTCTGATTTAATTTGAAATTTGTTTTGGAAGGCTGATCTTACCAGCAAAAACCAAGGTGAAGGCAGCATTCAGTCCCTTGACTTTCTCCTTGTCCTTTATGACCAGGTCCCCATTCCCATTCAGATGCACTCACAGAAGTCCTTCTTGTTGCCCTTCATGTGCTTCAGTAGATTTAGCTTTGGGTTGGCTTTGGCTTTCCTAACCCCATACCTGCACACTCACACAGCATCTCTCTATTTCTCCCAGATAGCTTGTGTCTGCTGCTACCTCCTGTATGTTTCCTTTTCATGTCTGAGTTTTGTTAGGAGCTCTTTGGTCAACCTCTGCTGGTTTTCCTGTTTATCTTGGAGGAGGTGATACTTGAAAATCCAACAAGATCACCTGGACCTCTCTTCTCTTCAGGACAATATGCCACAGGATTCTTCCAGGCAGGTCTCTGAACAGGCCGAAGACTGCTCTCCTGAGGTCCAGGGTTGTGATCCTGCTTTTTGCTTTTTTCCTTCCTTTTCCCGTTTCATGGTTTACTGAAGCTAAGTTTGCCCCCTAGCCTTCACACCCCTGACGAGTTACTTCTTGTTTTTAAGTATGAGGTCTAGCAGAGAGCGCCTTCCCTTCTTGGCTCCTTAGTCACTTGTATCAGGAGCGTCAAGCTTCTTCCTGTTTGAAAAAGGCCTTGTACTTCCTCCTGATAAGGCTGTCTACAGCAGACATCCGCTAGAATGTCACCCATGTTGGTCTGCCCTCTATGTCTAACCCATGAGCTCCTGACTTGCTCATTGTTCATCCTCTGTGCATTCCAGCTGCTCTCTTATGTAAAGGGCAACTCTCCCTTTTCACCACCCAAGTGTAAGAAAACAAACTGGACAATAAATGATATGTGGGAAGGGAAGCCTGGTAATCTCTTTACTCCTGAGGCCTGTAGGCTCAACACTTGTGGCAGTTTCAGGATCTGAACTAGTTAAGTTATAGAAGAGAGAGTGTTTGCTGTGTCTAAAGTAAGATGAATCTTTATTAAGTCTTTAGCAGTATGTCAGTCATCAAAATCTTAAAAGATAAAAGGCAAGCAGTAATTTGGTGGGCATTTTCTGGGTGGAGGGTCTGTCAAATATTAGGTGTTGGATTTTGCTGTTCGGGTGCATGTCAAAATGGAGGAAGCAGTGCTGTAATCCTTGATCAAATGGCACCATTTATATTAGTTCCAGTGGGTGTGTTCTTTGCCAGCTACCTAGAGTGAGGTCCATGCTGAATCATACACAAACAGAAAACTTGCTTCCATTCCAGGGACTCTGGGTCTTGAGCCATCACAGTCAGATGGTGGTGTGCTGAAGGTCAGATTCTCCCAAATAAAAATTTGTGTTAGGTGAATGAAAACCTCTATTCAAGGATTTCCTTGCAAAATAGCTGTAGTTTTCTGTTCCTGATATCTTTTAATACAGAGGGGCTGTGCTTTTTGACTTGTTAATTGAATTAAGAAGTGCTAATCCTTTCCCCTAGCAAGAATTTAAAACTTTCCCCCAAAGTTAAGTATCTCAAGCATATGTGTGAAACTGAGTTTTTAATTTATTGTGGATAGATAGAGGTACACAGAGCTGACTGCAAAGGCTTTAACAACACCTTTCCATTTGGCAGGGTAGATGTAATGGGGAAGGGGAATAAGTTATCTAGTTTCTGCTCTCTTGATGTCTTCTGCAGGATTATCATCCCTCACTTCTACCCTAGAATGAGCTGCTAATTAATTTTTACTGCAATGATTCAGTAAAATGAAGAAATTGGCAAACAGTTTTATTAGTCTAACCCTGTATTATCTCTGTTGCCTCGCTTTTCCTTGGTTCTGTCTTAGAAGCTCCCACAAGCTTCTCTAATTACCATTTTCAAAGAATTCCCCTCACTCTGTTAGTGAACAGGTGAAAGCAGGAGAGAGAGAAGTTCCAAATTCTTTTATGTTGGGCTTTAATAAACTTAGTACTAGTTCCAATGCATCCGGAATTAATCTTGACAGTTTGCTGATAGTACTGTGAACTTCTTCAGATAAAAGACTGCCTCAGTGTCTTTCCTGGAACAGATGATACAAATAAATAGAAAAGTAGTGCTGTTACTCTAGCAACAAGAACTGTGAGATAATTAGCTCTTGTCTGTCTGATCAGTTCTGAATTGTGTACTATACTGAATCTTGTAATAAGCAGTGGCAGCGCCGGCTTTCGTGTCTCTGTAATACTGGAAATAGTTCTTGAAATCCTGAGAAGAGTGAGGAGAGCAGTGAGTGGAGATCTTGGGGGTTATGTGGGGAATGGGTAGGGGTGGAATCCCTGCAGGGCAGCTCTGAAGAATAAAAGGAGTTCTTAATGAACTTCCAAATGCAAGAACAGTCCAATAATGCAGGTGGATTGATCAGGGGACCGTCTTGTCTTTATAGGGAACTCATGGAACTACTGCACATTCCTAGTGCAGTATAAGGAGGTAGAAGCAGGTGTGGGCTACAGAGAAAGAATCCACAAATGTTGGCCAGGCCTGTAGGGATGGTGTTTGGAAAGCCAAAGCTCACCTGGAGTTGATGCTTGCCAAGGGATCAATGTCAAGAAGAGGAGCTTTCATGACTTTGTTAGCAGTAAAAGACTGAACAAGGCAAAAGTGGTCCTGCTCCTGAATGGTGTGGGTGGTTTAGTAACATGGCTGGAGTAACACAGGTAAGGCTGAGGTGCTCAGTATCTTCTTTGTTTCAGTCTTTTTTTCTAATAAGGTCTCTCAGATCTTTATACTTGGGAAGGGTTCAGGGAGGAGAGCACCAGCACTGGATGAAGAGCAAGTCAGGGATCACTTGGGAGTTCTAGATCCATACAATTTTATAGAGCTAGATGGGCTGCATCTGAAGATGCTGAGAAAGCTGTTTGATACCTTTGCAAGGTTGTTCTCTCACCTTTGAAAGGTCACAGAGAGCACAGAAAGTCCACAGCAATGGAAGGCAACTAATTTGCACCTATCTGTCAAAAGGATGATCTAGGAAACCATAGGCTGCTCAGCTCCACTGGACTCCTTGGAAAACTCATAAAGCGAGTCCTCTTGGAACATGTTTTGGGGTATGTGAAGGAGAAGAGGGGGACTGGAAACGGTCAGCATGGATTTCCCAAGGCTAAATCATGCCTGACAAGCCTGGGTGCTTTCCATGATAGACTGTGAATAAAGGAAGAACAGTAGTGGTCAGTAGTGACTTTTGCAAGGCTTGCAGTTACAGTCTGTCACAGTATGCTTGTATCCAACTTGGGATGTTACAGTGTAGATGGGTGGACAACCAGATGGGTAAAAATCTGGTCATACACTATGTGGAGGCCAGTAACAAGTGAAGTACTGGAGAACTCTATCCTATGGCCTGTGTAGTGTCTTTAGCAGTGATCCGGAGGTGATGGAGTGTACTCTTGCCTGCAGAAAAGACCAAACTGGGGAGGCCAGGTGATATGCTTGAGAGCAGGACTGTTACACAGAGGGACCTAAACAGGCTGGAGGAGTGGGCTAACAGGAACCTTATGAAATGCGGCAAAATCCTGCACCTTGAAGGAAGAACCCTTTGCAGCAGTACAGTCAGGACTGGCAGGAGAGCAATTTTGCCAAGAAGAAAGTCCAAAACTAAGGGAATGGAACAAAAAAAAAAAAGGGAATTTGGAAGGTGGATCCTTTGGAAGGATCAAGGGTATTGACAAGAATACTTGCCTTGCAGGGTGTATCAGGGGACTGGGAATCCTGACTCCTTATCTCCATGCTTCTGCATTGTGGTGATGTCAGTCTCCAGTCAGGTCATTTAACTTTTGTCCCATCATTCTGTCACTCACAAATGATAGTTGCTTGCAACATTCAGTAGACCTTTGAGTTCCTTGGATGAAAAGTGTGTAGGTAGGAATAAATCCTAAAAGCTAAGTGGCTGTTACTAGGAACAAATAACACTTTTTTTTTCCCTCCAGTAAGCTGTATAGTATATTACCTTCAGAATTTTATAAGCAAGTAAAAATGTTAATGTGAATGGAAACAATTAAAACTGGGAAGAAGCAGTGTACTATGGAGATACTCCTCCCTTAAAACACAAGAGAGAAATGTGGTATAGTCCTGGTTAATGTAATCGCTTTGAGCAGTGCAGGGTGAACCAATTCTTCAAATTGTAGGCAAGATTTCTGTCTTGCCTATGTTTCATTGGGTTGCTAGACTGATGAAGTAGACTTCTTTGCTTCCTTCATGTGCTTCATTACAGAGTAAATGGCCTGTTGTAGGTTGCTGAGGTAGGGTCAGAAGGAAAAACAGGTAATTTTTAAATATCCTCTTGGTGTGCTTGACAAAAGAAATCTTGCTAAGTAATGATGTATCAAAATCTTACTGTGGTGGTTATTCCACTTGGGGTAGCAGATCTCAGCAGTCCTGCAGATGGGGAAAATGGTTTGGCGAGGTCTTAAATCCTTGTGTTTTGGTTCTTCCTGTTCATGCACAGATAAAGCTTATATATGCATATTCTTCCATGTGAAAGTTGAACATAACAGTAATTTACTATAGGCTGTGTAAAGGGTAAAGTAGGAATTTACTTTTCTGCCTGGCCATTAATTTTCTGCCTACTTCTTGCCTTTTGAGGGAAGTGAGTATTGAAGTTGGGTACACATACATGAATTCTTTGGAATGAATTAAGTATTCCTAGCTTTCCCCATCTTCCCTTCAAATATATTAGTGCTCCTTTAATTTTGTTTAAATTGTGGGTATACTACAAGCTCTTGGAGTTATTCCTGCTTCAAAAGACATACAAGTAATTAATTCAGTCACAGGAAAACCTTGGAGTAAGACAGGAATTTGAATATGTGTATTTCTGGTTGACTGAGTTTAACAAATTGGTTGAGGAAAACCACATGTAGCATCCTAATAAATGCATAACTTCCAAAATGTTAGTCTTATTTTAAAAAAAAAAAAAGCAGCACTGAAATATCTCAGCTATCTCTCTGTGTGGTATCAGTTTATTACCCAGTGTAGAACTGAGCTTACTGTTGCAGAAAGTAAGTAGTTCTGCTTTAATGGTTGTCAAGTTTGACTCTCTTGCTTTTTCCCTGCCAGTTCTTATGCAACCTGCTTACAGAAATTGAATTCATGGGTTTGGGGGTAATGATGTAATCTTTTGTATTTTGTGGCTGGCTTCTTCAGATTACTTAATGCAGATTATCTGTATTTTTCTTTATGCTTAAAATGACCAGTGTGCAAATGTTACTTCAAGACTTCAACGGACAAGTAGCAATTTAGCTTCACGTATCCTAGACGTGAAGAGTATGGAATAGGTAACACAGCATTAAAATTGTTGAGAGGCCAGAGCCGGTTTCTGGCCATAAATACTTCTGATAATTGTCAGGTTCTTTTGCTGGTCTTTCCAGTTAAGATTCTTGAGAATCCACACTATTATTCCTCAGCAGAAGCCTTCTTCAGCCTCAGGGTATAGGTGTTTGTGAGGGAACATGGAGCGCTGACTAATGTCTGTCACATTTATAAAAGAAATAGCTTCTGTTTCATGGTAAAAACTTGTTACAATGCTAATTAGATAATTCATACTATACTTGCTTCTTACAAAAGAGAATAAAATAAGTATCAGCTCTGTTTCTGAGCTATGCACCTCATTTTTTTATCTACCTTCAGCTTCTGTGTGCAAAATTATTTTTTAGTCATCTATTTTTGCAGTGTTTTGTCATGCCTCTAAACCAAGCATGGGAGCAGGTCCTCATAATGTCTCATGGAATAGCATTTCAGGTTGTTCATTGCCAGAGAGATTTGGGTTTGTATGTGCTTTGTAAAGAACTCTGGTTGTTGGTCTTTGGAGTTATTAGTAAAAATGAATATTTATATTTTAAATACTGTGTAAAACAAAGGCAGCCAGAAAGCAAGCCAGAATAACAATTCTGGTAGTCTTATTTGCATAGTTCAAAATCTAGAAAATGCTGCCCATGTGTAGGAGGATTGCTGGTTCTTCTTTAAAGTTATATTTTAGATTTTTGTTACAGATTTAAAAGTAACTACTTGGGGGTAAAGGGTATGTGGGAGGCATTTCAGTAAGCTTCTGAAACTCCTGAAATCAAAGATGCAATAGAGAGCTTTGAAAGGATAAATATTGTAATGTAAGTAATTTATTGAAAATGTGTGTTTAAAAACAACAAACAAAACAAAACACCCAAAAACCCAACAAACCAAAACAAACTCATACAGCTCTTAATTAGCTTTAATACCATATTTACAGTCTTTGGACAGACAGTCCATTCTCTTCCAAAGATAAGATACTAGCGATAGGAGTTCTCTCCATATCTGCACACATTTTGCACATACGGCGCTTCTGATTAAATTGTTACCGTTTTGAATAAAAATGTACTTTTCCTCCTTTTCCTTTTTTTTTCTTTTTATTAAAGATAAAATACATCTACATACTTGCTATGTACATGCTTTCACACTGTCATTTTTTTCAGAAACAGGAGCAATCGACTATTTCTGACTTGCCCATGCAACAGGTAGGAAGAAGGAATAATGTAATGAAAATTAGTATTTAGGATCTCTCTGAGCTGGAACTCATAAGTTCAGGCATCTGACAGTATATAGGCTACTAGACTGTTTCTAGATCTTACCAGCTGCCAATTACAAATCCGTCTAACTTCTTACCTTATTCATTCCATAAGTAGGCATTGTTGTTCCAAACAGGAGGCTTTTGTTGTTAATCTGTGATTTTTTTTTTCCCCCATATTTTTATTTATATGTGCATGTATAATATATACAAAGAACACATTGAATAAAATGTCCTTAAAAATCAGCTTGCTTTGGTCTGCATAAAATAATTTCTATACTGGACAATGCTGTAAGCTGTGACATTTGCATAACACCCTAAACAAGACCACCCTTCCTCTGTGACTTGCAGTTGGTGACCTTGAAACCTTCTGTGGATCTGGAGATACAGCAGCAACTCTGTTCTCCAAATAGACCTGACTGGCTTCTTTTTTCAGAAAGTGGGAAGTCTAGAAGACTGGTTATTTTCAGACGACTGGGTGAAACAGTGCTTCACATGCATTTTTCTGCTATGAGATTCTCTATTAGTACTCATTGTATCTTAAGCACTTCTTTCCAGAGAGACAAGGATATTCTCTCCCAGAACTTGAAGGCAGAGCCATTAGCTTTCATTTTATTATTCAACAAAAAACCTCCTTGCAGTAAGAAGGAAGGATTGATTTCTTTTCTACAGTGGTGTCTGTGCCTCAGCAAATCCTGAAGATGGCATTGGCCTCCTGCTTCTTTCTTCATTCATCTTCAACATCATCCTCTGCTCTCTGATTCCTTGTTGGTATTTCCTTGGAGGGTTCATTTGTATCTTCTCGCTCCCTAAAACATTGTTCAGGAGTAGCAATGTTAATTAAAACCAGCTAGAAATTTTACTGAAGAGGTGTTTTGTTAGAATGGTTCTAGCCTGCTCTAAGCTGACCTGGAAGCATACCAAACTGAACTCCATAAATTAAGTCTTGATGGTGGTGCAAGAGGTGCATAAACTACCTTTTTTTTTTTCTTCCATAGCATGTATGTAGAGAAAGGGAGACTGCTGTATCTTTGCTCTTCCCTCTTTTCTTCCAATGGTCTCTTTCCATCATGAGAATAAAAAAAAGGTTTCTACCTTGGAATGATAATTCTGAACACAGAGCCTCATGGTGATTTAGGCTAGCAAGGACAGAAACAGCTACAGGGACTCAGAGAAATGAGAAACAGTCTGGGCCTTGCTTATCACATAGCTGTGCATGCTTGACTGTCTTGGGCTTGCTAGTTTTAAGGGTTGAATGTTTGGGTTCTACCCTGGAGAGACAGAGGTGTCTGGTAATACTGGGCATATTCCGTGTCAAGAGATGGGAGCCTCTAGGGTAGAAATTAAAAGGAGGAAGCAATGTGCACTTTTCTTGGTTTCGTTTTTTCTCCTGTGCTTTCCACTCTGTATGTTGGTGCTGGAGGGAGAATGTGAACCCTTCATATGTTCCATTCACTTTGCTAAAGAAAGGTACTTACGTCATCTCATAGTCCTTGTCCTTGTCTGCCCGACAGCAGCAGCAATAGGCTAATATACCAATAACTATAATTGCAGCAACAGCTCCACCAATGATGCCAGCGTAAAGAGCTATGTTCATGGATGCTACACAGGAATAAAAGAATTAGTCCTTTGCAGTGCGAATGGTATCAAATGCGATCAGCACAATCACTGGACTTCTAATCCCACCACCAGATGTCAGATCTCACTACAAGATCCAGACTGAGTGGAAGCTGCACTTACTTGACTACAGCAACTTGAATTCATTCTGTACTGGGTAGCTGATAAGTTTGCAGGAGCAATTAGTTAGATCACGATAGGGAAGAGCCCGTGGATGTGAACAACCAGTATCTGAACCATCAATACAGTTTAGTTTCAGGCTTTGGGGGCTCAGGCCTATATCCCTCTATACTTTTTTTTGGTCATCTGTGAACTAACCCTATGAGTTAGTGAGTGCTCTATTAGCATGTAAACCAACGCAGAAAATCTGTTTTAAAGGTTAAAAAAAATGTGCTTTTTTTTTTCTTTGAGAGAGAGAAAGCAGAATTTTATACTTCTGTCTGCATTGCCTCCATTAATCCTTTGACACTTAGCTAAGATACTTTCTCTGGTACTACTCTTCCAGCAAGCAACCCCGCCTCTTACGTGGCACAACGCTGACTGTCATGTTGCAAAATTCCTTTCCCACAATGTTTGTTGAAGTGCAGATATAAAAGCCAGAGGTATCCGCCGAGATGTTCTTCAGAGTTATTTGTTCCCCTGTTGTGAAACACAAATCCAGTCCAAAAAAGGGAGGAATTAAAGCATAGAAGGAGATGGGGACAGCAGCCCTTCCATTCCACCACAGGGTAGTGGGAGTGATGAGAGGTTAATAAAGCCGATGGATTGCTCTGTCTTGCTTGGGAGATGCCATGCTAGTCCCTAGGTTCTAGTGTGATTTGTGGGAGGACAAACAGAAGTGTGCTGTTTTGATTACAGAGAACATGTGGCATTTGAACATTCCTTTTAGAAAGAAAATTGTAGGTGGAAGGTAAAAAAGTATCTGTGCTTAGTGAAAGCTTTTTTTTCATTGGATTTTGCCGAGAAATATAAGATGGCCCAAACCCGGCATCTGGCTTTGAGAACTGGCCATCTGATGAATTAACTTGTAAAATAACAAAAAGCTCTTCAATCCTCCAGCTCTTAGAATATCAAATCTAAATAATTTAGCAGTGGGGGAAATAGTTTTTTAGACTGGGAGAGGCCACACAGGATGTGAAAGTAAATGAAAGAAGAGAAATGCAGTGACAGGGGATTGCTGTGATACTGATGTTTTCTGTCCAACCTAACAGAGCTCAGAACCATATGCTAAAGCTTAGCTCTGTCTGCTCAAGCAGTCAGATTTTGTTTGTTGCATCTCCAGCTGATATTTGTATGTGTAGTCCATACTTTTTGCTTGAGCTACTGATAAAGGTCCAGATTCCTGCTTTAAAAGCAAAAGGCTCCAAATACTTTTCAGTGACTTTCCTGTTTTATTTTCCCTGTGATCTCACTTCTTTCCAGCCCACTCGTGGGACTGGGATTCTGTTTAGTCTCTACTGGCACCTAGCGCCAGATAATAAAAGAGCATGCAAACTAGGAAATAAACTGCATGCTTGATTTTTTTTTTAATTATTTTTTAATATACTCTCAGTGCTTGCTTCTCACTTTTTTTTTCCCAATGTGATGTTTATAGCTCTTGGAGTTGCACTCTATAACCAGACTGTAAATCCTCCTATATTAAATCAAAAGTAATTGACTGGTGGGTCAAATTGGAAAAATGCAGGTCAGATGATACTATCAATTTTGCAGTGGCTCCTAAGGGGACCCTGCACACTCTGCAGCCCTGGGACTTGCTTAGCACAGACAGAAATTGTTTCTAGAGACAGTAGGGCATCCAGCCAGCTTGGGGTAGAAGGGGACAGTCGGCACACTACATGGACATCGATACTCTGATGAAAACAGAACTGAGGTGGAAATGGATCAGAAGAGACTCCTGTCCCAGGGAAGAACAGGGTGAGGGCAGAAGGAGGCAGGCAGCTGCAGCTGTAAGATAACACATCCTGGTATGTTCTGGGCTGTGCGTGATGCGTTGGCACCACTTAGTGGCCAGTCAAGTGAATAAGGTTTGTGTCCCTGGTGATATTTCATCTTTTGCATAATTTATGCAAGAATCAGCTAGTGAGTGTTGATATATCCTGTCGAGTCTGATCATATTTAGTTTACCTCCATAGCAATGCTACAGTAAGTTAAACCAGGAAGGCTAGGTTCAGATACATAAGAGGTAGGTTCAGAACATGCCAGAAACAAAGTTGTTTAAAGGAATAAATCCAAGTCCTCTGTCACTACTACTCTTCAAAGAGTACTAAACCCTCACTTCTGTGTGAATAGTTCTACCAAAGGTCCTGTTGTGGAAATTCAGTTCCCTTTTTTTTTTTCCTAGATTTGGACTTAAAATGAAAGCAAATAAAATATTGGGGCCTGTGTGACAGTCATAACAAACCAGAAGCCTCTTTCATGCTCAAAGCAGGAATGGTGTAACTGTTTCTCATACCACCTTTCTCTAGGCGAGGAATCATCTCTGGAAGGAAAGTAGCTTCCAGAGCCAACGCTTCTTTCCCTTCACCTCAGCAAGTGACCTGGTCATTGTTGAGCAAGCTGGGATATAAAGATACACCAGTCAGTTAGAAAACTCGATGTTATTCCTCATGTTATGTCCCCTTTATGCTCAGCAGTTGCAAAGTAATTGTTTCTGGCTGCTTCCAGAATGAGCCAGCTTTCTTACCAGGTGAGGGCTGAAGTGAAAAATCATACTGACCATTGTTACTTCATGTAACAGTCCTTTTTCCCCTGCTAAGTTACTTGTGTGTGTGTGTGTGTGCGCGTGTGTGTTGTATCAAAAGGACAACTTTTCAAAATCCTGTTCAGAGAACTTTGCTAGAGAAAGCCTTAAGTGTGTTTTTGTATTTGCATTTCAAAATCTTTCCAACCCTGATCTACAGAGAGCTCAAAAACTTGGTGTCTTTGAATTTCCCCTACCTTCTGTTCTTTGTAGTCCACGGGGCTCATTTTGTACATTGAAGCTTTGCCAGGTATATTTGGGCTTTGGGGAGCCCTCATGAGAAATGCAGGTCAGATTGATTGTCTGTCCATATTCTGCTGTCCCCAAAATCTTGCATTCTGGCTTGGATGGTGCAACTGAAGGAAGAAAAAAGGAAGGAATTTCATTAATTGGAAGTAGTTTGTTTCAATCCATCCCCTGCACCAATGGTTTTTATCCTTTCTAAACAGAGGCTGGTCTTGAACCTTCTTGGTCCTTCTTATCAAAGGAACTGGAGTGAACTTGTCTCTAATTTGTTTTTCCCTTCTTGGCACTGGTCAGCCAAGAATTTGTAAGATGCTTTTTGGGATATGCCTCATAGTGTTGTGTAACTCATCCTTTGATGACCAGAGTATGAAAAGCCACAGGGGGAATGAGGAATGCCCTGTAATGAGGCAAGGGTTATCAGGAAAGTGAACTATACAACTCTAAAGACTCTTTTCTACAGTCAGGTGTATAAGGGAGTTGGGTGCTCTAAGCCTTCCAACCTACTTCTATACTAGTAGGAAAAGACCAAAGATGGAATTGTGGATGATTACTTCTTTGGGGAAGTTTTTTTTTCAGTTAGAAAATCTGTTGTCTGAAGCAATGTGGATATTAGAGGAAGGACAGTGTTTTACCTAATGGATCTGGTGTTGCATCCATCATGCTTACCAAGGACGAAAAGAGCCAAGGTTGCGGTCTGCCTTGGGGGGTCATTCCTTAGACGAACGTTGCACGCGTACGTTCCATTTTCTTCCATGGTGACTGCTTTGATGGTGATACTGATGTCCCCTTTGTTTACATCACCACTAAACCATATACGGTTTTCATAGCCCTTGCCATACTGTACAAGTCCATCAAAATACCTAGTGACAGCATCATACTGATAGAAAGGGAGGGAAAATGATCAATCTTAGTTTCTGCTGTGTGATTCTACAACCTAACTCAATGGATTAGTCCACTCTTAACTCTTAAGAGCAGCTTGGAAAAGTGGGCCTTAAACTGCCACAATTTGCCAAAAAACCAAGAAAAATGTAGAAATTCAAAAGGGTCTGTGTTTCTGTCTGGAATTCCCTTCTCCCACCTTATCTGAAGTCAGAGACAACTGATTTTTTTTTTTTTTTTGCTGGGGCTTATTCACCTTTCCTCTCCATGACAGGATACTGTGACACTTGTCGGAGATCCATATGTCAATCAGATTCCCTGATGATTACACAAACTCCCTTGCTTTCTTCCAGCAACGATCTTCAGAGAAGAAACCCTGGGCAGTTACTGCAAGGAGATCTCCAAAGGCTGCTTCCCCTCTCCTAATTCCCAAGTAGACTAGGAGAACTTTAGAGGTCTCTCTACCTTCAAATACTGCATATGGATGTAGGAGACCTCAAGAATCTCGTCACGTATTATTATCATTAACTTAAAACTTTTAACATAGTGTCAGATATATATATAAAAATATACATGTATAATACATATAAAACATACATCTTTTTTAATGAAGTATGTATTTCACATTTTAATAGATGTAAACCCAAAGTACATACAGTGATGTATCCTCAATACACAGTTGCAAGACCAAGAGAGAGGAGAGAGAAGGGTGAGGGCTTGCGAGTATCATGCAATAGTTTTGGGATAAATTGCATCTAGAATCAGAGTTTCTGTTTGCATAATTCTGAGATTAAAGAAAGTCTTGAAGGAATATTTTTCTTCCAACACATATTCACACCCACATTCCTGCTTCCACCTTTGCTCCCACCCCTGCTCTTGGATGCCCTATTGTATGGGGTTTTTTTAATGTAACTTGATTTACCTCACTATTGATTTTCCTCCAGACAACAACATCTCCTGAGGTAATAGAAGCCTCCGTTTTAAAATGACAGTGGAGAGTAACATTGTTCCCTCGTGCTACCTGTATTTCCTTGGCAGGTGCTTCCACAATGAGGGCATGAGCAGTCACCAGAACTAGGAAGAGAATAAATTCTGCAGTCAGCAAGATCAATGACATCTGGGTTCCACGTTTTGTCTTTTTGGCTTTCTTACATGCCACAACAACCCCACATCCCTTCTGTCATCCATGACATTCCCCACTGAGCAAGAGGTGACATATGCTGGGGTTGATTGACTATAGGAAGCTGCTGCACAGGATAGCCAAGAGCTAAACTCTGCTTTCCTTTCCTTGCTTTGCTCTTCTTTTCCTGGACATACATTGCCATGGAGTTTATAAAGATGTATTTTTTTTTTCCTGAGCCCTCTTTCAGTATGACTGACATCCTTTGACAGTTCTAAATACAGATAAACCGATAATACAAGTGCATCAGCAGTCTTAAGGATTCAGGCTACACTAACAAATTGATATCGTCAAATTTCAGGGATCAGGAAAACTCAAATAACTTGCCTCAATTCAAGCCCATAAAGAAGTGACATTTTGTGCTAGGGAATCAAAACCTCTTCAGGTAATGCCCTGAAAAGAGAAAAACCTAGAAAAGCAAAGAGAGCTTGACAGAAACAAGAGAAGAATAGCTATTCTTTTTTAAAAATGAGTAGGGTAGTAGTCACCCTTCTCCAAGAACTGTAGCTACTGCCTGTGGAGCACAGGAATGGCCGAGAGTTGAATAAAGCAGAAATCCCTCTGTGCTCCAGTGAAGCATGTGGAAGCAAGGGAGGTGTTTCTTGTACACTGTATTCCATTTGACTTGATGCTTAATTCATCATACCAGAGCATTAGCTAGTGGCAGCTGTTAGTTATTCTCAGAATTGGGCTGGAGGTTTACCTCTGCCCTGACATAGATGACCTTAATGCCTGTGGGAACCTACGTTTAAAAACACCTGCTTTCTCCTTACAGTTTGTGTGGGTTTTGTGGGGGTTGTTTTATGGCATCAAATTGAATAATTTGAAAAAAAATCTAAGTCTGAAACTGGTTAGAGAGAGTGTAGGGAGGTGGGAAAGGGAGTGCTGCTCAGAGGCACTCCTATGGCAAAGAGGAATATGGTCCAGTAAGGAGGAAAGTGGAGGAGGGCAGAGATGTATGCTCTCCCCAAAAGGGGCATGCTATCTGTGGTGGTGAAGGTTTGCTTCTGGAAGAACCAGGCTGAGTCAGTGTTTCCTGGAGAGGATTTGACTGAAAAGTTGCTGTCTAGCAAGCTTTGGGTTGTCATTCTGCCATATATCCGTCCAGATTAGATCCATAAGGAGGTGTAGTGTGTAAGGGAGAGAGCAAAGGACGTCTTAGATTCCACCTTGAGTTGCAAACTCATTGTGCATACATGTTTAAGACAGGAAAAAACCACAGACACCTGCATTAGGTCAGTAAGAGTAAGTCATTGACAAGTTGAGCAAGACCAGATCCTTAACTACAGCAGCAGTGAGCGACAGTGTCCCTTAGAAAATAACAGTGTAGGGACCCAAAAGGTTTTGTTGTCACAGCGCTAGGAACCTGCTGGTGGCAATTCAGGTGCTTGCACAGGATAACATGGGGTGGTTGGCATGGGGATCTGGTCCCGCTCAGTAGAGGCTAAAGGTTCTGTAACAGCTTCCTGTATCCAGACTGTTCTCCATAGCAAGTGGTCCTTCAGGTCTGTTAGAAGTGGCCTATACTTCCAGAACTGCTGCATCTTCCCTCTCCTGAGAGGAATTTGATGGAATTTTCACAGCAGCCAAACCTTTCCCTCCCCTACAGCCCTCCTACCTTCCACAGCTGTCTTCAGAAGCAGCTTCAGACATTTTCAGCAGCAGTGCAAAGACCACCTTCTGTGCTTGTTCGCATCCTGGTAATAAAAGGCAGCAGAGCGACCAGCGCAGGAGGCTTGTAGCTGAAGTTCTGATCTTCCTGCGTTCCCTGTCCCATAACTGAGTTGTTCTGTGGTCTTGCACAGTTAATTACTTAAGCATGCTTTACTTTAGTCTCTTCCTCAGTGGTTTCTGTTCTCTTGGGGATTAATTCATTTACAGCTGCTGACAGCTATGAGAGGGAAACCAGCAGGGCAGAGTATTTCTAGCATGGTTTTATTGCAGCCACTCCCAGGCCTTTCCCTGCTCTGGAGCACCCAGTGCAAGGGCTGTGTTTGTGTAGCCCTAGAGCTGTTTCTGACTGCGTTTTTCATCGTGCCCTCCATATGAGACACCTATAAAAGCTTTCTTGTTGCTTGTTGTGACTGGATAGAAGCACTTTCCTGCATTTAGGTGAAAAGCACCACCATCTGTACTAGGAGATGGAGCAAAACCCATTTCCTGATCCTTTTGTCACTCAGAAACTTTCCACCAGACTGGGGTTCACTGACAGGTCATTAACTCAGCCCTGAGGCAGAGAAGAGACTGCCCAACCCTAAGGCTTCCCCTCACAAATGCTTTTCCTTCTTCCAATTGGATGACTCAAATCCTACAATAACTGAGATCTTTGTTTTCTTCCAAACATGTCTTCAGTGCAGAGTCGGGGAACAGCTAAACCAAACACCACATACAAGAGACACAGCCCCTAAGAAGCAAGACTGCTTATTCATCTGTGGCTGTCACCCCAATGCCCAAATTCTTCTGCCACTCTCCTGGTTTTCACACACGACATCTGTTTCTGGGTCTCACTCCTCCCTTGTTAGGGCTTCTGGCTCTTGGGCAAGCTGCATGGTTTCATTCTGGGACACCATTTACTCACGCCGACTTCCTCCTTCCCCCTTCTCACCACATTTCACTCCTTCACAAAGTCACCAACAGCCGGTCACAGTCAGCATGTCTAAAAATTGGGGCTTTATTCTTCAGGGGTTGGGTTTGTTTTTTGTGAGAGAAAACAGAATCTATTCTAAGTACAGTTGAAGGAACAGGAGGGCCAATTCTGAAAGAACTTCAGAAAAGGAGAGAGGATGAATATACTACATAGTACTAGAGGGATGGCGTCACCTAGATTTAAGCCTTAGAATTACTTTTTGTGTGTTATCAATTAGTATGTTTATTAACATTTTAAGAAACTGAGAAATGTTTTATCTTCCTCTGCTCAGCTTAAATATTTGTACTCATACGAAGGAGGAAGAAAATCAAAGTGATCTGTCTACTTTCACATTTCTTACTAAGTGTTAATAAAAACAGAAGGAAGGGCAATTAGAGCTGGAAGCAATTAGAGGAATATTTTGTTTGCTAAAAAAAGTGAGATTCTGATCAAGCAAAATTATAATTGCTGATTTGTCTGGGTAGATTTGGCTAGTGAGAAAAGTAGGAAGAGTGGAAATGTTTTATTTCACTTTTACAAGGAAATGCTCCAACTTTTAATTCCTCAATACTTGACCTCAGAATTTAACTGAAATTTAATTCCAAAGTGGGAGAGGGGAAACCTCTTAAATGTGAAATTGGCAGTAAAAGTAAATATTTTGTTTGATTCAGAATGACAGTTTTGGGCTTTTCCTTCAGCAAGAAGTTCACAGTACTAGTTATTCACACAACTGCAGTGAAAAGCTGTATAGCAAGAGAAGTCAGCCTGTGCTGAGATCCTGATGCAGCTCATTCAGGGCAGCTCTGGCATCCCAACACTGCACTGCCATGTGCTGTGCAGTTTCTCCACTCCGGTGCAGTGCAGGAATCTACTCTACCTTCTCCCAAAATTTTTCACAGGCCACTATTTCATTATTCCCATTTGAGTCCTGCCCAAACAGGCAAGAGCAGCTTCACCCAACATACATATTTCTGCTCTGAAAAGTTTCCCCATCTATAATTTGGATAGCATGAATGCTGAGAATAAAAAGGAATGAATACCAGCAGCGTTACACAATTTACATAATGATCATCAAATCATGACCCAAGTCATATTTGTTGCGTGTGGCGCACATCCACTTTTTCTAATTACATTAAAATTTGTGAATTTCCTTCTTGTGTATCTTATTGTTGAAGTGAGGTTTTCAGGATTTTTGGTAAAAAAACCCAAGTGATTTCCATGGGCATAGCTTGCTTTGAAGCTTGGAAAAAGGTGTACAAGCATTGGTATGAGAAGACAAGACAGGTCAAAAAGCGGTGAAACTGAGACTGCAGGCTCTACTAGGCAGGATGAGAAAGGGGAAGTCTGTGAAGGCCAAGGGTGAGCTGGCTGATAAGTATGCATTAGTAGGGATCACTGTGTATCCCCTTGGCGTGAATAATATATAGAGAACACAAGTTGTATCAGACTACATACAAACAGTAGGATTTAGGCTTGACGGAGACATACAGTACCTCCAGATTTATGTGTAAAAGAACAAAACCCAAGGACTTTTCCACTTCCAGCTGAGGAAGTTCTTTCTTCAGAGATAAACATTGTATTTAACGGAAGCCACTAAAGCTGTTTTTAAAAAATATTTTCCAGCCTCATGAAGAATAGCATTCTTTTCCTGTTCCTGACACTGTCTTGCACCTTCAGGAGATGCCTGTGAGTCTGGACATTCAGCACAGAGACAGTAAACACACCTGCCTGACCATAAACATGAAGGAACTTTTACTAAACCAAAAAGAAAGACACAAAGTCCGTTGGAATACTCAGACTTTGTAATGTTGTTTTCTTCTACCCAACCCTTGAGGACATAACCAAATTAGTACTCACTTGCACTGAAAATGAACAGCCAAAGACTTTTCATTGCCATCCTCCTCATCTCTGCTTTGTTTCACCTCAGGGTGCTCTTCCTTGTAATCTCTAGGTGGCTGGGTAAGTAATTGGCATTAGCTGAAGGGCTGCTTCATCATGGCATCACAGGTTCACTTCCTTGGTCTCTTTTAAAGTGCTGCTTCTCCCATCTGCCACTCCCTCCCAGGCAGAATGACAAGCCAGATCACCAGTAGGCTTTGACATCACTTTCTGCTCCCTGCTTAGGGGCGGAGAGGAGACTTGTGAACTCCTTCCCCAGTTGTGAACTTTCTTCCCCGATTAAACAGCCTTTTCCAGTTTCTCCAAACATGCAGTCACATAAAGCAAGAGAAGAGGCAAACCGAAGGGTGTGGTGACTGGGCGTGTACGGTCAATACAACAATTGAAGTCATGCATTTGATGACATGAAACTAGGGGACGATAAGCCTCATTTATCCTAAATATTTATTAAGGGAGCCTAGGGCCAGAGTTAAAAAGGTATTGAAGTGTTTCACAATGCAGGCAGCAGCCCACATCCAGGCTTTAAGGAGCTGAGGTGCCTAACTCCACTTACATTAAATACCTGTAAGGATATGTAATTTTTGAGAATTTGATGACTAACAGGTTATATAAATATAAGTGAGAGGCATCTACGCCAGGTTCTTATGCTTACTGTTCAATTGTCCCAGTGTGTGGCTTGCACAGCAGCCGTATGTACCAAAGGTACTTTCTACTGAAAAAGGTGTTAGATAAACCATCAATGGCTTGTAGCATGCTAGCTATGTATCCTTTGAGGCACGTGCAGTGCAAGTCCAGCCACTGCTCATGTCTTCTGGATGGGCACTTGGAAAGCACAAATAACTGCTACTATAATTGTCTGAAGAATAAAAGGAGGACTGACGGCAGCTCAGGCAAATATCTGACGTTACATTTAATTGAGTGCAGCTGGCTATCATGTCTTTTAAACTCTTCACTGCCAATAGGCAGCAAGGGATGCCTCCATCTGGGATAGTCATCTATGCTCTATTTCTAGCCATTTGAGAGACAAAGTACTTTTAGGGTGTGAATGGTCATTTTAGGCATCTCAGATGGGGACTTCATGTCTTTAGATACCATTTGCAGATTAAATTAAGCATACTCACAGTGCAGTGATAATACTGATGAACTCTGTTTTGATTATTGAAGGAGGCTACCTCAAAAGTGGGTGTCTGCACCAGAGATACCTGTGTTTAGTCCAATAAATTGGATCTGGATCTTGATCTTGTGCTGACCCCATACTTGCACAGTAAACCTGCCAAAAGTCACACTAAAAACTGCCATTTTGTCTATATGACAGTTGTTCAAAACACCTCCAAGACAATGAGACTTAGGAGTGACTGAAAATCCAATCCCTTTGGTAGAAAAGACAGTCTGTACTTCTGTGCTTGATACATAACTTCAGTTCTCTTCAAACAAACTGTTAGCGCAAAGCAAATTAAAGCACATAAGAGTACAGAAACTGTATTCTTTAGCGATCTTCCAAATGAGGACAGCCAGTAGAAAAATCCATCCTGCTGTATGCGTCTCATCTTTGATAGGCTGCAGGCATTAAGAGATGGCAGGGACCCTGCGAAGTGAGCAGATCCTTTTTCCAAAAAAAGACCTTTTTAACCTCTAAATGCTAACTACAAATTACTTGAGATGTAAACAAAACTGGAGCAAGGTTAGTAGTCTCCTTTCTCATCTTTGGAGCCCACAAGGATGAGGTTCCTCACAAGGATGAGTTCCTTAAATTTTTACTTTCTTTTAAGACTTTAAGATCTTTGTGACTTTATCCCACCACCTCCAGGGAGAGACATGTAGGATCTTTACTCTAGCTTCCTTGATTTTGCTCCCATTTAGGATTTTAACTGAATCTGATGAGCAGAGATAGTGACAGAAATGCCATCACGGTACGCCATCTGCCCATACTTCATCTGTTAATTTTCAGTTCTCTACATAACAGCTTTGAGTATTCACTGAAGGAAGTTGGTTACAGTCCCTGGCAGACACTGTACCAACTTGGTAAGCTTGCCATTATCCTTTACCCAGAAATAAAACTTTCACTATCATTTATACAATATCTCTTCTCCTCAACAATTTCAAAATCCACTTGACTGATATCAGCTAAATTTGACAGACAGATAGTAAGCTTAAAGATGGGAAGTTTCTTTCAATTTCATAAAAATCATCAATCCCAATCAGTTGGGATAAGAGAGAAATCTAAATTAATAGTACCTCTTAGGCATTAATCATTGTCTTCCATTCTAAGAATCTGTGGTTGTGCAACTGATGCACCTAACCATGGCCTGTCTCATCTCTTGCGCAGCCAGGCAGATAGGGAAATACAGTATAGTGAGTAGTCACAGGGGCAAGAGCTGATGGCTCCTTGAGGGATGTTTATCGTATTGAGGTGCCTGGACTGCAGGACACACGTCTGTTGGAAACCAGGCTTGTTAATCCCACTGCATGTGGAAATACATGGGGTTTACTCTGTTTTCTTAACATCAGCACCTGGCTGCTAAAAAACCCACAATAGAGAGAACTTGCAGAGTTAAGCTGAAAACAGTGCCTATAACAATATTTCTTTAAACACCTAAAGCAGGTCTGAGCTTAGTGACCTTACTGTCTAAAAAACTGTATGTTGATTAAGCACTGCATGTTAACCCTGAAACAAATGCACTATTTTCACATAAATTTGTTGTTTAACTGTAAAAGTAACAAGGTGCATCAGTTGCATTACAAGTGAGTAAGTTGGTGCTGAGATTGATAATGTTCTGTTGTTTTGGAGACTTAGCTAAATCAGACTGGTATCCTAAGTATCATACAGAGCATATGCTTTAACACCTAATACTTACATAAATCTGATATTAAGACACTTGTTCAGATGCACTTTACTTATTGCTTATGTTAGCTATTTAGGCCTAGATTGGAAAAGGTATTTAGGCACTTATCTCTTGTCACTTTTCCCTGACAGTTCTCATTGGGGCCTCAGGAGCTGTTGATGACTGCGGGAGGTAAATGTACAGTTTACCTATGAGAAGTCGGTAGAGCTGCCCAAATAGAAAGACTGGGTCAGCTGGCAATTTTAAGACATTTTGTTTCTGGATTGACTTTCTTTCCCTGTCTAGTGTGAGCTGCCAATATTCACAGGCATTGGCACCACAGCTAAAAGAACTGCCATAGGTACCGGCAACACTGCCAAAGCTTTGCCATGGCCCTGCGTAGGCTAATGCAGGCCTATGTCTTAGCATAGGCTGACAGACATTGACTTCTTCATCACTCACCCATGGGCAATGCGAACGTTTAAAGTCTTATTTTTGCTCATGGTTGCAGCTCTGTGGAATCTTTTTGCTGATATATAGGGTTTTTAGAGGATATTATTAGCTTATTTAAATGAAACTACTATTGACATGAAAAGTTTTATACGAAACTGGGGTAGCTTCATTGTCTTGCTAAAAATACATACTCTGATGAGGCTCGCCTATAAAAGCCAATGAGGATTAATGCATAGGTAGCATAGGGCTAACACTATAAATGATAGTAACTCCTGTTAAGGCAGAGAAAGAGGAACCTTCCATCAAGATCCCATCTTTACCACCAAAGAGGGCAGTACCTGGCCATGTTCAGTTTGGGTTCATCTATGAACATATATATTAATCACGAATGACAGATGCTCAACCACTTCCAGCTTACTTTTTGCTATGTTTGCATGTGCATACATTCATTAGGATTAGAGGAAATGGCCTCAAGTTGCACCAGGGGAGGTTTAGATTGGATATTAGGAAAAATTTCTTTACTGAAAGAGTGGTCAAGCATTGGAACAGGCTGCCCAGGGAGGTGGTGGAGTCACCATCACTGGAGGTGTTAAAAAAACATGTAGACATGGCACTTTGGGACATGATTTAGTGGCCATGATGGTGTTGGGTTGACAGTTGGGCTTGATGATCTTAGAGGTCTTTTCCAACCTCAATGATTCTGTGATTCTATGATTAGCAAAGATTTCTAGCATCCTTGCCTCTGTTCTGCATGGTCATCTTGATCCCATAAAGCAACAACTTGTAAAAAGCAGTGAGGAAGAGCTGCCAGGTTGCCTGTTGTCTGTGTATTCTCCACAAGTCTGCAGCATATGCAATCTTGTCTGCATCTCTACATGTGAACGGTTGTGGTGGGCATGGCAGGTCTTTCAGGTCTAGCCATGATCCCCTGCTGCAGCTGTATCCTAAAGATTCACGAACAAGATTTTCCAAAGCAGCTCAGTGACTTAAAAGCATCAGTTTTTATTGGATGCCAGTGGTATATGTGCTCCCACAACATTTAGGTCCTTTGAAAACTCTGTTCTCTGATAATAAGGAAGTCCATTGGCAAAGGTCTTTAGATCACTTCCTACCTCAATTAGCAGTAATTAACAAGAACACATGTGGCACTGTGCAGAAATGGCTAAAAACTGCATTGCCAGAGAAGGCAGCTGTAGGATCAACACGATTCAGCCTCTTTTGGTACATGAAACCATTAGGATCTCCTCAAACCTGTAATCAGTAATCCATTTCTCCTCTTGATATGACACGCAAGATTCAATATACCACTTTCTGTTGTTCCTAGTTGCTCACCCCAATAACTGTATTAACACACATCTAGGCTACGACCACACAAAGGTTTGAGTGCCTATTTAATGGCTCTTCTTTGCCATGATGCAGCATCCCTACAGATGTGGCCCCATCCCCATGTGGGGGTGCAGCACTCAAGTAAGAAGGAAAGGGGATATGCAGGCCCTGCCCAGCATGATGAAAGCAGGAAAGGTATCTGTAGTATGAGGTAGGTCATTTCTCTTTTCCACTTCCTTTCTTTTTTGCTTGTTTGTTTGCAAAAGGAATCAACAGTGGGATGCCATTGCATGACTTGAAACTGGAGCCCCCAGTACAGGTAAATAGCACTTAGGCTTTCATCTAGTTCTGCCCTGGACCAGCCTGGCCCATGAGCTTTGCTGGGGAATGAAGAGATGGGGACTGGAGGTTTCCTCTTTGAAAAGGCATTGGAGGAGACACAATGTACCTCAGGCCTAGCCCTTCCAAGAATAAAAATCAGCTAATCATAAATCATAGAACCACAGAATGGTTTGGATTGGAAGGGACCTTTAAAGATCGTCTAGTCCAACCTCCCTGCCATGAGCAGGGACGTTTTCACTAGATCGGGTTGCTCAAAACCCCGTCCAACTGATCTTGAACACTCCAATGATGGGGCATCCAAAATTTCTCTGGACAACCTGTTCCAGTGTCTCGCCACCCTCATCATAAAGAGTTTCTTCCTTATATCTAATCTAAATCTACCCTCTTAGTTTAAAATGATTACCCCTTGTCCTGTTGCAGCAGGCCCTGCTAAAAAGTCTGTCTCCATCTTTCTTATAGGCCCCCTTTAAGTACTGGAAGGCTGCAGTAAGGTCTCCCTGGAGCCTTCTCTTCCCCAGGCTGAACAACCCCAACTCTCTCAGCCTGTCCTCACATGGGAGGTGTTCCAGCCCTCTGATCAGTTTTGTGACTCTCCTCTAGGCCCGCTCCAACAGGTCCATGTCTTTCCTGTGCTGAGGGCTCCAGAGCTGGATGCAGCACTCCAGGTGGGGTCTCACCAGAGCAGAGCAGAGGAGCAGAATCCCCTCCCTTGACCTGCTGGCCACGCTGCTTTGGGTGCAGCTCAGGATATGGTTGGCCTTCTGGGCTGCAAGCACACATTGCTGGTTCATGTTCAGCTTTTCACCCACCAGTAGCCCCAAGTCCTTCTCAGCAGGGCTGCTCTCAATCCCTTCATCCCCGAGCCTGTATTGATACCAGGGGTTGCCCCAACTCAGGTGTAGGACCTTGCTCTTGGCCTTGTCGAACTTCATGAGGTTCACATGGGCCCACTCCTCAAGCCTGTCAGCATTCTTCTGGATGGCATCCCTTCCCTCTACCAAATCAACTGCACCACTCAGCTTGGTGTCATCCGCAAAATTTCTGAGGGTGCACTCAATCCCACTGTCTATGTCATTAATAAAGATATTGAACAGTGGATCCTGGACGTATGGACCCTGAGGGACACCAGTTGTTGCTGATCTCCGTTTGAACACTGAGCCGTTGACTGTAACTGGATGCAGCCATCCAGCCAATTCCCCATCCATTGAATAGCCCATCCATCAAATCCATCTCTCTCTCCAATTTAGAGGTAAGAATGTTGCGGGGGACTGTATCAAAGACCTTAGAGAAGTCCAGGTAG
Organism: Phaethon aethereus; assembly: GCF_964289735.1. Classification (NCBI taxonomy): domain Eukaryota; kingdom Metazoa; phylum Chordata; class Aves; order Phaethontiformes; family Phaethontidae; genus Phaethon; species Phaethon aethereus. The sequence continues at coordinate 103,325,154 of NC_138575.1, read as the reverse complement.
TTGACAGGTAGCTTACTTCTACTAAGCTTGGAGTGCTCATCCTGCACTGCATTTCCCAAGGACATCAGAGGTCATACCAGCTTTTCAAGTTGCACTTGGTGGGATCCCACTTGCCTGGAGGATCCCTGCAGGTGGAGGTCCAGCCTCACTGGCTCTGGACTCTTCTCTGGGTTCCTCCTGTGACTGGGAAATGTCAGAGGATCCAGCCCACAGCGGGGAAGGAGTTAAGTGCTTGACCAGCTGCCGTCTATGAGGCACTGAATTCTTTCCCCATGCAATCCAGCAGCCAGCGTCAGGACAACGCTATATTTAGAAAGCTGATAAAGGTTTGGTGCCGACAGTTGTCCTGCCCCTTGATGAAGAAGCCGCAGAGAGAGCGAGAGGGGGCAGCTGATTTCTCTCCCCCTCTAGTACCCGTTCCCTGCCAGGTTTCCTGCCCTCTTCACTGGACTCCATCGTGCCTCCAGCAGGGACCACCAACAGAGTCGCCCAGGCACAGAGGGTAAGTGCCCTTTCCTTGCTCCCCTGCCTCCCTGCTTGCTGCCCCGTGAGCAGCAGCCGCTCCTCAGCCCCATTAGTGGCACACAGCTCCAGTTCTCCCTCCTGAGACCAGCTACTGGGGCCCTTGGGAGCCGCTGCCAGCTGTCATGGCATGGCGAGTCAGGAGTCACTCTGGCCAGACCTGGGGAAGCGTCGGCTGCTGTGTTTTCATGGTCCTAACTGAGCTATGGGCCCCCTCGCTCTCCTGTGCCCAGGGTGGGCACAGCAGCCTCCCCACAAAGGATTACAAGGACAAAGTCTTAAGGCTTAAAGCACCTTCGGCCTTGAACCTTAGGAGTGTTTCATTTTGGGGAGGTGAGGGCTCATGTTTCTTGCCCCCGAGGCTCCTTCCAGTCCGGCTCTGTGTACAGCTCCTTCCAGCCACCACGCACAGGCTGAGCTGGCCAGGGAGGGTATAGAGTTTCTGCCCTGCCACCCCTTCCTTCCTGGCCTTCCTGCACGCTTACTCACAGGGAAGAAGGGCATTGACGCTTGCTGGGCAGCAGCCAGGGAACTGCACGAGGCCTCAGGAACGGCAAGCACCCTGACAGAGGAGCCAGTGCCTGCTGGCTTGCAGCAACAGCTGCTCACAGGGTGGGAGCAAGATATGGGAGCCCCTTCTGCTATACCCCTCCCTGCCACCGCTGCCCCACAGCTGCAGGATGGCTTCCAGACCTTCCATACCTCTGTAATGGCCCTCCCTCCTACTGTGCTCCCCTTGTAGCGGATCGCCTCGCAGCTGCCATGGCCAGCGGCAGAGATTCAGACAGCGAGCAGGTGGTGCCCGATGGGGAGGACGAGGGACCAAACGTGAAGGCCGTGCAGGCCCACTATCTCCGCAGCCCCTCACCCAGCCGGTGAGTATGCTTGCCACAGGCACTGCCATGGCCTGTTGGTAGCACATGGTAGATCAGCTTGCCTTCCCTCCTCTTCCACCGCCTCCTCTCTGCACAGGCACTTGGATCAGGCGTGGAGCCCAGGGCTTCCCTCCCTGAGGCAGGGGTTAGGCTGCCAGCAAGGAGACTGTAGAGATGGACTCCTGCACTAATTAGTCCACTCTGCTGAGAGTGTACGTGCACACAGCGGGGATAGATTGCAGAAAGCATTACTATTGAGATTGCTGCTCTTCCCTATCTTATCCTCTCACATCTACCCTCATGCTGAAACTTCTGATCTGGATTTCAACTTTTCCCAAATCCAGCCCCAACTTTCTGTCCACTATAAAGGACCTGTGAAATTTTTTTATGTTGATATTAGCCTTTCCAGGCCCCAGAAAGAATGAGGGGCTTTGGATTTGGGTTTGGTTCAGAGCCATCTTTAGCTACAGGCTTCAGGCACTGAACAGGAGGCTGTCACAGCACAAGCAGAAATTGAGTTGCCTCAACCAAAACAAGCATGATTAGATGTGTTTTCTCCTAATACAAGGAAAAACACATCCCTTTGTACTCTTTTCCTAAAGCAAAATGCTCTGCAGGGCTTTCTATACACTTTGAGATTAGCTGAAGGCAGGGAATAGGGATGGAGTTTGAAAAGAACCTGCCCCAGAAGCCCTCAAGTAGGAGTTTATGAAATGCAGTAAAAATGAAGACAGAGTGCTTATTTCATTTAACGACATGTGTTTAAAAATTGTTTAGGAAGTTCACTGAGCTCACATAAAGTAAAATTATATACTGAACTTGGTAAATCACTCTCCTACTGCTCATCAGTCACTCAAAATGAACAGAAGCACCTCTCCAGTTTATCCCTTCCCTTCCCTTCCCTTCCCTTCCCTTCCCTTCCCTTCCCTTCCCTTCCCTTCCCTTCCCTTCCCTTCCCTTCCCTTCCCTTCCCTTCCCTTCCCTTCCCTTCCCTTCCCTTCCCTTCCCTTCCCTTCCCTTCCCTTCCCTTCCCTTCCCTTCCCTTCCCTTCCCTTCCCTTCCCTTCCCTTCCCTTCCCTTCCCTTCCCTTCCCTTCCCTTCCCTTCCCTTCCCTTCCCTTCCCTTCCCTTCCCTTCCCTTCCCTTCCCTTCCCTTCCCTTCCCTTCCCTTCCCTTCCCTTCCCTTCCCTTGAAGGGCCTAGAACAAGGGCCTTGAAGTATCCAGGTTTGGGCAGTTCTGCACCCATGTGTTTCAGGGATGCTTGGGGCAGCTACACGTAGAATGTGTTGAGGCAGTGATGGCAGATTATTACCAACTGTTATCTTTTTATTGAGCTTGGAGGCAACCTTTACAGCAAAAGGAATTGAAGGCAGGGCATAGCTGCAAATGTGTCAGCTCCTGTAAATGAGACTGAGACTCCTCTTGCTCATCTCATAAACCCTCTTGAAGAGCTAGAAGAGGATTACTTTCAGTCACGGTTGACAAGTGCTGGAACCCAACTAAATGATCTAGACAAGCCTATTAAGCAGTTTCCGAAGGCTGTGCCCTCCATTTTGATTCTGGAGAATGAAAGCAGTTTAGCTTTCCAGACACTGTGCTGCACCCTGACTGCACGGTAATCACCCGCCCTCTCCTGCTTTAATTAAACAAAAACAGTGTGTTGCAAGTATTGCACTCCTGCATTGTCCGATAGCTTCTGTGATGGCAGCAAACTTGTCCTAATGACCTGTACCATCTATTTAGGAGGAAACATAGAGAGTGTGCATCAGGGGAAAAAGCTCTTTAAAATATTTTGTTAAGATAGTCTAAATAAAAAGGTAAGATTTGCTTGGACTTGTACAGGTGGACCCAGATGGAAATGTATTTGTTTTCAAGATTGTGGACCTTTTTTGCTTGACAAAAACTTATGCTATGTGTCAAAGAACTCCCTTCAAAGGTGTTTGTGGGTTTCATAGTTGTTTCTGACCTGCAGTTAGATAACACTATGTGAGTGGAGAGACTGACCACAGATTCATGCTATGAAGTGACCAATGTGCTGAGTACCGAGGGAGAGATTCACAGGCTTCAATCTTAATATTTGCATTGCAGCTTGTGGTAACTCAAAAGGTGCTTGTAGGCAATTAGCTAACAGAAAAAAACCCCAACAGTTTTCTAGTATAATCTGGTTTGAATTGTTCAATAAATTCTAGTTAAGACAATGTCCTGGTTTCAGCCAGGATAGAGCTGGTTTCCTTCACAGAAGCTGGTGTGAGGCTGTGTTTTGGATTTGGGATGAGAAAATGTTGATAACGTACTGATGTTTTGAGTTGTTGCTGAGCAGTCAAGGACAGTCCAGCTTCTCGTGCTGGCCTGCTAGCAAGAAGGCTGGGGGTGCACGGGGAGCTGGGAGGGGACACAGCCAGGACAGCTGACCCAGGCTGGCCAAAGGGATGTTTCCTACCATACGACGTCATGCTCAGTACCTAAACTGGAGTTAGCCGGGGCGTGGAAATCGCTGCTTGGGGATGGGCTATCGATTGCCAGGTGGTGAGCAATCGCTGTACTGGGCATCACTTGTTCTTGTGCATTTCTTTGTCGGTATTATTATTGTTATCATTGTTTCCTTCTCTCTTGTGGTCCTATTAAACTGTTTTTATCTCAACCCATGAGTTTTTTCCCAATTCTCTCCCCTGTCCCACTGGGGGAGGGGGGAGTGAGTGAGTGGCTGCGTGGTGCTTAGTTGCCGGCTGGGGCTAAACCACGACAGTCCTTTTTAATGGAGAGTGGCAATGCCTGTCACATTGTCATCAGGTCCTCTCTGAGGGAGACCCCATCAGGGTCTCTCAGGAGACCCTCTCTCCCCTTTGCATCGTGTTAAATAGAGCTCGGTAGGCACGGGCCAGGCCCCAGTACATTGCAATGATTTGTGTCTCCTTGGAACTGCTAGGCTGACAGCATACTTCTTCCAAATATTCTGCTAGTTTATCAGGATTCTGCACTTGTTCGGGAGTGAAGTTCCAAAACACCGGAGGTGCCCACCGCCCCAGGCATTTGCCCATGCTGTTCCACAACCCTGCCATTTATGACTATCCAGCCTTGGGGCAGATCTCTGGATGATATTCTTAAATTGCTTGCTGATCTTAGACGAAACTAAAACAGTGTTCCCCAGAAGTAGCAACAGAGTATTTTAACTACCCAAGGGTGTTCAAAATACTGAAAAGTTATTGTGATGAAGGTGGAAACATTATGATAGAGGGTAGCAAAGGTACCATTCTGCATTTCCTCCATAAAAAGCCTTTTGGAGGCAGAAGTATAATTGCTAATTGTCTCCACAAGATAGTAGCCAAAATACAGTAACTGCTTTAGTACAGAGCTCAGATGATACCACATTAAGCTCAAGGTCAGTGTTCTAAAAACAAATCTCGCAGGCAAGACATTACTAATCGTCGCAGAGTACAGCAGCCTGCAGAAACCAACAGCAATCCTTAACATGTACGGCAAAGAGGAGAGCATGATGCAAAACAAATAAACTGATATCGTGACCTGCAACTGTTATTATCTCAAGCCTTTGGCCCCACGTTGGGCGCCAAAAAGGACTGGTTTACCAACAGCAATCCTTAACATGTACGGCAAAGAGGAGAGCATGATGCAAAACAAATAAACTGATATCGTGACCTGCAACTGTTATTATCTCAAGCCTTTGGCCCCACGTTGGGCGCCAAAAAGGACTGGTTTAGCCCCAGCTGGCAACTAAGCACCACGCAGCCACTCCCTCACTCCCTCCTCCCCCAGTGGGACAGGGGAGAAAATTCGGAAAAAACTCATGGGTTGAGATAAAAACAGTTTAATAGGACCACAAGAGAGAAGGAAACAACAATGATAACAACAATAATAATACCGACAAAGAAATGCACAAGAACAAGTGATGCCCAGTACAGCGATTGCTCACCACCTAGTGATCGATAGCCCGTCCCTGAGCAGCGATTTCTGCCCCCAGCTAACTCCAGTTTATGTACTGAGGATGACATTTTATGGTAGGGAATAGCTCTTCGGCCAGCCTGGGTCAGCTGTCCTGGCTGTGTCCCCTCCCAGCTTCCTGTGCACCCCCAGCCTTCTTGCTGGCAGGCCAGCATGAGAAGCTGGACTGTCCTTGACTGCTCAGCAACAACTCAAAACATCAGCACGTTATCAACAGTTTCTCATCCCAAATCCAAAACATAGCCTCACACTAGCTTCTGTGAAGAAAACCAGCTCTATCCTGGCTGAAACCAGGACAGACAATGTTTATGTCTGTCTGTCTAAGTGAGAGCTACTTATGCGACTATTTCTTGTGATCCATCCCCCTCCCAGTCTCAATCTAGACACTGATCTTCTCCACCCAAAAACTCCTCCACCGGTCCATTCTCTTGCACTCCCAGCACACTGCAGCTCCTCTCCATTGGACCTGTCTGTGTCCTGTAAACACTGGGTACCAAGGCATATTTGAAGGCTGTAGCACCACACCAGAGAGCAGGGAGGGGGTGAGGAGTGGGAGAAGATCTAGGGCTTCCTTTCTACCATCAAAGGATCCTCACTGCTCCAGTTCCCTGCTGCTCTTCTGGAAGGGGTGAAAAGGGCTAAAGTCCTGGGGATGGGATCCCAGTGGAGGGCATTTGCCTAATAGGCAGTGTGGTTGGTTGGCAGGTATTCAGTGATATCGGACACTGATACAGAGAGCATCTTCATGGAGCCAATCCATTTGTCATCTGCTGTGGCTGCAAAACAAATAATCAATGAAGGTAAGAGGGTAAAAGAACTATGTAAGCAATAGAGACTTGAGTTGCACTGGTTTTGCCTTTCTCCTCCAGAGGTCCTAAAATGATAAAAAAGCCTTTATGAGAAAACCCCACCTGAGGTAGAGATGAAAAATACAAAGAAATAACAATTTACAGAAAGGTTTGGTGACTTCCTTCGAAGTTGTGCGCTGAATCTGTGACAGAATCATGTACCGCAATGGTGAATACAGTTTGATTGCTGGCTGCTCGCTGCAACAAACTGAATAGAATAGAATAGAATAGAATAGAATAGAATAGAATAGAATAGAATAGAATAGAATAGAATATTTGGAAGGGACCTACAATGATCATCTAGTCCAACTGCCTGACCACTTCAGGGCTGACCAAAAGTTAAAGCATGTTGTTAAGGGCATTGTCCAAATGCCTCTTAAACACTGACAGGCTTGGGGCATCGATCACCACTCCAGGAAGCCTGTTCCAGGGTTTGACCACCCTCTCGGTAAAGAAATGTTTCCTAACATCCAGTCTGAATCTCCCCTGGCGCAGCTTTGAACCATTCCCACACGTCCTATCACTGGATCCCAGGTCAGCACCTCACTCTCCACGTCCCCTCAGGAAGCTGCAGAGAGCAACTGCATTCTTCTACAGATAGAATGAGCGTGCCCTTAAGGCCCAGGCCTTTGGCCCTTGTGGGTCTCCGGATTGAGAGGACAGTGAAATATGCTCTTCCCATTACTAACTACGTTGAGGCTACTAGATAAGCATATACATCCACACATTGCAGACAGGATGGTGTGATGTTACTGGGAAAGAAAGCAAGCCACAGGGCTTGTCCCAGGAACAAAGAATGACAGCTCATATATTTGTGTTGTTTTTACATGCTTTTAGTTACAATGTCAGTTTATTCCAGAACTGAAGACAAAGGACACCAAGGTAGATTCGGTGTGTCCTAGGATGTTAGAGTCTGCACAGCAGCTGATGGTGGAAGACCTGTACAACCGCGTTAAGGAAAAGATTGATGACACCAGCTTGTTTAACACGCCGTGTGTGATGGACTTGCAGAGGGCACTTGTGAAGGACAGGCTGGAGACCCCCAGGGATGCTGTGGATGAAGTCTGGCCTAATGTCTTCATAGCAGAAAAGTGAGTGTCAGCTTTTGTCATCCAGTTGCATGAGATTCCCAGTTAAGGGTCAGATGGAACCATAACATGAAGAAGGCATAACATGTATTACATGCATCTAATACTTTTCATCCCTAGAGAGCCCCAAAGTGTTTTTCAGAATATGCTCACAAAGATCTCTTTGCACTGAAAAGTAAATACTTCTGGAATAGAATCAGCAGCTTTCCCATGCTATTTTGATGCTTTGACAATTTAGGAGAGGAAAAGGAAAATGAGCCCAAATTACACTGTTCTGATTGGAATTTGGCCCTGAAGTTGTGACTAAAGTCTTTGTTATGTGAAAGAGAGTTTAAAAAGAAATGCCATAGCAAATATCAAGTGGAAACGGTCAGGTCTTCTGTACCATGGCTCAGCTGTCTGAGACACCTGTGCAAGTGACCAGACAGAATTAGGAGGGGATATAGTGTAAAGCATCGATTACGGAGTGATAAAAATTGAGAAATAAGTAAACAGTCTGAACCTAGGATGGCAGGATGAGTTTAAAATCAAGCTGGAGTGGAAACTGAGCATGCAGCTCTACAGGTGAGTGCAGGTTTCCTGCCTGAAATAGGACCAATGATATCTAACATATTTTTTTCTTTTCTGAAGAAGTATTGCAGTGAACAAAAGCCGTTTGAAGAGACTGGGGATCACGCATGTCTTGAATGCAGCTCATGGTACAGGGGTATACACAGGACCAGGTTTCTACAATGGTCTGAATATCCAATACCTGGGCATTGAAGTGGATGATTTTCCAGACATGGATATCTCCAAACACTTCCGCCCAGCTGCAGAGTTCCTTGACGAAGCACTGCTGACTTACAGGGGTAAGATGAGAAAGTTACAGTGGTTCTAGAATGCTTTGGAGGTAATGAGTATAAGTGTTACTCTGATAAACAGACGATGCCACATTTGTAATAGAGTAGAAGGCAGATACTTTGTTTTCTGCATCCAGTTACGGTGAACACTTCTTGCCCTTTTCTGCCATGCTTCATTCAAAACAGGAGGGGGCAAACCAGTGAGAGGCAGTCTAGCGGCCCCTGCTGCAAGCCCCACGTCTTTGGAGTTGCTGTGAGCCACCTTCCTCAACTGCTTTGAAAGTACCCTACTGTTGCAAAGAGGGTAAAAAACCCCAACCTGCTCCAATAAATATATTTTTATATTCATATTGTATAATACTATATATATTGATATATTCCTGTACACGGCAAGTTTCAGCTTTGCCAGGAAAGAAAAAGAACAGGCTGATTTACTAGAACAATCTTTACTACAAAACAATCTTTATTACAGAAGAACAATCTGTACTACAAAAGAACAGGCTGATTTACTAGAACAATCCAAACAGCTGGGTTGAACCCCTGGATGTCTGCACCTGGACTCCAACTCCATGGCAGCTGTTATTCTGTGGACCTCCTGTGCATACTGGTCATTTTGTTGCAGCTTCAGTGACCAATTAGAAATATCTTTGTGGAATTCAATATGAAAATGAACACCACAATCAGTGACATCACTGAAATTCTTCATCTATGTATTCAATACATATAGTTTTTGTAGGGAGACAAGAGGTTATGTCCTAGTAGAAGTGACATTAAGAAAAGTGAGAACTTTTAAAGTTGAGACAATTTTAATAGCTCACCAACAAGATGAGGAGGGACACTCTACCCATTTATGTTTTTCCTCCTAACTCCCATTGCTACCCTTGGCATGGTACAGATGCTTACTGCTTCTGGCCATTCATTCAACTCACTAACCCAGAAAAAATGACAGCCCAGGAGGAAAGAGATGGTTTTCCATTGGGTTAGTGAGCTGAACTGGCTCATTAAAGGGCTCGGAGAGCACCAGAACCGACACAGGAAAGGATGCACAGAGACAGAAGAGCCTTAAAAGAAAGCAGATAAGCAGATAAATGAGATCTCCCCCTTTTGGTGAGCAGTTAGGTAGGCTTTATTGGCTGTTAAAACACTTGGAAGGTAACTGAGACTTTTGATACTAAGAAAGGTGTAAAAGACATTTTGGGACTGTAGGAATAGGTACAGTAGCTAAATACTTGTGGTAACATACTAGCAGTCAGAAAGGTGGTGTTTAAACTGGCTTCATTAAGTTTCAGTGCGAACAGTTTGATTGAACTGGAGTTTATCACACATTTAGAAACAGTAATTTCAGTTATTTGCAAGCTAGCAAAGCCTCATTTACGCTCTCTTCATATTTACAACCTTTTCTTTTAACTGTAATTTTCTATAAAAGTAACTTTAAAAAAACAATTCTCCTGTGCCAAAGCTTAGGTTTCTGCAAGAGGTGGTTTCTGTGTAAATGCCATGAAATAAAGTAGATCCTCGCTTTGATGCTAGCTCTTGCAGTCACTGTTTACAGAATGGTGGGGTCCTGGTAGATTGAAGCAGCTGTATCAGTTTGTCAGAGTTAAAATCAGCGCTCTCATGCTAGTTGCTTGATTATTCTGTTCTGAGATACACTATGACTCTGGCCTCCAGCCAGTCTAGATGTAACTGTTTGAGTGTACCTTGCAAAACAGCAGATCTGGATTCTGGCAAAAATATAATTAAATTAATATAAAATTGTATTCAAGCCCTATAATGTGCCTTATAAAAAATTAAGTTATTTGCTTATCCTCCCAATACCTTCCCTGAGGCTAATGCTAGTATCTCCTTTTTTACATACGGGGAAACTGAAGCATGGAAAGCTTAAATGTCTTACCCTAAGTCAGCCAGCAAGTCAAGAATACCGTAACATTTGTCTTTCTAATACCTATTATAAGTTTTATGATTATTTGGGGAAGTGAAGTGTATAGGTGAAAATACAAATATTACTTAGATTGTTTTAAAGTGTGCCTTCCTACAGCTTTTGAAACTAATGTGCTTTTTATTCATATGTGTCTAGATTTTTATTAAGATAAAGCTAACAAATATTTAGTATTAGTTTCAGTCACTGAAACATATAATATGTCTAATTTTTAACAGTATTCAGAGGATGCTTTTGTGCTACATATTAGAACAGCCTCTCTATGTCATTGGAAATAACTAATTACTTTTATATTCAATATCTGTAGGCAAAATCCTTGTCAGCAGTGAAATGGGAATCAGTCGCTCAGCTGTGCTGGTGGCTGCCTACCTGATGATCTACCACCATATGACTGTTCTGGAGGCTCTGATGACTCTGAGAAAGAAGCGTGCCATTTACCCCAATGATGGCTTTCTGAAACAGCTAAGGGAGCTCAACGAGCAATTGTTGGAGGAACGAGAGTTGGAGCATACTGGAGATGAAGAAGTCACTCCTAGTCAAAGTCCTGTTGTCCATGCAGGGACTTCTTCCCGACTGTCTGGAGCTGGGGACTCAGAAAGCATCATGGGAGCCAAAGCCCACTCCATCACAGTAGAAGAAGAGGACACCAGCAGCCTGCTGGGTAGCCTTATGAGCTCTTCATCTGTGGGAAAAACTAGCTGGGTTTCCAAACACTCCACCCTCATCAGTGAGGAGGAAGAGGAACAGTTGTATGAGGAATGGAGGAAGAAACAAGGCCTACCTGCAAAGGAACCAGGAGTTAACCATGGAAGAACAACATCTCCAAAGCTTCTGGATCAGGAAGGGGAACAATCTGAGGAGGATGTGGAACAGAGGATCCATGACTGGCAGCGCAGAAATGAGAAGTACCAAGTGGAGGATCCACCTAGGGAGGAGGACAGAGATTCCAGCATGGGAGGAAGACCTTACCCATCAGGTGAATTCAGCGATGTTGAGAGTGTGAGCAGTTTTGAGATCCGAACCCTAAAACAACAGCTGGAAGCCAGTAGCTTTAGCAGGATGAGGAGGAGCCGCACAGGCTCTGTGTCTTCAGAGAGCACTTGGGACATGTGGAACCAGAGGCTTCTGGAGATTGAGAAAGAAGCTGCTCAGAGGTATCATTCTAAGAACAAAAATTGTGGGGAGAGACGATCCCCAGAAACAGAAAGAAAGGAGAGGGATGTGGATGAGGAGAGTGTTTTTTCAGACAGTAGCTCCTTTTACAATTTCTGCCAAAAGAACAAAGACAAGTTGACTCCTCTAGAAAGGTGGAAGGTCAAGAGGATCCAGTTTGGCTTTCACAAGAAGGATTTAGAACCATCATCATCTTCTGCACCATCTCCAGCAGAAGATGGCAGCCAGGCAGGTGGGGAGGGGACAGAAGGGAAGAGTTTGTCAGATATTAACCTGACTGCTTACCAGGCTTGGAAAATGAAGCGGCAGAAGAAGGTGGGCAGTGAAAGCAAGGAGGAATTTGTGGAGTTTGCCAAAAGTGAGGATTCTGCTTCAGCTAAAAAGAAGCAGAGGCGTGTAGAGCTCCTTGAACGTTCAAAGAAAATTTTAGAAGAAAGCCAGTCCATGTGCAGCTGGGAGACAGACAGTACAATGAGTGGGAGTATCCCACTGTCAGCTTTCTGGCCCTCAGCACCTTCTGCAAGCGGTGCCGAGGATGCAGCTTCTGCACTGAGCATGCAGACAAATCATTCATCTTTATCACAGACCAGGAGCAGCACGGGGGCAATGCAGCCTCAGATGCCAGGTGTACCCCTTCCCAATCTCCCAGTTGGCCCAGGTGACACAATATCCATGGCAAGCATTCAGAACTGGATTGCTAATGTGGTCAGTGAAACCATTGCTCAAAAGCAAAATGAGATCATGATGCTGTCCCGTCCATCGTCTGGAATGGCCTCCAGCATAATGTCAGGAGACCTTGGCAGACGTGTAGATGATGATAAGGTTTCTCTTCTTAGTGCTCAGAGTGGCTCATCTCTTGCTACCTCTCAGCTTCGCCACCAGGACGTGCACAGGGCTGAGTCTCAGTCTGTCCTGCTTTGCAATACCTCAGTGAGTACAAGGACAGAAGGGACTAGTTCAAACATGAGGACAACACAGACAAGCAAGCCACTGTACAGCCTCTTTGCTGATGATGTTGACCTAAAGAAACTCAGGAGAAAGGAGAAGGAGATGCAAATGGAAATGAGAGAGAAAATGTCAGATTATCAAATTGAAAAGGTGATCAGAGACAATAAACGCAGCACTCTGTTTAAAAAAAAGATGACCAAAGGAGAGGAAAATGAAATAGAAGATGACAGAGAGAGTACAACAAACAGCCACAGGCACCCCTTGCAAGCAGATCTTGACAGAACCGATCCAGTCTTTGATCTGTCCAGTCAACCTGCAAACACAAGTGCACCGAAGTCAGAGATAGAGACTGATATTACCAGGTGGCTCAGTGGCCTGAAAGCAGAAAAAGAACCACCGTCATATTATGATCAAAGTGAGAAGGCTAGAGAGAAATACATCAGATCATCCAAAGTTAGAGAGATGGATTCTGAAACATCCAGTTACAGGTTCTCCAGATCACAAAGAGAAGAGCTAGACAGCTCCTCTTCCTATGAGTCAAAAGGAGATTCACTGAGAACCACGTCAAGATTTTCCTCTGCTTCTGCAAAAGAGGACAAAAAGATGTATAAGCTCACAAGGTCAAGGGTTAGTGAGACAACAAGTTCCAGAGAAAAGAGCCCAGCGCTGCATGTTTTCAGCCAAACACCTGAACCGTCCTTTGACTCTGAATCCCCTGAACCATCTACACAGAGTCAAGTTAGATCTCATCATGTGGAGGCATGTGAAGAGGAGGCCAGGTCTGACACGTCAGAATTTGGAGCCAAGAGAAAGTTCACCCAGAGCTTTTCAAAGTCTGAAGAGGATGGAAAGAAGGAGGCAAAAGTGGAACAAAGTGAAGAAAGATTTGCATCTAGACAGTTCTCTCAGTACAGGCGAAGCATGCGTAAAGAAGAGGAAGAAGAGATGGATGATGATGCCATTATTGCTGCTTGGAGAAGCCGACTAGAAGAAACTACGGCAAAGCTCCGGCGGCGAAGGGAAGAGTGACCACGATCAGGTTATAAGAACACAAGCAGAGCCACAGAGTCCCTGAATCACTCATCATTATATTTCTGATAATCCTTTGTGGTTTTTAGGGCATTTCCTGCAGATAGTTCTCTTCTTAATCAAAAGCGATAAAGGGAAGAGGTCAAGTTTTGGAAGTGTTTGTGGTTTGTCAGAAAGATGATGCTAGTATTAAATGATCAATGTAGGTAGGAACACAATGTTAGAAGCCATTAGGAGCCAGACGATGTTTCAGCAGCAAAAGCAAGTAATGGTGGCACCTCAATTCAAAAGACCGATCACATCCCATTTTGGTTATTTCAATTTCCTAGTCTCGTTAAAGACTGGACATATTTTTTCTATGATCTTTTTGATCATAAATGGAAGAAGCCAACAGCCTTTTCTAGGAGATTGAAGAATGTTCCTCTCTTAATCAGTTTTACTTTATACCACTGAGAAGATATGCCAGGTAGGCTCCATTTTCTGCACCAGTCTTATGAATGTCTACAGAAATAAGACAGTTCGGGGGAATACATGTACTGTTTTACTTCACTTAGTAGCAGCAGCAAAGCGAAATACTAGAAAAAAGAAGATGCCTCCTTCTTTTTAGAAGTTCAGTGCAGTAGTGTATGTATTCCTGTGGTACCATTGTTTGTTATTAGATGGAGTCATCTGTGCTCCAGTATGGTTGGTTCCTGATAATAACTTTGGGTGAACAAGGGAAAAATGCAGTAATATTAACAGCCGTCTAAAAATTATGTTCTGATGTAGTTAAAGAGACAGAGTTAGGGTTAGGATTCGTGTTAGGTTAGACTGGGTTTCTGAAGTACTGACTTCAGTTTGTTTTATGTATGCAGCTCAGCTATGTCTATAGTCAGATCGTCATGTATTAATTTTCAACATGATTGCCTTAAAAGAAGAGAGTGATGCACAAAATGACCTCATAATAAAATGATGTGTAACTAAAGCATTGGTACAAGGCACCATGCACCTAAAGACAAATTGTATGTCTGTTGAATGTGGGACGTGGAAGCTTGTTGTTAGGAGAATGGTAGGGTTAGTTGGCGTGTTACAGTTAATGTGTTGTTTGTATCATGAGCTACAGAGCCCACTTTTCAGAGTGAGTGGATGGAGCACGCTCTCCATGTTAACTTGAGTACACCAAGTTAAGAGCCTCGGGTCCTTCCATGCCCTGCAGAGCCTCCTGAGCTTGTGTGACACGACCTGCCAGGCCTGCCACAGCATCACTTCTGTGGCTCTTATGACGCTGTGTCTTTGACGCATCAAAGCACCCAACTCTTCATGACTAGTCAAAATCCTTCATCTCTCTCTTATAAACACCTAGGCCAGTTTCTCCTGATTTCTACTGTGGAATTATCTGTTCCCTCTTCTTTACAGACTATATTTTGAAACAACAAAACCTTCTGGCAGAGCCGAGTATAAAACACAAATGGAGGCATGATACAGTATTGCTCTCTCATAGGAAGTTTTGTCTTTTTCTTGTCATTTCTTCTCCCTCCTACTGTGATGCTTAGAGCTCACTATTACTATTATGCTAGTACCTCTTCCTATTTTAATTGTGTAATATAGACAGTAAGCTCCACAGGGCAAGGGCCTGGTCTTTGTCCTTGTCTCTAGACACCACACACATCAGCAATGCTATCTGAATAATGGTTACTGATAACAAAATGCAGCTGCCAATTTTCCTAAACTTAGAATCATTTCTCTCAACGGTAACTCACTGATTAGACATTATCCCTGCTTCTCTGAAGATAAAGATGACTCTTTCTGACAGCCAGGACTAGGGTAAATGATGGCTACTTATTGTCAGGTGAATGGAGTCTCAAAATCTGGTGATTGAACAATAAGGGGGTGGAAAAATAAGAAAAAGAGCATATTTTACTTGTGTGGGTTTGTTGTTTTTTTTAGTAACTCATTACATTTTTGAAGTACATAAGGAATATGGTCTTGTTAACATTTTAGGCATCCAGAGATTCTATAAGGCTTATAATGCACTTCCACTACAATATTATATATAATACAATGCATCCCTTATTTCAGCATACTTCTGGGAATTGTAATTTTTTTAACATAGTGGAATTCCAGGCTTTGATCCACATTCTGAGATTTTATATTGAATTTCTACAATGTGTGTTAGGATAGGCATTTTCCTCTTTTCTTTGTGAGTTGCTCTGTGGAAAACAACTTTGCATATGCATATATGGAGCTTGCTTTAATTTCAGTCTAGAAAAGGTCCTAAGTTTCGATGGATCAAAGTGGAAATGTGCAGCCCCTTCTGGCACTGAATTTACTTTTTTGTCAAAGGCTGAAAAATCTCTCTCACGCTTCCTACAGCGGGCTGCTGTTCTCAACAGCAATGTCTGTCCTCTGCAGTACTGTAGGGGGCATCTTACACTGTAAAAAATGAGCATGATATGATGTAGTAATTGGTTTCATTTTGCACTGTACAGCACAGCCTTTGTTTGGGTAGCATTTTGATTTAAACAGTAATCTAGGTCTGCCGCACAAATAAATTATTCAAGACTGAGGGGCAGAATATGGTTCTATAACAAGCCTGAGCCAAACCATCCTGACAGCGAGTTTTGACCCTTCTGGGAAAGGGTTAAGTGGGTTCTGCTGACTCACTGAGGTAGGTGGCTTATTAGTTCACTGGTGTAAAAGGGAGATAAAAATGGTTTGCTGGGGAGAGGCCATCTAAGATGCTGGCTGAGCAGTCATGAGGGAGAAGCCTTAGAAATAGCTGAACTTTATTTTCTTATTGCTTATATCCTTGTTAATAAAGCCAACCCCCCAAAGCAATAAGGGGGTGGGGATCATTTTGGACTCCATTCAGTGTACGGCCTGTGCTTGAAAGCGAGATGGGAAAGGCTCCAGCTCACAGGTATAAATTACATGAAACAGTGACATAAAGACCTTGCATGGTGAAAATATTAAAGCATTCAGTCATAAGACCAATAACCAGGAGAGACAGAAATGGAGAGGTTGAAGGCAGGCTAGAAAGTCAGGTTTTAAGATGAGAATTTAGAAGGAGACAGGGAATTGGAAAAAGGGGAGAGGTCTGCACAGATTGTTTCAGGTGACCAGAGCTGCAGAGTGAACGTTTTTTTAGCAACGACACTGGTCTGACACTAGATTAAAAGAGTAGGTAAGTATCCATATTTATCTAGGAAGGATTTTTCATCAAAGATGCACTGGGACTGATGTTTTTGCTCAGCCTCTGTTTGCTGCTGTAGGCAGGAGGGAGGTTTTTTTGGTATTGTATAGTGGAAGGTGAAAGTGCAAGGAGCATCCATACAGTCAGTTAAGAATATAAACACAGGAACATCAGAAAGGCTGTATGGGGTCAGACCAAAGGTCCATCTGGCTCAATATCCTCTCTCTGACAGAGAACAACAATGAATACCTAGGGAAGAATATAAGAGCAGGGATATAAGTGATTATTTCCCCAGCATGATCTTCCAGCTTCTAATCATTTGCAACTCAAGGACTTCCTGAGCCAGATGTGATTTTTTTTTTTACTTAATAGCCCTGCATAGATTTTCCTTCTATGGAGGTGCCTAGTCATTTTTGAGTTATAGCCATTATAGCCTTGTACCCGCTAGCCGCTGTGATCTCTTGTGGCAAGAAGTCCCACAACTCACACTGCACTGAATGCTAAGCCATCTCCTTTTTGTCTGTTCTGAACCCCTTGCCCACTAGCCTCCTTTGATGCCATATAGTTTCTAGTTAGTGTCTACATGCCCCACAAGATTTTACCCATCTCCATCGTTATGCCCCATCCTTAGCTCTCCATTTTTCAGCCCAAGTTACTCATTCCTCATAGGGGAGCTGCTCCATGTCTCTGATTATCCTGGCTGTTCTTGTCCGAACCCTTTCCAGTTCTGCTTTGTCATGTTTGAGATCAGGGACCAAATCCTTACACAGTATTCAGGGTGCAGGTGCAGCAGGGATTTATCCTGTGGCATAATGACCTTCCTTATTCTGTTCTCTCTTTCTTGCCTATTAACTCCTAAGAGTTTGCATGCTTTTTTGCGCTGTTTCTGAGCACCAAGGTAACATTTTCGTGGGACTATTTATTATATCCACAAAATCTGGTTGCTGGATGGCAATGGTCAGCTCCGAGATCATCATTTTATATGTTAATTTTTCTTGTGTGTAATGCTTTACATTTATTAGCCTTGAATTCCATCTGCCAACTTAGTGCTCAGTCTCTCAGTCTTAACGAAGTCCTTCTGCACTTTTTCACAGCTAGCCTCTCATTTCTAGTACCCCATTTCCTAAATGTCCTTTGAACAATGTAGAAACTCAGGGTATGTGGGAAGCAAAGAAGCTAAGGAGGGATACATGAGAGAGAAACCCATTGATGTTGGTCTGAGTGAAGTAAGAAGTAAGAAAGTGATGAAGGCTGGAGAGCTAGGAGATAAGAAGTGTTCAAAAAGAGATCTGACGACAATAGGCAGATTAAGAAGGGGGCTTACATTGGACGGAGACAGTAAGATATGTACGTAAGCTGAAGAGGCTATTGCTAAATATTAATTTGTTTAGATGGATAAAAATCTGGGGAAAGGTTATGGGAAAGAAACCATTCTGGGAAGGAAGGAGACGGTGGGATTTACAGAAATTACAGGTTTCTGAGAAACGTGAAGGGGACTGTGAGAAACAGAAAGGGTGATAAACATTAGTGGGACATACATAGATGATAAAATGACATCTGTGCTAGACTGGGAATTCAAAGTGGCAGAAGCAAGTTTGGAAGGAAGCAGAAATGTGCCAGAAATACGTTATTCCTCGTGTAACAGCTGCATTCTGCGTGGTAGTGCTCACAGGTGTGGGGCCATGGCCCACTCCCCCCCCGCCGGCTCTTCAGGGCAGTTTGATTTATTGCATGTGGCACTAGTTTAGACTGAATAATTTTAAAAGGAGTTTAGCACCATTTCCTTCTTTTACTGCTCCCTGAGAAATGCTTACGCATTAGCTGTAGTGGAGAGCCAGGTGAATTATGACACAAAAAGTTTTACTTGGGGATGGTTATGTTGTATTGCCTGCCTTTCCTTAAAGGGTTTAGCTGAAATATATTCAATATAGACATTATAACATGAAAACACAGTATCCATGACCTTCCTAAATTTATAAACAATCCAACAGAGATGCAGAAAGCATGTGATTAATACTGTCTAGGGCTTGGAAACAGATATTGCATGCTCGTGTACTCCAGCAAAATCTCTTTGAGAGCTACCTACCTATTCTCTGGAATTTCACTTGTCGTTTATAAAAATGAAAGTGGGTTAAATATCTGGCTGTTCTAATTGTGAAGAAAACTTCCAAAATTGGAACTATGTGTAAGAAATAAACAGTTCTCTAGAGAGGTGGGAGCATAGTTGATGTGTGAATTTCCCCAGTTGTCTCAGCAAGGTGCTAACTTATTTGCCCGGGAGTAATAATTTAAATGCCAATAAGGTTGTTACATTCTTCTTCATGTAAAAAATGGAGAGAGGTTCAAAGTACATGTATTTAGGTTGTGTATTGCCAATACCAGCACAATCTACTTAAATAAACACCCTGTTGTTTTGGCTACGCCTAGGAACAGAAATTTTTTGGACGTGGAAAAATCCTGTCTCCTTTTTTTTTTCCCTAGACTGCCTTTTGTTCTTCGGTACGTTTCAACATATATAGGACTTGATTTCGTATTGCTTCCATCTATCCCCCTGTTACAACCATTCAGTAGCTTCTGAGCTTGGTGTTTTCCTGTGACTGCTGTTCCTCTGCCACAGGGTGCACACACACACACACAAGGGCACACACACACAGACATAAAGGGAAAACATGATTTGTGACTTATAAAAGCAGGCAACAATATGAATTTGTTTTTTCCCAGGACCAACAGGTTAAAGTAAATGTTGGGATGTCTATGCCAAGCTATCTGGGTGTGGTGATGTGAAAACCATCTTAGAGAGCAGGAGAAGGGACATCCTGTCTGTGCTTTGAACCTTCCCCTCTGAATTGTGTTTCAAAGATTTTTATTTGCATGTATCTTTAAAATAGACAAATTTAATCCTGACACAAGAGAGTAACTGCTTCCACATATGATTCATACCTGCAGGCAGATTGTTTTACCTTTAGTTAAGACATGTATGCCCTGGAAGACACAAATGGATAACTAGCTTGTTAACTATGGCGAGAACAATGTCTCTACATAATCAATCAATCAATCAATCAATCACTTTTTTTTTCCAGTGCACCCTTCATGCCAACATGCCTGAATGCTTTATGGTCATTAAATTAAAGCAAAGAACACACCACAGAATGGACAAGGCCAGATCAATAAATCTTAAAACGTGATTCAAACTTACCAAGGACTCTGCACAAGTAACCATGAAAGGAAGGATGACTCCAGTCAGAAGGGCATGTGTGCGGGCATAAAACTGAACCCAGACATAGGTGATGCTAGTTAGAAGACAGACACATTTAAAGGAACTGATCATTTTTATAGCATCACCCAACTACTAACAGCATCTGCCTGGAGCTCAATGTCTTACAAGTCTTTTCAGACTTCTGAGTGATACTAGAAAATAACCATGGTGGCAAGAACTGGTGGACAACTGGCCAGAGTGCTTCAGGTTACAGCCTGCTAGGAACATGCCTAATTTTGGAGATTTGCCTATTTGTGATCTCTCCATATCAAGAGAGAGATACAGCACACACCAGCTGATATTAAACATTGTGTGACTGGTCCATCTTCATAGACCATCCCAGCAATTTGACCTTTGCAATGACTCCGTACTGAACTCAGATCCAGTTGAAAGGCCTCCGTTAGTTTGGCAGGACATCTCTCCCTTCTTGCTTGAGGGGAGAGCTTCATGAAACCACAATAGCCTTTATGAAACTACCAATTAATTTATACATTTTGCTCATAGAAATTTCCCGGTAGCTGTCAGAACCTATGAAGGTTCATTCCCAGAGCAGATAAAGTGACCACAGGCCTAATTACATTCAAAACTAAATGCGAACCCCAGTTCTTCAACTTGAACTTCCCTCCCTCAATAATTTTGCAAGGCACATGCTCCTTAGTCTGTGAATTGGATCAGAAGTATTGCTTAGAGGCAAAGGGTCAGAGGAGATTCCACATACGAAAAGCAGGAGGGCCTCAAAAGGGTACAACCTCAGTTGCTGAACAGATGCCACAAATAGGATGGATAAAAGCCCACATGAGACTCTGGTACGTGAGCAAGCAGAAGCTGACAGTTGCCCCTCAAGAATTCAGTATAAAGCCCTCAGTTCTGCAGGAGACGTGATCTGAAAGTCTGCTTCCTGGGAGCAATCACACCTGAACTGTTGCATGTGCTGCAGTTGCATAATTCAATAGTTGTCATGTTTCATCCCAGGGTGAGTGTTCTTGGTGGTAGAGCACATATAAAATTTGTAAGTCATTAGGGATAAAAAGGGTCTATGCAAGAAAAGGGCAGACATTATCCTCATGACTGGCAGAAGGGGTCCATATTAAAACAAAGTAAGTATTTGATTTTCTTTTGAACATGGGCAGCTGATTCAGACCCACCTGCCCTTCACATGCCCTGTGTCTCCCCATCACCTCTCTTTTGAAACAGATTTAAGTCCATCTACTTTTATATTTTCAAACAAAACCCATAAAAGGGCCATAAATATCATGACTCGCTAAAATGAAAGCTGTTTTCTTCTCCTCCCAGGAGACTCCTGCCTGAGAGAGAGACAGAAAGAGTTCATCTCTTTGAAAATTTCCTCCTCTGTTGAAGTAAAGCTGGTATCTAAGAGCAGTCTTCAAGGCTTTGTTCTTATCATCTTGACCTGGCTTTGTACTAGCTTCTCTCTGTATTGCTTGTGGAAGTGTGAAGGACAGGGCTAGGGGAAGGAGTTTTGGCTATCACTGGCAGAGCAAGGGTCATGTTTGGAAAGGGATTTCATTGTGGTTTCAGAAAATGTTATAAACTCAGTGCACCGGCAAAAAGATGAAGAAACTCATTCCCCTCCTGGATCAGGGCAGTGATCCACCCCTTCTGTCTCTGATGTTGGCCAGAACCAGGTGCATCTCGGAAGGTATAAAGAAAATTTAAGTGGGCAATTATGGAATAACCTGCCCTGAGTAAAATTTCCTCCCCGCCTGGCCCAAAGCCCTCCTTCATCTCTCTCCCTTGGTTAGAGTTCAAGTCTATGCCCTGAAGCATGACAGCTTCTCTCCCTTCCAAACCACTTTTCATCCTGGCCTGTCTAATGTAGCTTCCTATGACAGTGTTGTGATGGGATGTATAGGTCTTGTCCATTGAGAGTCTGTGACAGATCATAGCCTTATTGGAAAGAGAGGCAGAGAGGTGAAAGGAAGGTGAGGGAGGAGAGCATAAACTCAGATGAAATATCCATCAGGAAGATGGAAAGAAGAGTGAGTGGCTGAGAAACTTATTGCTGCTTGCTGACCTGGGCTGTGGAGATCGCTTGCAAGTGAGCATTTTTGCTTTTCAGAGAGAGATTTCAGCCTGGAGCATGCTAGGAAAGTCAGGTTTTGGTTGAAACTAGTGTTCATCAATACTTCCCCTTGTATAGATTTTTTTTTTTTTTTAAAGCTGTGGAAGTATGAGAGTAGTCCTGAGAAAACAATTCTACTATATTCTGAGGGAGCAGCTTTTTCCTCCACTGAAGTTCACTACTCATTTCTGAACAGGCATTGGAGTAATCTGGAGCTACTAGACATTGAACACCGATGAAAATCAGGCTATTTTTCTACTGCCTGAAAAGGATTTAGGAACCCAAAGTCAAGATATTCCTGTCTAGGTCCTCATCCCTATCTTCTAAGCAGAGGTGGCCCCTCATACTCCCGAGCAGAGCAAAGAGCGTATCTAAAAGTGTCGTGCAGGTGTCGTGGTTTAGCCCCAGCCAGCAACTAAGCACCACGCAGCCGCTCGCTCACTCCCCCACGGTGGGACGGGGGAGAGAATCGGAAGAGTAAAAGTGAGGAAACTCATGGTTTGAGATAAAGACAGTTTAATAAGTAAAGCAAAAGCTGCGCACGCAAGCAAAGCAAAACAAGGAATTTGTTCACTACTCCCCACGGGCAGGCAGGTGTTCAGCCATCTCCAGGGAAGCAGGGCTCCTTTCTTGGGAAGACAGACGCCATAACTCCAAACGTCCCTCCGCCCCTTCCTTCTTCTTTGTCCCAGCTTCATATACTGAGCATGACGTTATATGGTATGGAATATCTCTTTGGCCAGCCTGGGTCAGCTGTCCCGGCTGTGTCCCCTCCCAGCTTCCCGTGCACCCCCAGCCTGCTCGCTGCAGGCCAGCACGAGAAGCTGGACTGTCCTTGACTACTTAGCAACAACTCAAAACATCAGCACCTTATCAACATTTTCTCATCCCAAATCCAAAACATAGCCTCACGCCAGCTTCTATGAAGAAAATCAACTCTACCCTGGCTGAAACCAGGACAGGAGGTTACCAGCTTCTGTGGGTTTATTTGATCATTGCACAGAGTATCAGCATTATGTGACAGAATGCCAGATGCCCCAATGCAAGGGTTAGAATTGCCCGACACATGAAGGCTCTTGACTTTTTAGATGTTGTCAACATGATCACTGATGACAGCACTTTACCACAGAAAGTATTAACAAAGTTCCAGAGAATGCTTAGTGTACTTTCTAGATGGATACTTTCCGTAGTATGCAAGTTGAATGACAGCTTTCACTTGTTTGTCCAGGAGTTCAACAGTTCCTAGGGAAAGGGAAAGAAGACCTAGGTCTCGGATCGTATCCAAGCCTCAATAACAATTAATTTCACTCCCACAATATCCACGGTTTCCCATATTCCTTTCCCTCAGACGTGCTGTCAAGTGACCCTGTGTTTTCCGAGTGATGGGTGTTGAAATCTCATCCAATCTCCTGGATGCCACACCAGGCATCCTGCTGGTGTTGGTTCAGCACAGGGGATTGTTCGTTAAGAAAACTGACTGTCATTTATGCTGGGAACAGCTGCAGTGAGCAGTTCAGTGGCAGTGTTCAAGGCTCTGTAATCTACTGCTAGTCACCATTTGCCATTAAGTTTCTTCACTGGCCGTAAAGGAGAACTGTAGGGGAAATGAGACATGACAATGATTCCCTGTTCTTATAGCTTCTTTATCAATTCAGTAACAGGATGACTAGTATCAGAATATATTTTGTATTGTGGAATATTAACTAGCTTGCTATGGGGTAGAGGAACAGCTGTTTGCAACAGATTAACAGTCAGGGATGCATTTCTAAGATGTAAACTGTGGGGCAAAAAGGGTGGTGTACCTATCTCCCATTTCCCCGACGAGTCCAGCCATTACTGACCCTTCAATACATCCATACCCAATATATTACGGGAACCTGAAAGTAAGGTCAGGCGGATCGTCTGTGCATGAGATGGAATGAGTTTAGCCCTGACCAGTGGGTGGTTAGTGATTTTCCCATTAACGCCTACAATAGAAACAAACTGCTTGCTAAGCAGAGGCTGTAAGTGTCCTTACCTACTGTCGATATTTGGGCCCCTGTGTCAATGAGGAAAGCTGTAAGGCAGGCATCATTAACTGTGGGACTGGGATCCTCAGAAGTGGGAGCAGCAGCCACCAGTACTGCCACTGAACCAAGCCCCCATCGTAGCTCCCTGCATATTCATGCTCTAGGTAAGTGCTGATAGATTTGGGCATATCCCCGAGCTCACATCCTTTCACCCTCTGGCTCCCTAATCATTACCCTTTTGGTGTTACCCCCATCTCCTGGCACAGGTCGCTGAGCGCTATCACGAGAAGTGGATGAGGGAAACCCAGCCAGTTGCTGCAGAAGGGGAATTGGCAGCCCATTGCACTGACTCGGATCGAGCCCCTTCTCTAAACGCATTTTCCATCATCTCTTATGCCAAGTACTAACTGAGGGCATTTCCCAATTTCCCCTTTTCGCCTTTGCCTTTTGCATGGAGACAGGCTGGCTCTTTTCCATTACATTTACTTTAGCTAAGTTCTCCCCTGGTTTTTATCCTGTGGTGCATGTAGTGGTAAATCTGCTAGCGTACATTGAAGCACCTCTTGGGAAGTCATATTGTTTAAGCCTGTCTTAATGGCTAAAGCTAAAGATTTCAATACCACCTGAGTTTTCTTTATTACCAGGCTCACAAATCACCTCCCAGGGATGTGGCTCTGTGGAAGGGGGTTGTCCAGCACCCAGGGCAATGGGTGCTGGTCCTTCTAGTTCAGCTAAAATCATAGTTTTCAGCAGGGCAGTCTGCAGGCTGGCTGCCAAGGCCCAGGGCCCACGCACTTTTCCCCCCATGGTCAGTGGGATGCACCATGCCTCCCCAGCACAAAATGCAAATCCATAAGGGACTGGTAATGTTTGGCCCTGCAGTATCCAACAATATTCCCAGACCTAATGCTCACAATGGAGCTTTAGCAGGAGCAGGGTAGAGCTGGTTGGCTCCGGCAGTCCAGATCCGTGCTAGCCAGTCCACAGGTGTCTCCTCTGGCTTAGCTCTGTACCTTTCTCCTGGACTTCTTAACTCCAGGGCAGTAAACCCTTGAGTAGTTGCTGTGGAGGGAGGTGAGGTTTGTGCCCCTGCAGGCATGCTCTGTTGTTCAGTCTTGATTAGGGGTGCCAAGAGGGCAGGGAATCATCCTCACCGTCACCTGGCCCTGAGGGGAGGGTTTGCAGGTCTGCTTCCTTCCAGATAGCCCCATCCCCATTGGCATCATACATGGCACAATGGACTTTAATTGGGTTCCAACCACCTCCCCCTGCGCTCTTCAGCTTCTGCAAGGATCTGGGGCTGAAGTTTTGACTCAAGCAGCCTATTTTGCATTTCTAGTTGCTTACACTTTACTTCCTAAGTATTCTTTCCACTTTCCTTTTCCTCATTCTCCTTTTTCAGCCACACATTTTGCCCTTTCAACTCATCAGTCATACCTGTTGCTGCCCTATGACAACTGCCCGGTAGCCAGCACATAGCATCTTTCCCTTTTCCCTTCTTTAACTTACAAGCAGCCCACCATCTGGCAAACTCCTGCCAAATATGATCAGCATCCATGCAGTGGCTCTTGACCCAGGACAAATCCCACCTGGGATTTCGCCATCCCTTTTTCTCAAATTTTTATCCCAGTTGTTGCCACTCAGTGTCTGGTTTTTCATGGCACAAAGACAGAGACACAGACAGTATCTTTACACTCTCATCAAACCGATTGCCTTAACAGGCATGGCAAAGCACCTTGTGCTTGCCAACAGAGCGTGTCCAAGAGAGGTCCCACTTCTGACACCAATAAAATGTCACGGTCTGTTTGGATGTCTCAAACTTACAGGAAACCGCCAGACAAAAGATGATGGCTGCAAGAGACAGCAATTTGCAGGTGAACATGGCTCCATCGTGGCCCTTTAAGTCTTTCTGGCCACCTGCCCTGGCTACCTGGTCATCTGGCTTTGACCTAACGGTGCTGCTCGCCGCGTACATCAGGCTTTAGCGTGAGCTGGGCTAGCCAAAATCTGAGCAGTTGAGTGAACAGCCACAGAGAGGCCAAGGTCTCAAACAAAAACAAAAAAAAAAAAAAGAGAAGCAAGCAAGGACTTATTAACAAGATAATGTAAACCAGTATGTAACTTCTCGTTTAAGCTCATTTCCCCTTGACAACAAAAAGGAATTGTGAAATAGTACCATAGTGTAAAGAACGGAAAACATGGCTGTCTCTTTGAAAACGTCTCCGTTGCTAACTCCCATGGATCAGCTTAGCAAACCACCCTTTTGATCTGATACTGTTTTTCCCATAGGCTCACTGGAGAGGCAGCTGAGACGTTGCTTTCCAGCCATAGATCTCTGGCAGAACTTTGCGTCTTCTGCTTTCTCAGGTGAGCGATGCCCAGGTCTTCTCAGTGCTGGCTAGCAGATTGCCCCCCCGCTGGCTACAAGAGATGCTAGAAAGCCAGGGGTTTAGTGCTGGCTAATTTTTAGGCCAGATTTTCTCTAGTGAGCAGATACTTGGGCAAGGCTTTTGCTCAAACAGTCTAACAGGCAATCTGTAACATGTCAGTGTTGTTACCCTTTTAAGCTGCCATTTACAAGTTCGAACAACTAAGTGTTGTCTTCTAATCCCGTAACATAGTGCCACTGCCTGGTATGGGTGGGGTGATGAGAATATTTTACTGAACTGTTCTCATTTGTGTGTCCACAGCTTGGTCTGATGACAGTCACACACCGTAAAATAATCCCTCACCTCATCATCAAATCCCTCTTCTATACACAATTAAGTCCCCTTTGTAATTCCATTTTTTGCTATGTTGACAATAGTATAGCTATTGCAACTGTACAGAAATGGTAAATAAGTGGCCTATTATTCTTCCTAGTCACCTTTCTTCTTGTCTCTCCTTCAGTTATGAATGCCTCTGAGAAGAAATCATCCTTGCTTAGTGCCTGGAAATTCCTTAGCTCTTAGAGGAAGCTACAGTAAATAAAAAAATGATGCTAGATTCTATTTTCACTATTAAGGGGAAAAAAAAAAAAAGCAGTGTTATAAGCTGATTTGGTGTGATTATGCTGTAAATAGACCATAAACAGTCAAAGGCAAAATAACCCACAGTATTCACACCACTGAGAGACTGTGTTGTGGTAATCGCTGTTCTTCCCTGCTGTTCAAAATATTTTGCAGGTGTCCCCAAAACTACATGGGCAGCAGAATGTGGCCTAATTCAAAGGCTTTAATGCTACTGCTAAGTAGAAGTTAATTTTCTCCTAGAAATTTTCAGTGAAATAGTCTCTATCTTGCACAAAAATATTCACAGCTATTCACTGCAAAAGCCCTAGAAAAAGGTAGAGACCATCAAAAATATTTCTGACAAGTCAGTCCCATGTTTTAAAAAATTTAGTCCAATTAAGGAAAGAGTACAAATGTTGAATTTCCAAAATAAGCATTTTCTATCTGAAGATGCCAAAGAATGTTTTCAGTGTTGGTTGCCGAAGTTAATAGGGAACATAACCTCCACTTTATTCATGGAGAAACAGGAACAGAAATTTATTTTCCTTCAGCTCATCTTTTCCCTTTTCTCCAAGAATTGTTACACTTTCCTTGCCACACACAGAACTGGCATTTTAAACTGGTGTTTTAGTTTACCTTTAAGACCACAAATCTTCTTCACAGAGAACATGGCCACCTCCGCCTATCGTAATGCCACAGAAGAGCTCTGCCTGAGATCCGTTTCTGACCTTGATGCAGGGAGACGCTGCACTTTTCTTGCCCTTTGTGGAGAGGGTCTTTTTCATCTGATATCCATGCTCAACACTTCCAAATAATTTCCTCTTTATGACCTTTTATTTCTCAGCATCCTTTTGGGCTTAGTAATAGCTAAGGATTATAGTTATTTACTGTTACTCTATTAGTAACTAGAAGTGTTAACTAGCACCAGGGCCCTACTGCAGTATGTATTGCACGCAGCGCAATCCAAGAAGTTCTCACCCTAAAACACTTACAAATTAAATGAACAAAACAGACCCAGGCTGGGAGAAAGAGATTGCACCTGTCAGTGTATTTGAGACCCAGAAACTGAGCCCAGCATTGTACATGAATACTGTAGCAGAGGAATTCTGTGGAAAATTTCAAAAGATTCATCTCACTAACAAAGTCATTCTCCTTGAGCAATCACTCAGCTCTACATGGCACAATTAAATACTCACTGGCCTCCAGAGAGGGCAAGCAGGACTCTCTGAACTGGTGATTAAGGTGTTCACCTGAGAGGGGCTGACATACGTTTCAGGCCGTTTTCCAGAGAATATACAATGTGAGAGAGTTAAGCGTTCATCAGTGCAGGTTTTTCCCCTCCGAGGTAAGTGTTCCTGACTGCTAATCTACAAAGTTGTGCTTCATCTTTTTGGCCCAAAGAATACTTAAATAATCAATTCAAAAGGATATAGTTGATGTAGGACTCTCTTCACCCCAGAATAACCAACAGCACAGGGAAAGACCCTGCCGCCTCCTCAGATACAGGTTCAGGTTCTCTCGGTGAGTTAAAGCCCTCTCTATATCCCACCTTCTGAGATGGCCTGGACACTGAGCTACTGCACTGAAAAAAGCTACTCTCTGCTTTTTGTCACCTGCTGCTTACAGACTATGCCTTGTCTGTGGATAAGGGTTGGGGTAAGAACTGAAGGTAAAGTGTAGCCCAGGCTAGAAAAAAGTGCTTTGCTGTATTTTCATGTTTATGATTAATCCAGTATGACTGTAGACTGCTGCCAGAAGTGGTGGTCCCATCTCCCTCACCTTGCCTTACCCAGCCTCCAGGCAGCACGTTGACATCACATTGCTTATGTCAGATCTAGCAACGACGTGAGTATGGGGCTTGTCAGATCAACTTCTTGATTTGACAGAAAAGTAATCCTTTTTCAGAGTTGGGGGCATGGCGTTAATGACTACCCTGTGGCCACTCAAATCGCTATCTCCAAGGTAAGAGTCAGCAGGACTCTACCTCAGTGGAAATACCAGGGTAAAATTACACCAAAGGCTGCAGCAGATCCAGTCCTTGGCGTTTCTTATGTATTTTCTGAAGACATTCCCCATTCATTGTGGTGGCGTTAAGACAGCTACATAAGGAAACCAGATACCTAACAGAGAACTGCAGGATTGGTGGGCAGGCAGGTCCCTGAAAGCTAGATATACTGCACTGAATTTCACAGTGCCTAGATCATCTTTTGGATCTGGGTTGCAGTGATGGTGCAGGTGGTTTCAAATATAAATGCAGGCCATCACACAGATGGGGCATACATTCTTGGCAAAACTGGCAGCTTTACCTGTGTTTTTCTGTTTGAGAAATGATTCATAAAAAATGAGATTGGTTCTGGCTCTGTGTGGCAGATTGCACTTGAGCATGCGGCAGCCTTCTAGCCAAAAGCCAGGCTAAATCACCCACAGAAAGTACAGGCCTTCTTTAGCATTTAACACTTCCTCAGCATTTGACAGCGAAACTCAGCAAAGCACCAGCTTTTATTTTTGCTTTGTCCTACTCACTCTCCCATGGCTCAAAAGACTGTAAATGCCTCTGGAGTATCAAAGCTTCAAATCCAATGTAAGACTGGCTATTATTTCCTTCAGGCGTGAGTGTGGCAGTCAAGGAGATGGGATGAATGCTCCCCATCTAGATCATTTAAAACCTTTGCTTAGTATTAATTCTGTCACTTTTTAACCTGACTTTTAGTTTGCAAAGTAGTTGGCTGACAACACAGGGCAATACAATGCCCTGTGCCTCTGCCGGACTGGCGCATGGTAAGAGATCATCTTCTAAGAGATCATCTTGTAACCTCAGGGTGCTTGCTGGAACGGGAGGGCCATTGTGATTTTAGGTGAGATTGGCCAATTGGCAGAAGAACCTGCTCTGAGGGAAATGTCTTGCCTAGAATTATGCACGCAGTGACAGGATTAGAAACATACTGCATGTGGCACATTACAGTGGACAACTGAAGAGTCTTTCTATTCCCTTATTCTAGCACATGTACTGAGTTACGCGCTCTAAAAACCATGTTCCTTGCACGAAGGAGCAGAATAAAATGCTGTTTGGCTTAAATCTATTCCTGCTTGTGAATGTAAATTAAATCTGTTCTTCATATTTCTTTTGTTCTGCTGCTTTTATCTTTGTGGAAATTTTCCTTGGTGGCTCCTCTGTCATCAGTCTGGCCGTGACTGGTGAAAATCATAAACTCTTCTAACGTCACACGCTCCAGGAACACGTCCTTGGTATCTTCCTGTCTTGGCTGGGGGCAACATGGAGTTACAGAACCCCAACAGAGTGCACTGGTACCTTGGCTTTTCTTGAGGAATTATTTTGGAGAAAACTATGAATCTAGGCCAGAGGAACTATATTCATAACATCCACTATTTAAGCCCCTCACTCAGGTTCTTTCCTTGCAGCAGGAACTGACATACTGTCAAAGGTGACAGCGCTGCGCCAGTTTATTTCACCAGAAGACCTGGCCTTTTCTTTCCTCCCTCTCCTGAGCTCTCCTGCTCCCGTTATAATGAACCCTGCCTCGCTCCTGTCCTTAATAAAATCTCCATGCTCCATATGCTCCCTCAGCCTCACTTTGATTAGTGCTCCCAGAGTCTTCCTCATTGCTGACGTCAGGTGCATGCACAGCTCTGTAATTTCCTGACAGCCTTTTTCAAACACTAGCTTTTAATCAGGCACTCTGTTTTACCAGCACTTCCTTCTCTCACAGAGTGCCTTTGAAGCTAGGCTGCCGATAGTGATGGGGTTCCTTCTCCACTGCCCTTTCCTGTTGTTTCCATACAGGATTCTAGGACAGAATTTCGTAGCTTTTTGGATGGTCTGATTTTTTTTTTTTTTTTTTTGGCTGTGTCATGATCCTAATTTCCTTTAGGATTTCTTCTTCCTCTCCCGGGAAATTTGTCTCTATTTCTGGCATCTGTCCCTCCTAACCCTTCCCACTTTTTTTTCCCTTCCAAAGACAGGGGAAAAGAATCCATTTAATATTTTTCTGTAGTAACGTCTATCTCATCTGTCAATAAATTACCCTTTGCCATCTCTGGGAGACCCCTTTGTCTCCCTTCACTGACCTTATTCTGTACCTTGCCTTTTTTTTTTTAAGGGAGGATGCAATATCCCTGGGCTGTCATTCCA
Source organism: Phaethon aethereus (assembly GCF_964289735.1). Lineage (NCBI taxonomy): Eukaryota > Metazoa > Chordata > Aves > Phaethontiformes > Phaethontidae > Phaethon > Phaethon aethereus. The sequence continues at coordinate 103,294,276 of NC_138575.1, read as the reverse complement.
TGAAGAACAGCTGTCATTCCTCCCATAGTGTATGCGTATGTGTTTGAGGAGGGAGGGGAAAGGGAGGGGGGAATTAGGGGAAGACAGGGAGCTACCATTGGGAAATATGATGGTCCTATTCACAGCGGTGAATGTTTTTTCATTCATGATATTCAGCTGCAGTTCTGTCTTTTTCTTCCAGTGGTTTTAGGCGTTCATTTTCTGATTAACAGAAATCTAACACTCATACATCTGAAATATAACTACAAGAATATTTATCAAAGTAAACACATTTTTTAAAGTAATTATATATGCATTTAATAAATTTCTAATTTCTTCACAGTCCGCAACTATGAATGTTATCTCACTGTCAGAACTGCGGTCATATACTACAGAGTAGCATTCAGGAAGCATATCGGTAGCTAAAAAAACATAGGACTTTTCCATATGTTTTCAGTGTTACAGACTGAAATGCTCACTGAGAGGGTTAAAGAGCATGCTATAGTCCTGCATGCAGCTAGCTAGATGTGCAGACCTGCATGAGGAAGAGACCTGTGAATCCAGTGAATCCCCCAATTCCTGCCCTGTCCTTACTCCTCCTTGTGCTGTTTGAAGCACTGCAGACTCTCAGGGAAGTCCTCATGGAGCATTCCCCGTGTATCTCGTGGTCCAAGGGCTGCTTTGTGCTGGTCACACCTAGCACAGGCACAAGTTCCCTTCTTCCTGCCCCTGCTCCCCACCACAAATCAGTACAGTTTGGAAAAACAAATTCTGGCTTTGATCAAATTTCATCAATATCTTTAAAGAAGTAAAAGAACTGAAAGAAATCAACTGAAGATGCCCTCACCTCTGTAGCACCTGGCAATTACACTTCTTAATGCATTTATTCTCACAATATGGATGTGAAATAAGGTAAGTTGTTATCGATGATGCAGGTGTACATTAGAGACACACCAAAGTGACCTGAAGGTACATGACATAGCACATGCTGGGGCCCTCATTCTCCAAGTGTCTGAGTCAAAAACCTGGTGGAACACACCTTGACTCTTGTTTGATCCACTGTTGGGGCTTCCTTTGTTTGGAAATCAGTGACAGGCACCATGTGTCATGGGCCAAATCTAGACAGGGGTGAACCCAGGGCATCCCTCTGGACCTGTCAGCTCAGAGGTGCTCCAAGGCCCCAGATGAGACCTGGTGAGTGCGTGCCAAATCAAAAAGGATATCTAGGTGTGACGTACATATCAAACTTTTCATTTCCTTGTCCTGTGCTAGTAGAGTATCAGCAGAACATCTTTTCTCTTAAAAGCACTACACTACTGATTTTACAACTGCTTTGTGACTGGTTCCGGCCCTTTCTCTCTCATATGACGGCTCTGACTCACAGGCTCTGTTGGATTTAGCTGCCCTGATGGAAAAGGTAACCCATCTCCACAGTCAGAGGTAATAAATTCTTTAGCCACCACAGCAAAATACATTGATATGATCTTGAATTTAATCACTCATTTCTGCGGTCCTCAGTCCAGGATATCAGAGTAAATTGGTATCAGTTGAAATGAGATTTACAGTAGCGCATCAGGCTATAAGCTGAAGCAGTTAGCAGTGGACAAAACATTCATTGAGCCACCTCCTCTTTGGGTTACCTACGTCCAGCACCTTAGTGTCAAACTTCTCCAGGGTGAATCACCAGGGCTTGGGAACCAGAGCCCTTGCTTGCCTGGGGCGTAAGATCATGGTGCTGGAAAGAATCTCATGCCTCCAGGGACTAAGGCTCTGTCTGCATATGGAAATAGAGTTTTCAAATGTGTCCTCCTACTGGTAACACCAACCCTGCTCCAGCACCAGGGAGTCTACTGAAGAATGGCTCCTGGCTACTGCCATCTTCAGGACTATCCCATGTAATTATTCAGGTCTTTTGTAAAAAGACACCTGTGGCAACTGGCAGAGTGTCTGCACAAACATTACCAGCCTTGAGGCTGAGAAACTGTTAAAATAGCCTTAGTAATAGAATAGTAAAGCTTTGATGATGAGTGAGCGTGGGTGGAATAATTGTGTGCTCAGAAAGAGGTGCCTTTTTCTCATTCTGTTCCTGCAGCTGAATCCTTATCTCCTGGATAAATAAAAACAAACCTCTTGGTTATTATTGTTCTTGTTCACCTTTTGACTCTTGATTAGATTTACCGCAGATACATCCCTTTGGCAATGAAAGTGGAATCAACACATTTCTGATGCACTCCAGTGGAATTCTCACCCCTGCTCCACCTCAGACTGTCAAGCTCCTGATTGAAACCGTCAAGTTTTCTGAATGGCTATTAATTACCCATCCTTCTAGCTCATGTCTGAGATCCACCTTTCCAAGTGATCACTTGGTCTGATCAACAGACTCTCCTATATCACTTTGAAACTTTATCTTATTTTAAGTCCTCTGCACTTGGAGCCAAATCGGATACCTTTCTGAAAAGAGAAACTCATGGTGGTAGCTGCCCGGCTTGGGCTGCTTCTCCTTTCTATATTTTTCAGTGTTTTCCCAGATGCGGCCCCAGGATTATTGCAAACCAGTCCCAGGAAGAAATGCTGCTCAATTAGGCGAAAAGAAACTCGAAGGAAAAAAGGAGCAGAGACGGCAAATTGCTTGAGATAACAACCTCCCCCCACCCGTGTGTCTCTGTAACTAAGAGGATTAGCTGAACTTTCTGTGTCACACCAAAACTGACAATAAGCAACAGTGACTTCCCCCCGCTGGCACTTGTACCTTCACATGTTTCATTTTCTTGCCCATACTACTGCCTTGCCCCTTGCTGATTGTATGACAAACTTGGGGATGAACATGATGGCTCTTTCCCTTCCTTTAAGATTTATGACTCAAAGCCAAACAAAACCCAACTCTAGTTATTACATGCTCTGTTTCCTCCTAACAACTACTCACTTTTAACAGTGTAAGCTAACCAAGGAAACATGGAAATATGGTCTACTTCATCTCACCTGATCTATCTGTTGTTTGCCACAGACACAAACAGCAGCCTCAGGTCTGCTACCACAGGAGCAGGCATAAAGATGTCCCTTGGGAGCAGGACGAAATTTGCAGAATATATAAAGCCGAAGTCCCATCAAAATTCAAAGTGACTGAGGCCCATGTAGATGCAGCACTGCCAGCAAGGAGCTGGATGTTTATTTCAGGTAAACATTTCTCATTGTGTGGCGGGAGGGATACCCAGGGAACTTTTGCAGTGAAGAGAAATGAACTTTGGTAAAGGACTCTGCTGCTAATGTTCCTCTATGGTGTACAAATGAAAAGGATATCGCTTGTGGTTGAAGATGATCAAACATGAAATAATTACAGTTTCTATAGTAAACCAATTCCTTTTTGCTGAGCTCTGTAGAACATCACTTTAAACGAGGTGAGCAACTCCTTTCCATGAGCCTGCCACAGAACTTTTATGGAGAGAGGAAGTTTGTTCTAAAAGACAAGAGAAAGGAGGAGCATTCTCCCACTGAAACATGCTCCCTCCCCTTCTCCCCCCCCGAGTTTCCACAGAAGAGTACAGCAGAAGGTGGTGGAAATATGAAAGGTGAATGTCTCTGATACCTGAAGGGCCACACGCAGGCACACTTGACCAAGGAAGCAGCTGTGCCACAGTAGGGAAGGAAGTAGAAAGCAAGAGAAGGTAGGAGAAGCAGAAATATTTTCACATTGATGTAAAATACATACCAACACTTAAAAAAGGAATGCTGTGATAAAACAAATTGGGATGTGGGACTCAGGTGATCGCCACCAGAATAGGGATTGAGGGAAAATGGTGGCACAACAAAATCTGCAAGAAGTATTGGGGTTGGGTCATAAAATGCATGGGACTTGCAAGTTTTTGTACAGCCTTTTACTGAACTAGGCATCTGTGCTGCGTACCCTCTCATTGCTACACAACTCCCTGAACCTAAATTAAATCACTACGGCATTTCTGCCATGTTAAACGGTGTGAGCAGGTACTCTCAGGTCACATAAATTCAGCAAAGTAGTGGTTTGGGGGTCCCCGTACAGCTTTATTTGCCATCAAAGGGTATGGTGTTGTGGGGAAGAAATACCTCCAGACAGATTTAGACTTTTACTCCAAAAATCCGTTCAGACTGAGGCATTGTAAAAAACACCCAGTTTATTGCCATGGGGTAAGACTGCCTTGTCACTCTAAAGCAACCCCCGTCTCGCCTATATGGAGCAGCAGTTTTAGTTCAAAGGGATCTAGGTCCATTCTCTTTCCCCATTTACATGAAATGGGACTAGTGTGGAGCGTGGCAGCCTTTTAACAGTGCCCCACAGCACTGCAAGAGTTCAGCCTAGAGAGTGAAGGACACCGTGTCCAATTGAAATTACAGAGGAATTTGGCGTAGGCAGAATGTAATTACACAATTGGAATTTAAACTGTGAAATTAAAAGGAAATATTCAAGGATGAAGGGGCAGAGAGAATCCCTAATCTCCAGCCAGGCTAGGCTGTGTGCCAGGAAAGTCCCCTTCTGAAGGGGGAATAAGCAAAGAGCCTGTCCTGGAAGAAAGGGATGTAGAGAATAAAGACAATGTTTTCAAAAGCACCCTGACTCCAGCTGTGTGTTTGTCTCATAGGCTATGTCTATTCTACAGAAAACCTTGCGGTTGCTAAAAGGTGTCAGACGTGTCCCTCTCAGCCCCCTCTTCACTGAGGTCAAAACCAATTTGGTTCCTCATGTAAGCAGCACCAAAGCATTCCCAAAGTCTACAGCAGAAAGTGTGCTGTACATCTGGTCAAAAAAAGGAGTTCAGCCTGCTTTTTCAGATAGGTACAAGACAGAGTTTGTCCTTCTATATGGGGTCTGCCAGACTGCAGCCACTCTCGCTGTAGTATCCGAGCATTTCCCAAGTCTTCGTTAATAACCTTCAGAACAAAAAATATTACGTATTTTTAAGGGTTCCCTTGTAGTAAGGGGAGGCAGAGAAAAACAGTGAACACAGCACTGTGGCAGTTTTGAGTGGCAACTGGAATCATACTATTGCAAATCCCATTCCCCAAGAAATCTGAATCAAGTCGTAGCACCCCATTGTTGTCCCTCTCAGAGTAGAGAGACAGGTAAAGATGGAGTCAACCTTGTGGATCTCTATGAGAAGAACGACAACAAGCTGAACAGGGTCTTTCAATCGAGGCACAATAAAGAGTACTGAGACCTCCTCTTCTTGGGCTGCCCAACCACAGATGCAGCTGAAGACCAGTTACTTAATTTCTCTGCCTTAGTTTCCTATTGCTAAAAAAGCGCAACGATCATTGCCTGAATCTTCTAAGTCAGTGATTTGTAAGGACTAATTGATTAAAATTGGAAGGTGCTGAGATGCTGCATTGTTTACAACCATTGAAATGCATACAAAAAACTGAGCTAGAAAAAGTAAGTGCACCCAAAGCAGCAGAAAGTGGGAAATAGATTGAAAAATGTATGTGAAAAGATGTGTCCTCTTAGTGATTACCTGTCCCTTTCCTGAGGGTGTGTGACGGTTCTGAATTACAGTTTGTTTTTTTTTTAAATATGAAAATGAAAGCCATGTTTCTTTTCGTCTGTGTTCCATTGCTTATCTCCAAAAAAGTGATTAGCTGCACCTGGGAGGGGAAGAGTATTATGAGATGTTACAACTTTCCTGCTACCATTTCATTAACCGGGAGATTCAGAGGATCAGCGACAACCCTCAGAAATAAGAGATTCGGGGTCATCCTTTCTCCAACCCACAGACAACAAAAGAGAGACAGAAACAGAGACAGGAAGCAATCTGTTCGAAGCAGCCCGAGGAGTGTGTAGGGGAAAATAACAGCCTATATGTGCAGTGGACAGTCTCCATCCCTCTCCTGCTGTTTGTGCTCAGCACTCACCAGGTGCATAGGAAGGAGCCCTGAAGAGGGGGCAGAGCATAATACTGGAAAGAGAAGGTACTGGTGGGTCCCAAGCCTTGGGGACAAGGGTGGGCTGTCTCCTGCATGCGCGGAAACAGGAGGAGGGCAGGGAGCATCACGGGAGAGAAAGGAAAAAGAGCTTTGTGATTAAAGTACTGAACTGTACAGCCTCAGAGCACCCAGGCCCAGATCCGAGTACCGCTAATGTCTTTGCTGTGACACTGAAGGAACTATGCATGGTCTTTATATTGCTTTTCTTCATTTCTCCTCCTCGATCAAGGAGCTACTAATCCTATTTTCCCCTCATTATTTGCCTGCCATCTCTCTAAATTGCAAGCTTTTTGAGTCGTGGACTGTCTTCTGCTGTTCATGTCTGTAGCAGGTTAAAAAAATGAGACTGTAACCTCTGTGGCTATTGCAGAGACTGTAGCAGAGAGACTGCCGATCTCTCTGTAGGGGTGTGTACTACACATGAAAAATGGTAAACAGACAGAGACATAAAGGTAAGTTTAATTAAAGGTGAGACAATCTGAGCAGTTTGAAGGTGAAAGGAATGGAGAGGTTTTGGGGAGGTACACACGAAAGCGTAACGGGCAAAGAATGGCTGTTTTGAGGCAGAAGCCCCTGTTGCAGTACCTAGAGGACAAAGGGAAAGCTGAAGCAAACACGACTCTAGAAACAGGACTTCCTTGAGGAAAGAAATCTGATGGGAAGAAAACATGAATGAGGGAAGGGACATTGTGCGAGAAAAGCAGCATCTGGGATTCACATCTGAGTGGCACAGTGGAATTGGAGCAGAGCAGATAAACTTGCTCTTAATTTCTCCATAGACTGGAGCTGTGTGGGGAAAAGGAGACTTTCCTTCCCAATGTGCTTTTTGCTTAAATACTGCAATTTGTATTTCTTTTGCTCCCTGCCTCCCCACCTTAAAAAAAAAAAAAAGTCTCTGAAACACTACTGAATTAATTCTGGCAGGAGATAGAGAAGTCAGAAAGTAATATAGCCATCATAGAAAATTCTGGGTTACAGGCATAAGTAAGCCAAGGAGATCTAGGAATTAGGAGGTATCTGGATCAATATCAAAACCACAGACACAGATATACTGCAGAGCTTTGAAAGAACCTGAAATACTATTTCTTCCCATTACAGGTGTGTTGATTTTGAACACTGTGTTGGTTTTTGCTGCTAGAAAATATTTTTAAAACAAAATCCCTGTGAGAGGTGATTCTACAAGGCTGACAAGTCCAGTCAGAGAACAGAAGCACAGAGTCCCGCCAGGTGCTGGCTGCTTTTGGGCTCTGTTTCAGCAGAGGATGTAAGCGTATTCCTAACCACTGGTGTGAGCCCAGTCTCCCTGACGGCAGCCAAACAACTCGCTTTCCCACTTAAGTCTTTTTGTGACATGAATCTAGAACACTCAGCTTCTCACAGGACTAAGCTTCGTATCATCTTTGTGTCCAATTATATCAAATTTCAAGTATTTCCAGCAAGTTGCTCACAAGTAAGACACCAGTCAGGCACTATGTGGCAAGTAACATCAAATAATAAGTTTGCAGAAACCACAAGCTGTTTGCAGAAATCACAAGCTGTTTGCAGACAACTCACAACTGAAATAGAGGTAAAATTTATCTGATAAATTATTCATCACTAATGATTTGGTCAGCTTTCCTGGATATATAGCCACAGGGATGTATATGACACCTTGGGGAAGGCATCAGATAAAGATGCATTCAAAGTGAACTACAGAAGAGGATGCAGACGTAGGTCCAGAACAATCTTTAAAGGGAGAGGGACAAGCAGCTATGTGGCCAAACAGAATGAAGTTATCTTTATAGCTGGTCAATTAGAAAACACAGAGCAGGTTAGTAACTACCAGAAAAAAACCGAGTAACTGTTTGTTTTTAAATGCTTTTTGTTGGCAGCTGTGGGTTCCAGCTAACTGTGCAGAAGCTGAGCAAGAGCAAAGGCTAAATCAGGTGTCGTAATGGGAGCAAATTCTCTCCGGCAAGAAGCTGCTACTGCCAGGGAGGAGGTTACTAGGAAGTAGAATGCAGGACTGAGAAGAGTCTACGGGAGAGATGAGAAGATACATGAGAGAATATTCAGCGTAGGCAGGATTAGAGCTGTGCAGAGTCTTAATCTAGGCAGCCCTTTCTCTACACCTTTATCTGTCATGGTGCAGCCACTGCATGCTGCAGTGCTGGTATAACCTGGCCATAAAACTGGATTAACTGGCTCGCGAGGATCATGGTTGAACAGAAGAGGAGCACGACAATATGCCTTTGTTTACATTTTCACATCTGTGAGTTAAACACAGGTCTTTGTGAGACGTGGCGCTTAATTACTGGTATGGAATATCACCAAATGAATGTGCAAAAGTAGAATTAGTGTTAGGGAAAGGTTTTTGCTCTTTCGCAGTGCAGTCCATTTCCAATCATGTTTTCTGCAGTACCAAGAGGTTACTTTATAGTATGGGAAAAAAAAATTCCACTACCAGAGGAACTTATTTTTAAATAAAAATGTCAAAATTACCTTTCTGATTCAGCCCTCAGAGGGAAACCCTGCTGTCTCCCTCCCTCAGCCATTCCTTTTTGGCTCTTCCCTACCGATGAAAAAAATCTAGTGACTGCCCCCGATACGACTCATGATTTCTTCAGCAACAGCATGCAAGAACGGGTCTTTGACAGTTTCTCTTATTCCACGAGGTTGTTTTGAGACCCTGAAGAAAATCCGGCTTGGACTCTGACCCACTGAA